>NC_092773.1:46775871-47106003 GCF_047496795.1 Chiloscyllium punctatum | reverse complement strand
CTCCATCGAGCCCTCGCCTACACTTCTCCCCGTCAGTCCCCAATCTGACCCAATGCCACTATTTGCAGTTTTGCAGTTTGATTGCAACTGGTAGGAGGGCTTACTGTCCTAACAGTGCAATATGAAGGGGAGGTAAAGCCGAATGTGATACAACGAATGAATTACGACCAGAATACAACTCTATAACACCATGTAATTTTCCAAGGGCTCAGCAGTCGAATTCAGATTGGATCGATCCTGCACATGGAGGAGGGGAATAGTTTGTCCCTGGTGTGACTGCTCAGCTGGGTGACCAGCTCAGGTGAGGATCTATATTTCTGTCATTACCCTGATATTTACGCAGGATCTCCATCATTTCAGGATCTTTATTTCGTCTGGCTGGATGATCAGATTAATTTTAATCCAATCGACAAAGCAGGCATATTGATTCTCTTAACTTTTATTTGACTCCAACTGAAAGAACTGTCCGAAAATCCTTGCACTGGAATACTCACTGAGGCTGTGTTACTGTTACAGCGCTCTCTACAGTTCACTTGATGACCATATGTGACAAGAACAGGAGGAGGTCTTTGGCTGGTCCATCCTGCTCTGCTATTCAATGGGATCGTGGTTCAGTGTTAATTCCTTGTGTTTGCTTCCCAGTACTTTTCTTATGACGTTTGGGTTTCGTATTGATCAACGATTTGTCAATGTCAGCCTTAAATATGGTCCTGCAGCTTGGTGTCAAGAGCTTTCGACTCTGAAATGAAATTCTTCCTAATCTCTGTTTTAACGTCGTCCGCTTTGTTCTGAAATTACGATAACAGACCTTGGCGCTCCCATCAGGGTAAGCATACTCTCAGCTTTTCAAATCTCAAGCTTATTAAGAACCCTACATGTTTCATCACACCTTTGATTGATTAACTCCAATGAGTAGTGTCAGACACACTCCATCTATGTCGCTAGTTAATGCTCTTTCTCGTCACTGCACTGCATTAACTCTCATCTTTGTAAGTTAACGTATCATGTAAGTCTTAGAGCACAACAGTGGCTTTTGGTCAATATGTAGCTGGCTGTTTTATGGAATGAATTTTTAAAAAAATTCGTGCTCCGGTCTGGAACTTCAGTGCAGACATTTTATTTCAGACTCTAAAGTGTGACAATGTGTTTAACCAGTGAGGTCATCTTTGACCATTAATCAGATCAGTATCTTTGAACTGTTGCTTCGTAATCTGGAAGAGAACATGATTCAGCAGAAGGAAGAGCTGCAGCCTATTGAACAAGGACATTCTGAGAAACAAAGTTCGGCCTTTGATATGACAGCATGAAGAGAAGTGAGGACTGCACATGTTGGAGAGTCAGATTCGAAAAGCTGGAACTGGAAAAGCACTTCAGGTGAGGGAGCAACCGAAAATGAGGTGAGCCGACGTTTCGGATATAAGCTTTTATGAGGAATGGTGGCGGAGTGGGATGACGAGGCTGACAGTTAAACTGAATTTAGTCTTGAGGCTGTGGGCAAGGTAGCTGTGAAAGTGATATGTAGGGGCAGGTAGGGTCTAATTGTCATAGCTTGCTGGGGTGGATGTAGCAGGTGGGTGGGAAGGAAGATATACAAATAGAAGAGATCAAGGAGGTTGTGCTGTATTGGAGGGTTGTAATTGGGATGAGGTTAATGTAGGGAAGATTGGAAACTAGCGAAGTCAATGTTGATGCTAGGTCTTTGAAATTTCGCTAGGTGGAAGATGTCGCGTTCTTCCTGCAATTATTGGTTGGCTTGGATTTGGCGTTTGAGGATGCCGTTTTGAATTACCTTGGGGGAGTGCCAAAGAAGTTGACGTAGTTGGGCACAGGGTGGTGGTGTTCCTTGTTAAGTGTTGTACTAGAGATTTTCACTGCAACAAACCATGAGTTGGCGTCCTGCCTCCACAATGTAGAGAGGCCCACGGTGAGAACTACGGATACTATAGATGAAGCTGGTGGATCTGCAGGACCATGTTTTCCTGATGTGAAAATATACCTTGGGGGCATTGAAGGAGGTGTGGGCCGACATTTTACACTTCTTGCGGCGGCGAGGGAAGATGCTGTGTGCACAGGATGGATTGGTGGGGCAAGTGGACTTTCGGAGGAGGTATTGCATGGAAAAACTCTTTGTGGAACGCAGATAAGATTGGTCATGAGTGTGAGAGCATTGGGCTGGAGTCACTCAGCATTGGAAATGATTAACTATATCCTCAAAGTATTAGAAATTTTTATATCAGGAAACTGACGATTCCAGACATTTACTCTCCCGTCATACATGGCTCGAAATGATTAACTAGGGCCCCAGCTTGTGAGCTCTCCTGTGTTCTCAGAGGATTTTAGCCGGTGATGCCCGTGTCCCAAAATATTCGAAACGTTTTGGCTGATGTGCCAGAGAGTTTGAGTGGATTATCAGTGGCCTCAGAGGTCTTGAGTGAATGTATCTGGAGTCTTGGTGATTTCCAGATCATTAATCAGTTGTCCAAAAGAATTAAGGGAGATTAACCGATGCTCATAGATAATATGAAGAGATTAGCATGGGATTCCAGGGGTTTTGATAAGATCAGCCTGTGTTCTTAATGAAATCAGAGGTTAAGCATCCGGTCCACGTCGATTCACGTGAATTTTTCTGGGGACTCTGTTGTGTAGAGAAGAAAGGCTCCTCCCTGAGACCAACCGAGAGATTGTCCCGGCTTCGTAGAGGATTTAAATGTTTGGAGAGGAAGGGTTGGCTTGGAGACGAGGGTGACCAATTGCCGAGAGTAGCAGAAGATTCAGGAAGATTCGTTTCTGGTCCTGGATGGTTCTGCAGGATTAGCCTGGGGTCGGATATTATTTGAAAGCCTCGGTTCCCAGAGATAAGAGAAGATAAATTTGGAATCTTGGAGGATTTCGTTGGATCAGGCTGATGATCCGAAGATTGGAGATGATAAGCCTGTGTTCCCAGAAATTTGAAAGGATTCGGCTAGTGTTCCAAGATGCTCGACAGCATTAACATGCTGTCCCAGAAGGTTTGGTTGGATTAGACCTTGTCCGCAAATGATTTTAGAAAATGAATCTGGGTTTTGAGAGGATTCGATTTAATCTCCAAAAGATCTGTAATTATTCGACGTTTGTCACAGATGATTCAAGAGATATGGCGCAGGTCGCACTGCATGCAACCGCACTTGCATGCAGTCCCAGAGGTTTACCGAAGATTTGCTTGGTGTCGCAGAAAAGGCAAATGTATTTTCTGGATACCTTGTGAAGTCAAGACGATTACCCAGGATCTTCGAGGTTTTGAGCCGATAATGCTGGTGACCTAAAGAATTCGAGTGTGTTATATACGTATCTCAGACAATTTCAGAGTATACCCTCTGGTCAGAGATGGTTTAAAAGGTTTAGATTAGGATCTCAGTCGTTTGTGTGGAATTATGAAGAAATCTCAGGGTTTTGAGTAAATTACCTTAGACTTCCACAGAATTCGAGATGATTAAGCTATTGTCCCTGATGACTCATGTGTTTTGGAGATAAAGTCATCCTTTATGGGGTGGATGTGATTCACGGCATTTCACGAATGAGAAATGAACTTCAACGATGTGGGTAAAGGGATTCGCTCCCAGCCAATGTTCAAAGAGACAGGAAGACAAATTAATAGAGTGGGGTCAAAAATAAAAAGAAATGTCAGGAAGAAGAGAGCTGAAGGAGAGATGAAGAGAAAGGGGTGGCAAGAGAAACTTGATCGACAGTTAGCTAGACAATGATATGCCGATTATTTTCTGAGGAAATTGTACCCTCAGAGTCAATCAGAACCCGTTAAGTATTATGAATTATTGTCTCTCATTAAAATTAAGAAACATTCTATCTGATTTGTCAACAGCAACTAACAGTGTGGTAATAAACTAGGAATCTGTTTTTTTGACGTGCAATGCTTGTTGAAGAAGGGGAAGCGGCAGTCTTCGTCATGTCTTCTGAAGTTTGGCTGGGAAGGACATCTCAGCCATGAAGTTCAATAATTACAAGAAACACCCCGAGAGGTAATTGTTCAAAATGAACCCGAGGAAGATGGTGACAATTTTGCGGTTTTTGAAATTCATTTCTGGCACCCTCGCTTTGGATCTGGAGTCATTTAACAGCCAGGCCAGGTGAGGATGGCGGCATCCTTCCCGAACGGACATTACTGAAATTGGATGTTGCATGCTCCGTGTTCGCGGGCGCTGGAATGGTGATCATCATTAAACTCTTAATTCCGGATTTTTATTGAATTAAAATTTCACCATCTACCATGGTGGGTAAAGAACCCTGCCCCACAAGGACATTACCCAGTTTTCTGGATGAACAATCCAGCCACAATACCAGTCGGCCATTGCCTTGTCATGCTTTGCTTGGGCCTGGAATCTGCTTCCTGAAGGGCCAACAGCAGCAGAAGCAACCTTCGCTTTCAATGTTGGGGCATGGTGGGATCGACCATGGGTGGGGGTGTGATATGGGTAAAAACTGCATGCATAGCCGAAATGTGAACTAGTGATTGAACAATGGGCAAAAAAGGGTGCTGAGGTTTTTGTTTTAACGTTTAGCACTTTGGAATTTCAAACAATTATTTCAAGTAACAAATGTATACAATCTTCGCAGACGAATGAAACAGTCAGAAAAATAAATGATTCCTTCCACACTTCACTAACTGATTTTCCATAAGACATTTCCACTGTGGAAATGGAGCAATACCTCCGGAGTCACGTTTATTCGTTGATGAGAGCTCATATTGATATCAACAGCTCATTTTACTTATATGACTTGAAGCAGTTCAACAAGTGCTCGAGGAATATCTTTGAAATGATTCATGAATTTTTGTAAAAGAGAAGCCCTGAATCCATCATCACATTGCCTTTCTGAGGAGCACATTAAGAGTCGTGGAAAGTATTGTTCTTGGTTCTCGGATTGCTGGTGACAGTAGTGACCTGTCGACATACCTTGAAGCTAAGGGGTTTGGACATCACTCAAGAGCCTGTTGAAAGGAATATCGAATGAAAAGAGGGAGCCAATTTTTCCGTTGAACTCGAGTTTCTCACGACATTGGGAGGTACTCGTATTAATGTAATGTGACTGGGATAAACTTACAGATACGTTTCTGAATTCAAGAAAACATACACAACGGCTGTTTTGTGAAATTTGTAGATTGTTGTCAAGAAATGCCTAACGACTTGTTGATGTAGCGTGGGCAGACAATCTGCCGTGGTTACCTAACCGACCTTATATTTAATAGAAGACTCATGGTGATGTTGGTTATATGCCAGTGCAATTATCGTTTGTATTTTCTACAAAGTACACTCGATAGCAGTTGTCAATATTTGAACACCATGTAACTACAAAGCAAAGCCAAAGGCGATGGTACATCGAGCCAGAGATCACTCCGGGATCGGATTTATTCTGTGTAAACAAGAGTTCGACTCAGAACATCAGTGAGGGCAGACTTCTATACGCCAGCGCACTAACAGAGAGAGAGAGAGCAAACAAAAAGATTTTCTCTTTTTCCAAACTTCACAGCTGAAATGCCCCATCATTGCAGGACATTTCTGAACGACCATTGAAAGGATGATGAATATCGTCACTACTCCACAGTCTTTTCACGGTCATATGACTACTGCAAGCCTGGTTATGAAAAGGGAATATGTGACACTAACATGCATGTCTCCTTGTGTTCATGCACAATTCAAGTTCCACGCATCGTCAGCAGAGTAACAAATTGGCCATTGTTGGATGAATTCAAATCCAAACAAGTGTGGGTCGATTCAATCGCATTTTATCACAGGTGAAGTCAACAAAATCTTAATGGACTTGATTTGCTCCAGCGTCAGCATAAATTTACTAAATGTATACGATTTCCACCAACAAGCCAGAACATTGGGGAATATGTTTAAAACTTCGTGAGACGGCTCAGGTTTGCCAGTGAAATGAGAAGATACCACGAGACAATATTTTGCAAAAAGTCACCAAAACTGCCCAATAATATGTCAACAGCTCCTACACATGTACAATTGCAACTTGCCATTTTGTCAGCCGCTAATCTCAAATAATCCATTACAACTGCGTGATGGAAATCGTTTTCTTCGGATCTGTATCAAATAGTATAACTGTCTGATGGGAACGGTTCATTTTCAGATGATGATGATCATGGTAGCAATAGGGGTCATGCTTTTATCGTCTACCATATCATGTTGCCTCCAGAGACGCCGTTTACTATGCTGCCCTCATTATTCCGAGATATACATCCCTATTTTAAAAGGGTAAAGGCAGAAGATAATGGAAGTTGTTATTTATTTGGTTTAGTTAGGCGCACCTCAAGCATCTGAATGGTTGGCTATCAAAAGTATTTGGAATAGTATTCTCAACATCAAATTGGCCCTTCCGTGAAAATACCAAGGGTCGAAGTGGTTTTTCTTTTGGGCAGGGTAGGTTAAGGCAGAGGCGCTGTACGCATGAATTTTACAGTAGCAGAATGCAAAACTGCTGATGGCAGAACTGAAGGTAATGTACTGCGCCAAATGGACAATTGGTAATCATAAGGCAGTCAAAAGTCAGCGTTGAGCACAATTGGCGACTTTCAAAAATGGACTTCAAAAAGATCTTGGACAACATAATTACATAAATGTGCTCTATTAGAAATTCTTTATTATCTTCAGCCAGTTTTGTTGACTCTGGAATGAATTGAATAAAATTTTATGAGAGAAATGAAGTAACCAAGGACAATAAATGAACTTGATTTCCATCAGTATAAAATAGACACATTTTGAAAAACTGTTTGCCAACTAATCTTAAGATAACCCAAAGAGTGTAATGTTTTGTTTGAAGTTTCATTATTCACCTAGCCCAAAAAGAGATCCTGTCATCATGAAAAGCCCGTGTGCTGTCTGGTATGTTTTGAGAATCCATAGTATGGATAATTGAAAGTTCACCAAGCACACCGCACGGAAAAGATTTAATGCTCTCCATTTACTTTGCCAATTCACTTTCGCAAATTATGGACCTGACGTACATTTTCCCTCATTATTCTGAACTCTCATGAGTATCGATCCAAACTACTCAATATCCACTCACAAGACAAGTATTTCCTTTGCAGCCAATTTTCTGGTCAGACTTTGATTTGGTTCCAATGCAATTAAACTATAAACTTCCCCAGGCAAGGGGAGGCAATTCCCTACGCAATACTCTCAAAGCAATCTCAGCAATGACGTGAAGGGTTGCGACAATGTTACCCGTCCATTATTAAGTTTGGTCAGTCAGCTCGATGGCCACCTTGCCATGCACACTGACGCACACAGCATGGTTAAAACCCCTGCATCGTCTAACGCTATTAGGAAGCACACTTCTTCTCAGGCTAAACCAACACCAGTCTTTCCTCTCGAATGAGAGAGCAGTCCTATGGCCTGGTATGACTGTAGTGACTTTACCTTCATTAATCAATTTCCATATTTCACTTAACATCTGTACGAGACTTTCACACCACTGTTTGTGGGAAGCATAAAAGTTCAAGGGAGATTATCTTGACAGTGAGAGGGCTCACGCCACAGTTGTCTTTAATTTTGCAACACATTTTATCAAAAATCGCTTCGAACCCTTTTATTGTTTGCACAATACATGCGAAAAATATGAGAAAATGTTGGATGGGGCAATCGGAAAAAAGGAGAGACAGAGAGAATACGCGATTAAGAGATGAACAGTCAGTGAGAGCAGGAGCAAAACACACAACCAATCCTAATGGCTTGCCATTGGCTGAGACATCACTTTGGCCGAAGCTGACAATTGTGCAGTTCCGGTCAGAATATGTTGAACTGTTCAGATATATGAAGGTATTAGTCCACCCAGGAATAGAATGTTAATTAGTTATTTGGTTTTGAAACAATGTGTAACATTCGATTGTGATGGTAAATGTATGTCTCAAATGCCATTTTATCAGTTTGAAAACTTGCGAATGACAAATCAAAGCAAAGTTAAAAGATGATATGGCCAATGAATCAACTTGAAGATAATTTATTAACTCCCATTCCTTCTCATTTGTAGCGCTTACAATTGCTTATTTTATTGAAACAATTATTTGACCCTTGGGGTTGACAACATAGTTCGGCAAAAGTAAGATAAACTGATTTATTGCTCTTATTTAATAATTGTTTGTGTTTCTACTTTCTCTGATACCATATTTGCAAGCATGCATAACTAGCTGCAGGTTGGTTCACAGTGGCTAGCGAGAAACGTGAGTATAAAACATGTCTTTTCATTTCAGAACATATGAGAGCAACATATAATCAATATCTGGTGCAGTGGATAAATATTGTATTTCGATAGTTAGAGTTAAAATTGGTAATCAATTGCAGATCAGAGCTCAGGTGTTCTGATTTTTCAATGAACTAATGACTTGAGACTTGTGTTTCCTCATTGAGGTGCAGTCATCTCCAGGGAATGGACTGGAAATTAATGGCGAACATTTTACATAATTATGATGTGGATACACGTAGTTATCGTAGTAAATTATGCAGTTTGCAGAGTGCTACTGGTTTCAAAGCAAACCATGATAGATTTTCACTTTGACATCGTGTGTGAATCCAATAAGTGTATTAAGAAATAACAACATAGTATGGAATTAATGTGTTTCTTTACTGAATTCGTGAAGTGCTAAACTTTGGAATCATAGAGAATGGACGCAACACTCCCCTCTTTAGCTCATCCCTGAACTTATTCTGGGTTCCCGCATAAATGAACGGATTAACGCTTGAACACAAAAATTGAAGCATGTACGCATTTTCATCGAGAATAAATGTTGAGTCACTGAAATCAGAATCCGTGAAATAAGTAACGTCTGCAATCCGGACGGAGACTACGGTTATAAAATATAAAATATACAACACTATGAAGCTCGTGGAAATGGCAAAGAGTAAAACAATGGACTTTCTCCGCTTCTCCATCTCTGGATCTTTCTGATTGTCTCCACTTATTTGATTTCGGAGTCTTCTGCGAGCTCTATTTGCCATTATAATATGCCTCACGGTAAGAGCATTGAGCAGTAAAATTACCAAGAATGGCAGGCAAGGACTAAAAATCACGAGGATCAAGTCATATGCAGCCCATGCTAGTGATTTATAAAATATCAATTTGATAACACAGAACCAGGGAACATTGTCGATTATGTACATAGGTTCAAATATGAAATACAAGAAGATATTCCTTAGGTATCTCAGTGTGCAGACTATTCCTATGATCCACTGGGCTGTTTTATATGTGCAGTAATTAATTTTCAATTTCTGACAACAAATGCACACAAATCGATCGAAGGTGAAAGCAACTGTCAACCAGGCAGAACAGTCTATGGATCCACATATTAAAGCGATCCACAGGCTGCAGATCGGTGTAACGGACATGAAACTGAACGGGAAATAAATGCCAGTAATTTGGTTGAGTAATACAGCACTGATGATGACCAGTAGATCAGTCACTGCCATGGACACCAGGTAGCCAGTGATACAACTGGAGAGACTACACTTTCCTCGAGAGAAAATTGGAATAACTGCAATGTTTGCTGCAAAAAAAAGACATTCAGATTGAAAGGGGAATGTGGTGCCAACTGCCTAAAACATCGATTTTGGGAGGTGGTTTGCGTGCACGGGTGTATGAACGGGAAAGATAGAGACTGACAAAGAGAGTGAGTATGAAAAAAGAAACTTCGCTGGTTATCACTAAATAACCAATGGAACAGGAACTGAGTTGGATTTCCAGTTTTGTGACAACACATGGAGTAGGAAAGTTTTGTTGTCACTCGGTAATTTAATGCCTGGTATAATAATTACATAGCTGAGAAAATCGAAGGGAGAAAACAGTTAATGCAGCAACAATAAATGTCGAAAATGTTCAAAAAAACATAATTGCCGAAAAATGTCCAAATCCAGTGAGAAATGATGGTTTTGTTTTTGGACTCGACCAAACAAATTTCTTGCCTTCAAAAGAAAAGAACCGAAACTTTGCTTGTTACTTTTTTGGAGATGACTTTGCCTAAGGGACGATTTAGCTCTCAGGACATTTGATTGCAAAAGGAAAGATGAGAGAACACGTAGGTCATCAAAAATGACAGATTTCAATTCTCTATTTTGCTTCTCATTTAGAAAGAAAAACTGATCGTGGTCCTGCCATGCAAAACCTCCTCAACGCTTATCTGCATTGATGGTATGAACGGTAATTGTCATTGTCATTATAAATGTTGGTTCATGAAATTATGCTAGATAGAGTCACTATGATGTCACCCTGCATCTGTTGAAAACAGTGAAGGCACTGGATGGTTATTTTGGAGTCCAGAATTTGATTGTTTGTGAAAGATAGTTCCTTATTGCAATTGATTGGCCACACAAACCAATTTCACTTTTCGTGCAGTCTAAATGCTCACAATTAATGATGTCAATTCTCGCTAATTGTCCTGATAGATGCGAATTTTAAAAAGAAGACTTTGACAATATGTATCTTTCTCAATTAAAAAAGACAAGAGTAAAGGGAGAGTTCAGGGCATTTTCGGAGAGTAGAACAAGGAAGGACATAATTACACACCAAACGTTACTGCAGATCAATCCCAGGCAAGTTTTTTTGAGGAAGGGAAAAAGGAGAACAAGACATTTCAGAATTGAATGCAAAAAACGTTTTTTTTAATCCGTATATAAGGAAAAATAATATATTCAATAGCTGATCTGATTATTGCGTCGATCATTTGTGACGTGTTCTTTCTTTGATTAATATTCAATTAAATAATTGTTTTCGTTATAGTAAATGGATAGTTTTCAACTTCTTGTTTTAACCAGTTATTCGTTTGTCAGGTATTATACCGATAATGTAAACATCAATAAACTGTAATAAAAGTGTACAGCTTCATTCGCAGTAAAAAAAATAGATACCATTGCAGCATTAGATCATTGCATTACCTTCTCTCGAAGAAAACATGCAACAGACAAAATGGAATAAAATCTATCTCTTGATGGTTGCAGGCTGTGATTTGCAATCACAACAAAATAAAAGAATATAATAAAATCAGGAATTGCTGTAATCACTCAGCAGTTCTTAGCATAGAACACAGAACATAAAACTTTGGAGCAGAGCACAGGTCCTTCGATCCATGATATTGTGCCGAGCTTTTATATTCATCGGAGTTCAACGTATCGTACACACCCCTCAATTTACTGCCATTCATGTGCTGGCATAGAAGTTGCTTTAATAACCTTAATGCCACTGACTCTGCTACCACCATGGCAGTTATTTTCACGCACCAACTACTCTCTGCACAAAGAATTCAACTGTGACATGTCCACCGTACCTTCCTTCAATCACATTAAAATTTTGACCAGTTGTGACAGCTATTTCTGCATTGGGGAAATATATTTGCCTAAATATTCTATGTCTGCCACTCATTGTCTTATACATTTCTAACAAATAATTTCTGTACTTTCTTTTTTACCGGTGCAAAAAAAAACCCAGGTCAGGCAACCTTGCTTCATCAGCCAAACCCTCCAAAACCATGCCTCATCCGAGTAAATCGCTTCTGCAAACTCTCAATAGTATTTAAGTCCTTCCTGTAATGGGGCAACTAGAACTGGATGTAATATTCCAGGTGTTCTCTAAGCAGGGTTTTATAGAGCTCCAGCAAAACATCGCGGCTCTGTAGCTCAATACCCCAGTTAATGAAAGCCAAAACACCATCCGCCTTCTTAACAATCTTATCGACTTGGGTGGCAACTTTGATTGATCTTCGTACGTGGATCCCAAGATCCCACTGTTACTACACACCGCTACGAATCCTGTCTTAATCCTTGTATTTAACATTCAAATTTGACCTTCTAAAATAAATCTCTTCGCATGTCTTCAGAGTGAACTCCATCTGTCACCTCTGCACAGTTCTACATTCTGTCCAACACTTACTGTAAGCTGCCGTAGCCCTCGTCACTACCTGCACCACGAGCGACTTATGTGTCATTGGCAAATTTATTAATCAACCCTTCCACTTCCTCCTACAAGTCAGTCATCAAAATTTCTAAGAGCAGAAACCCATGAACAGACCATAGTGGGACACGACTAGTCCCCGACTTTCAGTCGAATACTTATCATTTACTATCACATGCTGTCTTCTTTCTGCCAGCCAATACTGCACCCAGACAGGCAACCTTCCCTGTATCGTATACCGCCTAACTTTCTGAATGAGGCCACATTGTGGAATCTTATCAAAAGCTTTACTGATATCGATATATTCCACCCGACCTTCATCAGCTTGACTCCTCACATTCTCAAGGACCTCAATGAAGCTTCTGAGGAATTACGTGCCATTACAAAGCCATGCTGACCATCTGAAAGCAAACAGTGTTTTTTTTTCAGAGGCAAACATGCTGTATCCCAGAATTATTTCCAGTAACTTGCTTACCACTTGCATAAGACTGACTTCTCCGTAATTCACAGGGATTTCCACATTTCTTTTCTTGAGCAGAGGAACAACATTCCCCTCCCTTAACTCAGCCAACACTTCCCACGTTGAAAGTGAAGATGGTGACCTTATCACCAACGGCGCAGCAAACTGATGCCTCGCTTCCATAGTAACCATGGATGTGTCTGTTCCGGCACAGGGGACTTATCGATGATGATGCTTCCCAGAATTTCCACTTCCTTAATTTAGAGTTGTTCAAGCATATCTACCTGATATATGGTGTTCAAATTATCACGAAGGACCATCCCTCGAGTGAATACAGAAGCAAAAATCACATTTCTGTCCTCTCCTATCTCTTCTGACTCCAGGCACATGTTCGCTCGACTATCCGTGTTTGTCCCGACTGTCTCTCTTAAAATTATTTTACTCCTTACGGTCATGGAGAACGCCTTTGGGTTTTCCTTAATCGTTCTTCCCTAGGCTTTTTCGTGCCCCGTCCTTGCTCTTCTCAGTCAATTTTAGAGGTCATTCCTGTCTAAATTTGTGTCAGATTCTGCCTTCCTCGGCCTTAAGTACACTTCCTTCTTTCTTTTGTAAAGAAGTTCCTGTGCTCTTGTCGTCCGAGGTTCCTTCATTTTACCATTCCTTGCCTGTCTCAATGGGGCAAATGTATTCATCACTCGCAACAAATACTCCACAACAGCCTCCACCCTTCTTTTGTGCATTTCCCGTAGAACAATTGTTCCCAAATGATTATCCACAACAATTGTCAATGAGCAATCTAATCTTCCCTCCCCCAACTAAATAATTTCGTGTAATGTTGGAACCTATCTCCCTCCATGGTTGTGGTAAATGCGAGGCAGTTGTGGTTACTGTCATCAAATTCTTTCCCACTGTGAGTTCTAACACCTGCCTTGGATCGTTGTCTCGTACCAAAACTAATATGTACCACCCACCACACCCCTTCTCCACGGTGCGCAGAACTACATTTTGAGTAGGAAATACTTCCTGGATACACGTTACACATATGACAGAATCTAGACAATCTGCGGTAAGGAGGCTCTAATCAATATTGGGGAACTGAAGGTCACTCAAAATAACAACTCTGTTGATTTTGCACCTTTGCGAGATCTTCTGCTTAATCTATTCTTTCGTGATTCTGCTGAAAATGGGGCCGGGGTGTTGGGACGTCCGATAGAAAACGCACAATAAATTGACTGCTACTTTCTTTTTAGTGATTTTGACCCTTACAGATTCAGTAGAAAAACCTTCCTTAGAAATTTTTTCTGCAGTTTTGATGCACTCTCCAATTAACAATGTTAATCCCCTTTCTCTCTTACACCATTACTGTTATTCATAAAATAACGAAACCCTGGAATGTCCAGCAACGACTCCTCCCCCTGTGTGTCAGTGTGTCAGTTCCCGTTGAACACAAATGTGTTCTGCATCCTGAAAGAAACGTTGTTTCTTTCTCAATGAATCGATGAACTTCATTCGAAGTTGTCATTGGTATCTAGATATGGATTAAGATTTATGTTATAGTGTCAGTGGCACCTAGGTATACTGAAAACTCTATAATGCCGCTCCGCTGTGGCGCTTCCTTCGATTGCAGGAAATCAAAGTATTTTGCGTAAATTGTAAAAAAAAAAGAATTAATCGATAGAAAATTTGATATTATTGGAACAGTGTCGACAAATCATACTGCTCTTTCAAGAGACGTTGCTCTCACTGATCGCCCAGTCGCCGCCACACCACATCATCGCTGGAGTCCTTGCCATTTTCTCCTTCTCTGGAGAGCGACAGTGACAAGCTGTGTGAGTCTGGCCACATGAGCCCATGTGCGGCTGCGCTTCGTTCTTAGGGTTGACTGCTGCCACAAACCTCAGATTCAAAACAGTTTGCTTTCACTATCATTGTGGTTCAGTGAATATTGCAGTGTTTATTTCAGCACTTCAGAAATATTGTCTTGGTTTTGAAGAGGTGTATTTAGAAGCTGATGTATTCGTCATGAGCTGGCTTTGTACATTCCATACTGACTTACTGATATCATGTTTACAACATCATCAACTTCATCATCATATGGGTTGGAAGATGAAGAAACTGATTCAAAGTAAATTGTATGCAGGCAGCAAATTCCCCATGGTTAAACATAAGCTTGTGAGGGAAAAAGGAAAAACAGATGGAGAGGCCAATCTGCGCTGAGCATGCAGCTCACAAGAATGCCGTTCAACCCATTGCATCACGACCGGTCAAAAACAACAACGTCTATTTTACTCTCACGTCCAGCACTTGATACACTGCTTTTATTTCATAGAACCTAGAACAGAAAAATACAGCGCAGTACAGGCCCTTTGGCCCTCGATGTTGCGCCAATCCAAGCCCACCTAACCTACACTCGCCTACTATCCTCCATATGCCGATCCAATACCCGTTTAAATGCCCATAAAGAGGGAGACTCCACCACTGCTACTGGCAGGGCATTCCATGAACTCACGACTCGTTGAGTAAAGAATCTACCCCTAACATCTGTCCTCTACCTACCACCCCTTAATTTAAAGCTATGACCCCTCGTAATAGCTGACTCCATACGTGGAAAAAGGTTCTCATGGTCAACCCTATCTAAACCCCTAATCATATTGTACACCTCTATCAAGTCACCCCAAACCTTCTTTTCTCCAATGAAAACAGCCCCAAGTGCCTCAGCCTTTCCTCATACGATCTTCCTACCAAACCAGGCAACATCCTGGTAAAATTCTTCTGCTCCAGTTCCAGTACCTCCACATCCTTCCTATAGTATGGCGACCAAAACTGCACAGAATACTCCAGATGCGGCCGCACCAGAGTCTTATACAACTGCAACATGAACTCAGGACTCCGGAACACAATTCCTCTACCAATAAAAGCCAGTACGCCATATGCCTTCTTCACCGCACTGTTTACCAGGGTGGCAACTTTCAGAGACCTGTGTACATGGACACCAAGATCCCTCTGCTCATCCACACTCCCAAGTATCCGACCATTTGCCAAGTACCCCATCTTTTTGTTACTCATCCTCACCAAAGTGAATCACCTCACAGTTACCCACATTGAACTCCATTTGCCACCTTTCTGCTCGGCTCTGCAGCTTATCTATATCCCGCTGTACCCTGACACATCCTTCCTCACTGTCAACACTCCACCGACTTTCGTATCATCCGGAAACTTGCTCATCCAACCTTCTAGCCGCTCTTTCAGGTCATTTATAAAAATGACAAGCAGCAATGGTCCCAAAGCAGATCCTTGCGGAACACTGCTAGTAACTACATTCCAAGATGAACCTTTACCATCAACTACTACCCTCTGTCTTCTTCCAGCCAGCCAATTCCTAATCCAAACCTCCAACTCACCCTCAATGCCATACCTCCGTATTTTGTGGAGTAGGCTACCATGGGGAACCTTACCAAACGCCTTACTAAAATCCATATACACCACATCTACCGCTTCACCGTCGTCCACCTCCTTACTCACCTTCTCAAAGAATTCAATAAGGTTTGTGAGGCACGATCTGCCCTTCACAAAACCATGCTGACTATCCTGGATCACATTATTCCTATCCAGATGTTCATAAATCCTATCCCTTACAATTCTCTCTAAGACTTTGTCCACAACAGAAGTGAGGCTCACCGGCCTATAGTTACTAGGGTTATCCCTACTCCCCTTCTTGAACAAGGGAACCACATTTGCTATCCTCCAGTCTTCTGGCACTCTTCCTGTAGACAACGAGGACATCAAAATCAAGGCCAATGGCTCTGCAATCTCCTTCCTTGCTTCCCAGAGAATCCTGAGATAAATGTCATTAAGCCCAGGGGACTTATCTATTTTCACACTTTCCAGAATTAACAACGCCTCTTCCCTCCATACCTCAAACCCGTCTATTCTAATTAATTATTACTCAGTATTCACATCGGCAACAATGTCCTGTTCCTCAGTGAATACTTACGAAAAGTATTTATTCAGTGCCTCCCCAATCTCTTCAGCCTTCACACGCAACTTCCCACTACTGTCCTTTACTGGACCTATTTCTATGCTAGTCATTCTTTTATTCCTGACATACCTGCAGAAAGCCTTTGGGTTTTCCTTAATCCTACCAACTAAGCACTTTTCATGTCCCCTCCTTGCTGCTCTTAGCTCTCTCTTCAGATTCTTCCTGGCTACCTTATAACTATCAATCGCCCCAATTGAACCTTCACGCCTCATCTTCACATAGGCCGCCCTCTTCCCTTTAACAGTGGATTCCAATTCCTCATTAAACCACGGTTCCCTCACACTAACGTTTCCTCCCTGCCTGACATGTACATACTTATCAAGGACACTCAATAGTTGCTCCTTGAACAAGCTCCACATATCGATTTCGCCCTTGCCTGGAAGCCTACTTTTCCAAGGCACGCATCCTATGTCGTGCCTCACCGCATCATAATTTCCCTGCCCCCAGCTATAACTCTTGCCCTGCAATGCACACTTATCCCTCTCCATCACTCGAGTAAAAGTCACCGAATTGTGGTCACTGACCCCAAAGTGCTCACCTACCTCCAATTCTAACACCTGGCCTGGTTCGTTTTCCCAGAACCAAATCCAGCATGGCCTCACCTCTTGTTGGCCTGTCTACATATTGTGTCAGGAAACCCTCCTGCACACATTGGACAAACACCGACCCATCTAACAAACTCGAGCTATAGCTTTCCCAGCCAATATCAGGAATGTTAAAGTCCCCCATAACAACCACCCTATTACTTTCACTCTTCTCCTGAATCATCCTCGCAATCCTTTCTTCGACGTCTCTAGGACTATTAGGAGGCCTGTAGAAAACTCCTAACAGGGTGACCTCACCTTTCCTATTCCTAACCTCAGCCCAAACTACCTGAGATGGCGAGTCTTCATCCATCGTCCTTTCCACCACTGTAATACTATCTTTGACAAGCAACGCCACACCTCCCCCTCTTTTACCCCCACCTCTGACCCTACTAAAATATTTAAAACCTGGAACCTGCAACAGCCAATCCTGTCCCTGTTCTATCCATCTCTCAGTAATAGCCACAACATCGAAATCCCAGGTACCAACCCACGCTGCAAGTTCACCCACCTTATTTCATATACTTTTTGCATTGAAGTATACACACTTCAAGCCACTTTCCTGTTTACAGGCACCCTCCTTTGATATTGATGCCATGTTCCTAATCTCCCTACACTCCAGGTCCTGCACCTAAAGCGACAGTCTAGGTTCCCGTGACCCTGCAGAGTTTGTTTAACTCCCCCCCCCCCACAAACAGCACTAGCTTACGTCCCCCCAAGGATACTGGTGCCCCTCAGGTTCAGGTGTAGATGATCCTGTTTATAGAGGTCCCACCCTCCCCAGAAAGAACCTCAGTTATCCAGATACAGGAATCCGTCCTACCTGCACCATCCCTGTAGCCAGGCGTTTAACTGTTCTCTCTCCCTATTCCGCGACTGTCTATCACTGGCACGGGTAACAAACCAGAGACAACCACTCTGTTTGCTCTAACTCTGAGCTTCCAAACTAGCTCCCTGAAAGCCTGCCAACATCCTCAGCACTCCTCCTACCTATGTTTTGGTGCCAATGTGGACCACGACTTCGGGCTGCTCCCCCTCCCCCTTAAGCACCCGGAAAACACGATCAGAGTCATCACGTACCCTTGCACCTGGGAGGCAACATACCAAACGTGAGTCTCTCTCGTCCCCACAAAACAGCCTATCTGTGCCCCGAACTATCGAGTCCCGAATAACTATTGCTCTGCTCTTCTCCACCCTTCCCTTCTGAGCACAGGGACAGGTTCCGTGCCAGAGGCCTGAAACCCATTGCTTACCCCTGGTAAGTCGTCCCCCCCCACAAGTATCCAAAACGGTATACATGTTCTTGAGGGGTGTCCCTGCACTGGTTGCTTCCTCCCAGTCCCCCTCACTGTCACCCACTGTTTCAAAAATACAAAGGAAATATTTACGCCTCAGAATATTTATGACTCCTGCAGTTATTGGCAATGGTTTCTAAATCCCCACTACTTGCTGGGCGAAAGAAATTTTCCTGACATGACTTCTAATCCTCCTGTCTCCTACATTAAAATAATTGACCACTTGAGCAAGAGGAAATTTTCGTTCCTTTTTGTAGTGTCTGTGCGACTCATAGTTTTATGCATCTCAATCACGACTCCATCAATCTCCTCTAATCGACGAAAATACCACTAATGTTTCTATCCTCATAAGTTGAACTGTCAAATCCTGGCAAAATGCGACAAAATCTCTTAATTACACTTTCCACTGCAATTAAATGCTTCATTTCATACTGCTTCCAGAACAGGAGACAACGTCCTGCTTTATGCAATTCTAGCATAAACTCTCTGATTGTATTTGCTATTCGTCAGCCAATTACTCGAGAGTGATTGTTTTTATCCCATTAGCGTTCTGCATCACTTTAGCTTCTTTGTCTGATATTGTAATTGACAGGTGTGAATGCAAACGTAGATTTCTCTGAGCCGGTTTGCATCAAGAATCAACCGTTGATTGTATCGTCCATCTGCTATTTTGTCCTGTCATAGTGCACCACGTTTCATTTATCTGGATCAAATTATATCTTCCATTCTGTAGCCCACATGCGCAAGCTGTCTATATTTTCCCGAATCTGTCAGTTTAACGAAGTATTCCAAAGGTATTCCCTGCCAAAGCCAATTGGACAAATAATTCCAATTATATGGGACGACTTGAGGCACTGTTTTGTTTCTTGTACCACTCAGCTAGATCTTGGTCTAATATGAAAAAAGTTGCTTGGATTTCATGGCAAGGATCTTCTCTGTCATGACCCCATTTGGAACATTATTAAAAGCTTGGTTGATGCCCACGTCACATACGTCAAACGTACAGACCTCATCTGCAGCCCGAGGTTGCCACTTCGAAAAATGCAATCAAGTTGGCCATATACCAAAACCAGTCTGAATGGCCTTGCTTAATCTCTGCCTCTCCAAGTCCAGTTAATTCTGACTCCGAGAAGTGCTTCCAATTGATACGTGTCTCAATCAGTTTAGACTGAATGAACTATATTTTTCTCTTTTATGTATACAGCGAGGGAAAGATAAAAGTCTGAAATTGTTTAATACCTCCGAAATATCAATTTATCATTATATTATCCATAATGTGCAATTCATGCAGTTTATTCAGTTACTCGTTCTGTATTCCAAAATGGCGCCAGGACGAGACGCTATTTCACTGGATCTAGTTTCAATTGTCAATACCAAATCAATCTGAATTTCAATCCTCCTTTTAAACGAGATTTCAACGGCAACAGTTTCTTGAGCTGCGAGCATTCATGGTAACTGGATTATCTTTTGATCATCTTCGTGTCCAGATCTTTCTCTTGCTGTAACAATAAAACATTCTCCATGCCTAGTATTGCAGCGTTATCACAAACTGCAACAGCAAAAGTAACTGAGCAGTAAGCAGTCCTTTTCGCAAATACTTACACTTTTCAAGATTATACCAGAGTAGGTTTTTTTTGTATTTTGCTCTGCAGTAATTCACTTAAGTGTTTTGGTCCTGCAGGAACGAAAGTGAGACAAATCGTTTTTTTCAATGTAACAATGAAGTGCAAAGAACAGGAAGTGCAAACTGATGTCGAAATTAAATAAATTGAGATTGCTATGGCAGGTTATGTGATGCCTTGCTGTTGCCACAGTGCGCTGTTTGACAGCTCAAACACGGTGGAGATACATCTATATCAGTTGTTTTCAGCACAGAGAACTTTAAAATGGACTGGATATGCGGGAAGATGATCAATGTCTCAGTAGGAGAGCATTTTGGCCTTCCCGACGATAACTTGCAATATTTTAAATACTGATGTTCAAGAAAACCTGGAGCCATTTGGTAAGGTTGCTGAATTAAAGGGTCAATCGCATGCAAATTAGACAAGAATTTGGGTATGTTCATTTAAAGCAGTACCTTGAGGGCGAATGGACATATGCTAGGTGAACCATTTGAAGACGAATTGACGAACGTAAAGGGAATAGACTGACCTGCATAACTAAACAATAAGAGTGTCAGGATTGATGAACCATGGATGACAAGAGATATTTGAAGCTTCGTCTAAATGAAAATAAAAGTGTACAATAGGTTTGGGCGGCCGCAAAGTGAGGAAACCCGTGATGACCAAACAGATATGAGTAAGGAAGTTAAATATGGAATCAGTTGGCTGAAAATGGACAGAAAATGTCTTTAATACACAGTGCCATGTGGAACCGCAATACCTTATAAGCATGCATTAGAATAAAGAGTGTGGGAAGGGAAAGAGTAGGCCGACTCAACGACAAAGGAGAGAAGTCATGCATGGAGCCACAGGAAGTGGGAGAGATCCTTATGAGCACTTTGTATCGGTTTTCACACAGGATAATAATAGGACTAATGTCGAGGACAGGAATGCATGACGCAAAATCCAGAGAACGTCAGTAGACAGAAGGAGAAAGTTTTATGAATCCAAAATTGCATTGAGATAGAGAGGACCACATGGCCAGATGGGATCTATCCCAGGTTACTGCGAGAGTCAAGAGAAGAAATATCTTGGGTATCAGCAGATGTCTTCACATCCTCTTTAACGGCTGGTAAGATTCCAGCACACAGGAGATTGGCCAATGCTTTTTCTTTTTGTTAAGAATAAAAAGATGGAAAACCTTGCAAATTAGAGGGAGCCAGTTGAAGGTCAGTAACTGTGGCATAATTTTAAATTGGAGGCTTATGAAGTGGAGATTTGATTATTTTCTATCTTACTGATGATGTGTTGTGAGCTCAGGGGTTGAGTGCCTGAGTTGCAATGTCCAACAGGTTATTTGAGGTGGCTAACCTACTAACCTTTAAAATAAGTTTTCAATGCGCTTTTGATATATTAATACATTCACGACTACTGTTCTAATGCTGAACTCTGATATTTTTGTATGTGGTGTAGTTCCATCAGTAGAGTCATGATGGCCTGACATCCCTCTCTTGTATTAAGTATTCTATGATTCTACAGAGATTGTAAACATGTGTTCTGATTTCAATGTTTATGGGTTTGACATCCTGGAATGTCCGATATAATTCAGTTTCATTGAAGAATAATTGAAATACAGGTATCTACCATGTGATGCAGAATCTACTTGCCTCCTCCATGTTATCTGAACAACTTTGTCACGCTCCTCAAAAAAGTTGACTTGTGCTGACCTTTTCTTTCAATGACACCCCTGACAGGCTGTTATTGGTTTTATTCAGTTTGCATACATTAAACATTCATATATCTAGTGAGTTTTGGAAGGTGTCACGAGCACCCAAACAATATCGACCAAAATTCCCTTGAAAGACTGGCATACTGAAAGAGATCGAAGGGTGCCTTACTAATTTTAAACGAAGCCTGCAATCGAAATTTTCTTGCCAACCTGCCATTCTCCAGGGCTTCAGCAAATGTTTGAAACTGGCACAAGTCCATGAAAGTAACTTATTGAATATTTAAGGCCATCAAGAATCAATATCCTGCTTGGTTTTTCAACCCCGCTCGGTCAGGAAAAAAAAGTTTATTTAATATACATGAAGTTCGTTGGAATTTTATGAACGGTTTCACTTCAGTTCTGCTTGTGTATATTCAGCTTTGTTATGCATCGCTTTTTGAAACGTGGTTGTCAAATCGAATATTTTTGTATGTCCACTTTTGACAGCACAATTCTATTTTGAAATCGCGTTGCAAAATAAATGTGCATGGCATTGTTGTTTCAGATCTGAGCACCTGTGGATATTTCACAGATTCCTTACAGTGTGGAAATATGGTATTTTTCACAGCAAGTCCACACTTATTCTTCGAAGAGTACGCCATCCAGTTCAATTCCCCTACCACTGAACCATCACCTGAAAGCTCCGAAAGCTAATGCTTCCAATTAAACTTGTTGAACTAAAACCTGATGTAGTGTGATTTTTGAATTTGTCCTATGACTGTTGATCTACTTTTCTCCTGACTAATGCACCTATCATTTCAAATCCCTGAACACGATTAGCTTTGCGAATTTAACTGAACTGTACATCTAGGGAATGTGGGAAGAAACAGAAACACGTGGAGGAAACCCAAGCAGACACGGGAAGAATTATGAAACTCTACACAGACTGTCCCCCGAGACTACAATCGAATCCGGGCGTACCAGGAATAGTGAGGCAGCAGTGCTGACCATTGAGCTACTGTGCCACCCGAATGATGCTGCATTTTAATCGAGTTACATGTTCTGCAATGCTGTTCGATAGTTCGCATTAATTGCACATTTTAGCCTTCATTTTCCATTTGCATGCGCATGTTCAAGCATTATTTGTTTGGACTAGTTTCTGTTCAGTTAATTTGAATCACATTGGCTTGCAGTTGATCTTATTCAATAAAACTCCTAAGGCAAAGTTGCCATGATTAATGTTTCTGAATTGCTCGCTAGTTTTGCATTTTGAAGAACTTGTATGAAGGCAAATTAGAAAATCATCAGTAAATCTACACTGTAATCATAATCATTACCCCACGAGCAACTGAACACAAGAATGAACATTTCCCATCAACCACTACCACGTGTCACTTTTCAGCGAACCAATTTCTGGTCCAAACTGCTAAATTGCCCTCAATCCTATGTATCTGTATTTTCTGTATCAGCCTACCGTGCAGAACCCTATCAAACGCTTTCCTGAAATCCGTATGCACCGCACCAAGTGCTTTAGCCTCATCAATCTGTGTGGGCAAATTCTGAAAGAACTCAGTAAATTTTATGTCGCATGACCTCCCTTCAAAAAATCATGTGGACAATTCATTATCAAATATTCCTTACCAGACAATTAAACATCCGTTCACCCATAACCCTTTCAACACTTTACCTACCACTGAAATAAGGCTCATTGGTCTATGATTGCCAGGGTCGCCTCGACTCCCCTTCTTTAACAACGGGACACCATTTTCTATCTTCCAGGGAGATAGCATTATTCTTGTAGACATTGACGACATAAAGACCAAACCAAAATTTCTGAAATCTCTTCCTGAGCATCCCGGAGAATCCTGGCATAAATCGCAACTGGCCAAGGGGACTTGTGTATTTTCACAATTTTCAAAATTTCCAACACCTCATCCTTTTGAACCTAAATCCAGGCCCGTCTCATAGACTGTACATGAATATTCTTGGCAACATTGTCTATTACTTTTGTGAATAGTGATGAAAATTCGTCATTTTCCGCCTGTCTTATCTCTTCAGATTCCACACACAACTCCCCACTACTATCCTTGACTGACCCGCTTCTTCCTCTGCTTTTTATTTGCTCCTGATATACCTGGAAAAGCTTTCGGGATTTCCTTGATCGTACCTGCCAAAGAAGCTTCGTATCCCCTACTGGCTTTTCTACACCATCTCTTTAGGCCTTCCTCGCTTACTTGTGATTCTCAACCTGATCTTCAATTCTCATTTCTACAAGAGCCGCCTTCTTTCTATTGACAGAAATTTAACTTCTTTAGTAAACTACGATTACCTCGTTCTTACACCTTCACCCTACCTGACAGGTACGCACTTATTAACGACACGCAGTTCATTAAACAAACTCCGCGTTTCAATTGTGAACAATTTACCACAACAAAAACCTTCTAGTGAAAGCAAGCTGAGCCCATTAACCCCAATTCAATGCATCAAATTCATCTGTGCTGTACAATCTTATTAGCGTTGAAGGAAAAGTCTGTGCTGTTCTTGCATGAAGCTCTGAATCAGTTTAGCCTGTTTCATTCTCAGATTTGTGATAAATGTGAACACTTCTGTCCGGAGAAAAAAAAAACATCTGTCCAGTGACTTTTATTCCATGATAAGGTGGATAAATTACCTGGCATAGATGCTCTACAACCAGAGTCTTAAGGGAAATTGTTGAATTGCTGTGGCAGTGAAGGCCTCCGTGGTGAATTCTTCAGAAATCTGTCGAATCAGGCAGGATCCCAGAGGATTGGAAAGTCGCTAACGAGACTCTGTTGTTTATTAAGTGAGTAAGGCAAAAGATGGAATATTTCAGACCGATTAACCTAATCTTGGTCATAGAATCGATTGTGAAGAATGAGATTTCTGAATGCTTGGAAGTGCAAGGTTTTATCAAAGGGACGTGATGTCTCAAAGCTTCTACAATTCACTGAGGAACCAACGAGCAGCTTAGA
This sequence comes from Chiloscyllium punctatum, assembly GCF_047496795.1. NCBI lineage: Eukaryota > Metazoa > Chordata > Chondrichthyes > Orectolobiformes > Hemiscylliidae > Chiloscyllium > Chiloscyllium punctatum. Next base: position 47,081,383 of record NC_092773.1, on the reverse strand, counting down.
CCAATTGTAGTCAACGCATGGACTTCAAGAAGTCCTTTTGACAAGGATCGAAAAAGGAGACCACTAAGTAAAATGAAAATCCTATTGCATTACAGACAAATTGCTAGCATGGATAGACGATTGGCTGTATGGCAGAGAGCAGAGAGTGGGGTTAAAACTGTTTTTTCGCAGAATGATTGCAGTTGATTGGTGGTGTCCTGCAAGTCTCAATGTCAGAACCACATCTTTTTACTTGATACATTAACAATCCAAATGAAGCAGTTTAGGGAATTCTGGCGATGTTTGCAGAAGATACATCTTTTAAACACTCAAATCGCCTTGGAGGGAGTTTCAAATCCTGCTACCTCAGCTGGTTGAACAAGAAATTTTCAATTTCACCTCTAATGTTTCACACAATGTACCTATGAAATTTTGCTTTTTGAAGAGAACCTTGGTTCCTCATCCCAGCAGCAGAGTTATCAAATTTAAAGACGTTCTCCTCTTTGTCTTGATTAATGTTGCAGTGGTGATGCAATATACTGAAAAATCAACATCCACCAACAGGAGTAGTGTCATTTGTCATTTTGCATGGCATAACGTGGACTGTTAGCAATTTTGGGAACAACAGCTGAATTGTTGTTTGTTTTAAAGATTGGACACAGATAGGAAATGGAAGTCTGCAGTGGATAAAAAGTAACACAACGAGCAAAATTTAAAGTAATAAACAAAAATCGACATGGGAGCATGAGACAAAATCTGAAGTCAACGTATATTGATTTATGAAAATTGTTCAAATGGATTAACATCGCACATCATGAACTTCAAGATATTGAAATTAAATAAATATGTGCCGTGAAAAATCGAAATACGTGAACAATTCTCTTTTGCATTGTAATCCGTGCAATCTTGCTTGCTATATTTGATGATGAATAGAGTTTCTGCCATTTTGCATTCATAACGATATAATGTGAAGAGCAAGCGAACAGATGCTTGGTAAGATAAGTATTTAGAATTTCATGACTTCACGTTCGGTCCATAGCTACAGAAAAGCAAATTAATAAAGTACTCTTCGATCATTCACGGGCTACATGTAAACCCAACGTCCTGGTGAACGTCTGCTATCCACATGACAGGAAAGCAGCGTGCAGGAGTAATGTTGACGTTTAGAGGGAGCATACGCAGAAAGATGAATGAAAATAGTGGGGTGATCAAATTTTTCATTTCTGAGTGGTAAAAATATGGCTTCCTGGAGAGAGCGATGAATGTGGAGAATGCTCAGCAGGCTTTGTAAACATGTTGCACAAGTCTCTTTCAAACCCTAATCAAGAACTTATCTCTCCCTTACTCGAAGTATAGTGAGCGGGATCTCATTATGAATGTTGAGCCTTTGATAATGCCAGCCATCCTTCTGAGGGGCAAATTGTTCAGAATAGTCAGATCTTCGAAACCTAACTGACGATGTCTCACATCTTCTTGATTAGGCAGCACTGTAGGAAAGACTGAATGATAAAGTAGCGCATTTTGCTAGAGAAACAATGTCTTCTCGAGTGAAATTAAAGTCCGATACAGTCTATGGAGAAAAAGCAGGTACAGATTAACGTGTAGTGATCATTCCTAAATATTGTACTCCAATTCCCTCTGCCATCCAGACGTATGTGTTCATTGATCTGCGGTTTTTTTAAGTCACAGCTGAAACTCAAGACTTTGAACAAACACTATCCTCAAATAAAGGATCAACCAATAGCAAGAGGTACAATATTCAGCAGTACAATTCGTGTGGCCATCGTGAACTAGCTCACAGGATGAGAAAATGTTGTCAACTCTGTGTTCAAAGTGATGATCCCCCAAGAAAGCTTACCCCAAAGCGTAACAACTGTACCATAACCTTTTTTGAGTCAACTAATAGGAAGAAGGTTTAAAAATCTGCCTTATCCAAAACTATCAGAAGTGTGAGCAACTCTTACATTTTGCATGTTTGTGCAATATGTGTCAGCATCAGATGCTAAACAAAGAGAGAGAGATTAAATGGTTTTGGAGTGAAGTTATGGAAATTTAGAAGTGGTTCGAACACACGTCAGTTAAGTGTGTGACTTCGAAATGAATTTGGAGATAACGCCACAACAGGAATTATCGTTCCTTCCCTGAAGGATATTCATGGGCCAATCAGACAGCTTTCGGACTCAACAGTTTCATCTCCAGCAATTATAAGAGTGACAAACCTTAAACTGAAATTTGTGTTTTGGCGGTACTTCTTATGCACCTCTTTCTCTTTTCAGTCTAGTTCACAGGATTTTCGAAGTGGAGAATTTAACATCAGAAAACTCACATCACAAAACATCACATCAGAATCTCATAGTTTCACACATTTTTGGGAACCTAAATATTTTTTGGATTTTATACATGCAAATTAAAATCACCATTTACAGTGGGGAGAAACCTTCTTTTTTTTCCCTGTGTGGACGAGACTCTGTCGATGGCCAGACACAAGTGCAATCATATTCGAGAGCGTGGTGCTGGATAATCAAAGAGGCTAGACAGCATCCAGGAAACGGGAGAATCGACATTTCAGGCATATGCCCTTCACTAGGAAGGGATTGTGCCCGAAACATAGATTCTCCTGCCCCTCCGAAGCTGCCTGACCAGCTGTGTTTTTCCACCACAACAATCTTGACGCTGCTCTGCCGTCTGCAATCCTCACTTTCTCCACAGGTTCTGTCGTAGTTGGGTGAAAGCGTGGAAATATGTTGGTTGTGGAAAGCGAATCAATACCCCTCCGACCTGGGCACATCTTGATACAATCACACTGAACAGAGGCGGTTCACCTGTGCAGAACATGAGAAGGTTTTCAGTGACTTTCCCCACCTGACAGCAAATCAGGAAGTTCACACTGAGAACAGATCAGTCATTCAATCAGAATTTGGGAAAGAAGCACTCAACCAACACACTCACTAAAACCCCAGCGAATTCACATTGTCGAGAAATCATTCATGCGTTCTGAATGTGGCAAGGGATTCACTCAGCCATCCACTTGCTGAAACACGAACAAGTTCACAGTAATGCAAGAACATTTCCACGGCGGAATTGTGGGAAATAATTTAAATATACTGCAAAACTGGTCGGTCATCATCGTGTTCACACTGATGAGAAACCGTTTAGATGCTTTCACTTGGTCTGGGTTCACCAGCAAGTCTCATCGGGGAGATGCCATTCAGCTGTACCAAATACAGAAAAAAGTTGATACTTTCTTTCTAATCTGCTAAACCACCAGCGTATTCACATTGGGGAGAGATCATCACCTGTTCCAAGTGTGGGAATGACTTTTCTTTGTCATCAATCTGTTCAGACATAAAAACGTTAACAGGTAATTACCGTGATTGAGTTTTGTTACTCGCAAACTGGATTAAATCCTGCTAACCTGGGTCTGTCTCTGCTGATGATTACTGCTTCCAGCCCAGCTATTGGGGCTAACATCCTGGGCAATGAGAAATCAATCCGCTTTATTTTAAAGTCACGCAGATCTTCGAGGCCTGAAAAACAAAATCAGTTTGCTGGAGAAACTCAACAGGTCTGACACACCTGTGGGGAGAGAAGAGTAATAACTGTTTTGAGTCTGATCTGAATCTGCTTTGGCGCTGAAGTGGACTGGAAATAATTACTATGTCGGAAAGGAGTAGGAAGAGGACGTGAACTATTGTTAACCTGTCCAGAGAACCCGTGGTGGTATAGTGATGTAGAGATTTATCGGTCGTGCGAGTGTTATGTTTAAAAAGAAAAAAATATATTAGTTGTGTTGAGACCATGGCTAATAACCAAGACACTGGTTAGCTGCCAGGTGGAATGGAGGGAGGGGGCATCATAGGGCAAAGATGCCGAGAGGGAGCGTTGGAGGAGATGTTAGTGTGTAACGTAAACAGGGTAATTCAGAATAGAGGACAGAGTTCTTGGTGTTTAGTTGTTGAACTCAGTATTGAGACCTGAAGACTGTTGCTCCAGCTTGTACATTAACCGTGAAAAATGCTGAGTTTTTTTTGGTATCTCAGATATCAAGTAGTCTTTTTGAATTGCTCGCCCTGTCTCCTCCATCCTCACCTCCAACAACAAGAGGGATGAGGTTTTCTGTTCGTGAAATAGAAGCCATCTGATTCAGCTGCCTCCCTTCCATCCACCCATTACTGAACAAGTCTTTAAATTACCATAAAAACACAGGAGGTCCTGTGAAAGATGTCATGTCCAACAGCATATGTGGACTAATATAATTCCAAAGAAAATTCATACTCAACTCAAAATGCTCACTCTGTTTCTCTATTCAGAGTTTCTGTAACACCTGCCGATTTCATTTTAGATTTTCACTATTGGAAGCATGCTGCTGTCTTTTGAGTCTCGAGAGTTTATTCTTTTAAACGTTCTGCTCTTGTAACTTTACCCAGCCATGGCGCAGCCCAGCTTGTACAAATTTATTGATATACCCTTCTTCTCACGAAACCGCCAATGATCTAGTTCCCCCATGTTCACTGTATCTGCAATTGTCCTCTCTCCGCCTTCTGGTACCGTCCTTCACTCTTCTAGATTCACGGTTAGCATCTATCCTCAGAAATAACCGCGGACTCTCTTGTCCACACACTCTACCTACCCATTTGCGACCCACTTTTCCAGTACTTGTAAGTGGTGTCACCAAGGGTTAAACTTTGTTTTGTCCTATTTCTCACCAACACGCTTCCATTGTTTAAATCAACAAAAAGAAGTGATGCATATTTTCACATTTCTACTGAGAGGACCAAGACATACGTCACCATCCTTCCTCTCCTTTGCGCGATTTCATGAAAATCTTCTACATCAACCTCACTTAACCAAAGCCATCTTCTTTGTTTGCTGCTGAATGTTCCGTTTCCTGAAATCCAAGACGTGTCCCATCCTGGAAACTGTCTAAAACTGAATCATTTTGTTCACAATCTGGCTGTTGTATTTTATACCGGGATCAGTCAGTTATCATATATTCCAGAAATTTGCAAATGACACGAAGGTCAGTGGAGTTGTGGGTAGTGACCAATGGCGGCACGGTGGCACAGTGGCTAGTACTGCTGCCTCACAGCGCCAGAGACCCGGGTTCAATTCCCGCCTCGGGCGACTGACTGTGTGGAGTTTGCACGTTCTCCCCGTGTCTGCATGGGTTTCCTCCGGGTGCTCCGGTTTCCTCCCACAGTCCAAAGATGTGTAGGTCAGGTGGATTACCCAGAGAGTAGTAAGGGTATGGAATGCTTTGCCTGCAATGGAAGTAGATTCACCAACTTTAAGTATATTTAATTCGTCATTGGACAAGCATATGAACGTACATGGAATCGTGTCGGTTAGATTGGCTTCCGATTGGTATGATTGGTCGGTGCAACATCGAGGGGTGATGGGCCTGTATTGTGCAACAATTTTCTATGTTCTATGTTCTATGATATGAAGAATAACTAGCGGAGCAGACGAGCTCTGGCTGCACTGTTCCATTCCGCCACCATCTTACAAATTGTTGACATGTTGTGGCTATCTGTAGATAATCCAAAGTAGATTAACAAAGTCATGATCTCACTTCAAATTGACGAGAATTTGAGTTGGGTCAGTTTGATAGACACAACAGAATTATCCTGTGTGTTAAAAGAAGAATTAATAATGATCAATAGTGCTTTGTGTTCAAGGATAAATATGGAACAAAATTTCGTTCGTTTACAGCAAATGGACGTCTCTGGCCAAGCGTAGCAATTATCACCAATTTTTGGACAACAGGACAGTTAAGACACGATCACGTTGCTGTAGGTATGCAATCACTAGGCAGTTAAAATGGCTGATATTATTCCCTGAATACATCACTGAACCATATGAGATTGCATGCCAATTTGCAGTATGTACATGGTCAGTGTTTGGTCAGCTTTTATTCCGAGTTTTGTTCCCTTCTATTTTCATTAGCTGTCACTGTGATATTCCAAATCAGACCATTGACTTGTGGTTCTGGATAATACAGAATCAAGTGACATTCCACTGCTGCCTTTTCCTCGTTCACCAGGAAGACTTCGCTTGTGTTCTTCCAAATAACATCATGGATTCATTTCTGCAGAGATGATTTTGTTTTCAACAAAAACGGGGAATGTGGGTGGGACACACCGTTTCTCCAAGAATGTTGGAAAAGAAAGAATAGGAGCTGAATACATCGCCCATCCACTGAATTTCCTGTTGATAAAGTGTTGTTGCTCTGTTACCTCTTTGCTCGCTAACCTACACTGACAACAGCTCAAGTAATGTACTTATTTTATAATTATCACCCTTGGTTTAATTTCGTCTCTGAGCTCAATCCTTTATATTTCCGTAACTTCTTGAACATTCAAGCCTCTGAACTCCAAACAATTCGCTCTCATGTGGATTTACTGTTCAATTGTTCGACAATGGAGTCTTCATTTTCTGGGAGTCGACTCAGTGGAATTCTCTCCCTGAAGCTCTTGCCCTCTCTTACTCATTTTCACCTTTAAGACAGGCTGTAGCATTCCCGAGTTCGATCAAACCTTTACTGAAATGAGCTAATATGTGTTTGGCTGCAATACCCTGTTACGAAGTCCTTGTGGTTGCACAGTACATTCATCACTTTGGGAACATTTCGTAAAAATTGAATGATCTTCTTCAGCTGGGATGTTGTAAAATTTGGAAGGATACAAAAAATACCTACAAGTTTGTTGCAAGGATTGGAGATTTTGAGTAACAAGCAATGGCTCAATAGAATGAGGTTTTGTACTCTGTAATATCAGAGAATAGAGGAGTATAAAATCAGGAGGTCCATGGACATGGTGAGTAACCAAGATCTTTTTCGAAGGTGGAGCAGTCAAAAACTGGAGGATGTCGCTTTAATATGAGACGGAAAAGATCTAAAAAAAAGATCTGAGGGGTAACTTGCTCACACAGTGTATGATGCAAGTTTGCAATCAGTAATCAGAAGAATTGGAGAAGGCAGGTAAAATTACAAAATTTATAAGACATCTGGATGGGATATGAATACGAATGGTTTTGAGAGAAATGGGGCAAATGTTCGCAAATGAAACTAGGTTGGGTTGGGATATCTGGTCAGAAGGGACGACATGCACCAAAGTGTACGTTTCTGTTCTGTCTGGTTGAGTCATTCTATGATGACTTAATAAGAGTTTTGAGCATCAGAGTGCTTTCAGGGCTACTGCACATGGACCTTCTCCCCCAAGTGTTCCCTCGCATTAAGCAAGTGCTCATTGCACCACGAGTGTCGGCGCACGTCCTGCAGAAAAATGACATGATGATGCTGAGGATCGAAAACAGGGTCGCTTGATTCGAAACGTTAACTCTGTTTCTTTCCCCACAGATGCAGTCAACCAAGAACAAATACGTACTCTCTTCCAACTAATATATCTATTTTTTATTATTTTCAAGTTTTTTTTTTCAATATGGCGCCACAGCATGGCAGCAATTGAAGTTTTTCACTGTGTTTTCCCTTAAGTATAAATGACAAATTCATTCATAAGTGTTGAATTCCTACACCAATTCCTGTTTATGATTCATAACCATAGTATCCAAAGTATATTTTTTCATTTAAATCTCTCGATAATACTTTGGAAGTACGATCTCTTTAGTAGGGAGATGTATCAGTGTTGTAGGTCTCGAGGGAGAGAATGAAACTAAGTCTTTGCAAAAATGATTAATTTTGATGAAATTCCATTTCACCTTGTTCAGTTTTTAACATTCAGCGCGTAGCCATGGATCCATATAAACTGGCAGCACGACGGCTATTGGCATAGAATATAGTCATTGCCGAATGGCTAAGGCCATTTACAATCTCTTAGGGTTTCCTAAGGTTGCCAATCAGTGCGGGTAGAATGTGTAGAGAGACAACTTTAACCAGTGGCCATACATATTTGGGGGTATTTCTGACCAAAGAGGTTAACTGCTTGTGAGTAGCAAAATCAAATGGAATCTCCGGCCGCAACTGTAACTAGGTCAATTACATGTCAAGAATCATGGCATGATACGTATATGTTGGATTCTTTATTTCTGTTCTATATAATAATGAGCTGACGTTGACGTTTAGGGGTACAATGGACAGCAATGTGGAAGATCTTCACAATTAATTGAATTCGCTTCATCCTAAGTTTACAAAGTAAGAAGTCCCATTCGAAATCAATAAGTATGAAATTGCTTGTGAGCAGAAAACAGCAGAACGTTTATACAAATTGAATAAAGCGTGCTGTAGCAACGTTATGCATGCCCAAGTAATATATTTCGTACTGATTAATCATACAGCACCTTTAGTACACACTGTGACATATGGTGGCGGCAGTCTATAATTTCGACTGGATAAAAATGGATATGGAGCTAGATGTATCGAGATTTGATAACTGATTAGATTTTGATTAACAGTTATGAAACAGGATGTCATAACATTCCCAGAGTAAATTTTCCAGTGATTGTCACTCTTCGCTGTCTCATGTGTGTTCTCCTTGTAATGAAACTGTTTTTATCCGGAACGTACGCCAATCTGTTTCAACGAAATATATAAGAATAATATAAATACAAAGAGCATGATGAATAAAGATGCCTTTTTCGTCATGTATCTCGCTTCAGCGCCCGCAATATTATCATTATGATTAATGATTGATTAGAGAGCATCAGACAGATGCTTCCACCCCCATCTGTGCATTTCACATCACTAGCAGAGCTTGCGAATTTCATTTCAAGAATTTGGGTCTTTTCACTTCATTTAATGCGACAATGAGAAGCAGGCTGACTTGACGCGGGTTTGCAAATGTTGTCACACACTTTATTTAGTGATACACGCTCGAATCGAAAAACACTGAGTGTAAAAGACTAAGTTAACTCTGAGCGTGACACACTCAGAATTGTTCCATTTGCTGGAATGTGTTGCTGGAAAAGTACATCAGGTCAGGTAGCAGGAGAATCGACGTTTCGGGCATGAGCCCTTCTTCAAGAATGAGGAAAGTGTGTCCAGCAAGCTAGGATAAAAGGTAGGGAGGAGGGACTTGGGGGAGGGGCTTTGGAAATGTGATAGGTGGAAGAAGGTCAAGGTGAGGGTGATAGGCCAGAGTCGGGGGGGGGGGGGGGGGTGAGAGGAAGAAGATTGCAGGTTAGGAAGGTGGTGCTGAGTTCGAGGGATTTGACTGAGAGAAGATGGGGGAGGGGAAATGAGGAACTGGAGACATCTCAGTTCAACCCTTGTGATTGGAGGGTTCCTAGGCGGAAGAGGAGGCGCTCTTCCTCCAACCGTCGTGTTGCTATGGTCTGGCGATGGAGGAGTCCAAGGTCCTGCATGTATTTGGTGGAGTGGGAGGAGGAGGTGAAGTGTTGAGCTACGGGGTGGTTGGGTTGGTTGGTCCGGGTGTCCCAGAGGTGTTCTCTGAGACGTTCTGTAAGTAGGCAGCCTGTCTCCCCAATATAGAGGAGGCCACATCGGGTGCAGCGGACGCAATAAATAATGTGTGTGGAGGTGCACGCGAATTTGTGGTGGATATGGAAGTATCCCTTGGGGCCTTGGAGAGAAGTAAGGGGGGAGGTGTGGGAGCAGGTTTTGCATCTCGTGCCGTTGCAGGGAAGGTGCTGGAAGTGGAGGTTGGGTTGGTGGGGGGTGTGGCCCTGACGAGGGAGTCACGGAGGGAGTCGTCTTTTTGGAACGCTGATAGGGAAGGGGAGGGAAATATATACTTGGTGGTGGGTTCCGTTTGGAGGCGGCGGAAATGACGACGGATAATACGATGGGAGCCCAGTTTTATGGTTCGTGTTCGAGGTGAGACAAGGGATCCTCATTGAGTGAGCAGGAGACTTGATTTAAAAAGTGGGCCCGGGCTCGAGGCAGCGGAAGAAATACTCAAACTTTGTGAGGCATTTCAAACTCATTAATTAGGGAGCGTAGAGGGATGGAGGTGAGACCTTTCCTGAAGACTAAACCCCACTGAGGGAGAAGTCGGGGGGAAAGGGAATATATAGCAAGGCTAGGAGCAATAACCTTGGGAAGGGCTCGAGCTGTGTGTTGGCAGAGACTACCTCTTGAATGAGTGCAATTATCTGATCAAAAATGGCGTCACCAGCAGAAGTGACAACCACAATGGAGTGGAAAGCTGGGCAAACAGTTGTGCCTGTGATGGCAGAAGTGACGTCAAGCGCAGTGGCCGTGAATTTGCAGACTGGTCTCGCCTGTGACGCCCCGGACTGAGGAGAGGACGCAGTTGATGGAATCAGCCATGTCCAGGTGACTGATGTCTTGGGAGGTAAGTGGCTGGGGCAGTATCTAATGTGGAAGCGGAGGTGACGTACAGAGTAAGTATCCTGTCTGTGCTGGAGGCACTGAATCCATGCAGTTGTTTTCCGGGCAATCGCTGAGGTGGCTTTCTGGACAGCGATCACAGAAATGATGCGTTCGGCAGTGGCTGAGGTCGGTGGGATGGCGAGGACTGAAGTAACCAGAAAATTCGCTGCAGGAGTGTAGCAATGAGTGACCACGTGGCTAATGCCACCTGAGAATCTTCTGAGGCCAGGGGCCAGGGTTCCGAGACCAGGGGACAGGACCCCCGATTATTGAGGTAACCGAATACAAGTTTGTTTAATTTACATTCTTTTATGTCCGCCATAATGGATAAAGATCATTTTGTTCTGTGACAGAATTCTTCAAAGGATATATAACAGCAGAAGTCCCTTGCAGGTCTGGCAGTGTGTGGCCCGAAAGCGTACCAAGGCTGTTTGCATGTACAATAGGATATACCGAGCAAAAGATTTGGACGTAGGCACACAGATTACAATGGACAGGCTGTACAAGTTAGACCAACGCTGGCAAGATCAGTATTATTTCAGGCTGGAGAATCCGTTCTGCAGTTAGATAGCCGTTGAGAAAAAAGCTGTTCCCGAAACTGCTGTTGTGTTTATTATGACTGTTGTATCACTTCCAGACATAAGATGTTGTAGGATGTAAGTAGTAGAGTGTGATTGGTCTTTAATGATGTTGACAGCCTTCCCGTGGCAGCGAGCTGTGCAAATCAAGTCCACGGATAGAACGTTGGCGCTCGTGTTGGCTCGTGTGAATTCATCTGTCTTTCTGTTACTCAACAATCTATCTATCTCAGTCTTAAATTTATTCAATGTCCTAGCCGCCAAACACTTCTGTGGCAATGAATTCCATAGATTCATCATTCTCTGGCTGAAGAGGTTTATACTTACCTATCTTCCTGATATCGTCCCGTTACTCTACAATGGCCTGTCCCGTCTATTTAATATTCTGTAAGTTTCCATTAGAAGCCCGCTCATCCTACTCAACTACATCCAATATGGACCCAAGGTCTTGAAACGATACCAGAAAGATTCCATTAACGCCTCCACAATGTTTTCAGCTATAACCCTTCGAACGCTGGCGTGCAGTTCATCCATTACAGATGATGCATTCACCTTAAGGCCATACAGCTTTTGTAGCACTTTTTCCTTTGTATTGCCACCATACTCATCTGTGCCCCCTCACTCTCTTGAATTTTGGGATATTTCTCATAACTTCCATCGTGAAGACTGATATGCACTGATTACTCAGTTCCTCAGCCACTTTCTTGTTCCAAACTATTATCAATCCAGAGGCATGTTACAGCAGTCTGATCTCCACTTTTGCCTGCTTTCCACTTTAAGAAGAAAGTGAGGACTGCAGACCTTTTTTCCCCTTTATCCAATCTTCCATCTCATTAGAAGTCTTCCTTTATATTACGGGCTAGCTTAGCCACATATTTAATCTTCTTTCTCCTTATTTCTTTTATTTTTTGCAGGCCTCTCTTGGTCTTTGCAAGCTTCCCGATTCGCTGGTTTCCCACTGCCCTTCGCCATATTGCAGTCTTTCTCCTTTTCTTAAATGCTCATCCTTATTTCCATACTCAGCCATGTTTGCTGCATCCTCCCTGGAGAATAGTTATTTATTTTCACGGGATGAATTTCTGCTGTGTCTCCTGAATTTCTCCAAGAAACTCCTACCATTGCTTAACCACTATTTTTCCTGCTCGTCCCCTCACTCAGTCAAGTATATACATCTCCTCCCTTATGTCTCTGAAGTAGACTTTATTCAGTTGTCATACGGTAACATCTAATTACATCTTGTCCCTCTCAAATCGCAGGTTCATTCAGTTATCGTACGATCACTGCCTCCCAAGGCTTCCTTCACTGTGTGGTTCCTCATCAATTCTACCTCATTGCACAGCACTAAACCCAGTATTGTTTGTTCCAAGTGGGCGCCATCAAAAGCTGCTTCAAAAAACCATCTCATAGACATTTTACGAATTCATTTTCTTGCAATCCATTCTCAACCTGATTTTCCCAGTTTATGTGCATATTGAAATACCCAAACGATCACTACAACTTTGTCTTTCCGACATATGTACTCTCTTTCTTAGTCTATTGTGCGCCTCAACTCCAGACTGCAGTTTGATGTCCTTTCCAGAACTCCACCTTTGCAATTCCTCAATTTTACCCACGCACGTTCGACACCACCTGACCATACTTTGTTTCTTATTATCGGCTTAATTTCATTTCTTATCATCAGGCATACGTACCTCTCTGCCCACCTGCCGACCATTCAGAACGGATGTCTATCCTTGGATACTCAGCTCCCGATCGTGAATCCATTGCAGCCACGCATCTATGATGCCTGTCACGTCAGACCTGCCAATTTTATTTTTTTTTACACAAGTTCATTTACTTTATGCCTTATACTTCGTGCAATCAGATATAACACTTTCAGTGCTGTGTTCACCGTCCCACTTCTCAGTGGCAGCCGTTTATCCTGTGAGATTGCAGCTTGATTGTGAACTCGTTCCAAACATTCTTTTCTATTTGTGTTTGTGCTGTAAACGTTACTAAACTCTTCTGAGGTCTGCAGTCTTTCCTCCTCATTTAATTTGGATTTTCTAATTTCCACCCTAAATTAACACTTCCCCCTCCAACGTTTACTTTATCGCCCTGTCTACGGCCCGAGGTATTTAAATAATTAGGACTCTGCTCCCAGCATGGTTCAGATGAAGACCGTTCCACTTGAACATATCCCTTCTTCCCCAGTGTTGATGCCAAAGTTCCATGAAATCAAACCCATTTATCCCACCAAGAATTTATCTGCTTAATCGCCTTGACCCTGTGTCAAGTAGCTCGTGGCACAGGTAGTTATCCAAAGAACCTTTTTGATTCTGATTTTTAACTTAGCTCCGAGCTGTTCATGCTCTATTAGCAGAAGTACTGCCAGCGTTTTAGCTCTGTCGTTGGTACCTATGTGTACTACGGCCACTGGATCGTTTCACTCCCACTCCAAGTTCCTCTGCAGCCCAGATGAGATATCTCAAATCAAGGTACCAGGCACGGAACAGACCTTTTGGGTCTCTCTATCGTAGGCACAGAGAACAGTGTCTCGGCCTCTAACGATAATGTCTCCAATTATAACAACATTCCATTTCTCTTCCCCACTTCCCTGCACAATGGTGCTGTAATCATTGGACTCGTCATTCCTGCAATAGCCTTTCCCTTCGACACAGGGTGCAATGTACTTGAACCTGTTGGACAAGTAACTCTACCTCCTGGACCTCTCTACCTGCCACACTCACAGCCACACCTTCCTGACTCTGACCATTGTCCAGGTAACTCTCCCCCACCCTCACGTGTCGCAATGTTTGAAGTTCACACTCCAACTCATCGACTCTAAGCTGGAGTACTGCCAGCAACCTATATTTGTTACACATATGGTCATTCCTAAACAGAATAGCCGGCAGCAGCTCTCACATCATGCAGAACCAACACATCACCTGATCCTCCATCCTTTTAAGATCTGTTTTGAACCTATTCTTATTTTAACTTGCAATTCTTTTGTTTCTCTACTTGTTTTCTCAGTCTGAATGCACGTTTTAAACAATAAATTAACTAGATGCAATTCAGCACCGGTTCAAATTTAGCGGACTACATATTAGCCAATTAAATCACAGTACTCCTGTGGCAACCCTTTACAGTTTCGTCTCAGTCGAAACCTGTTTCAAGCAGAATCTCTTCCATTCCCATATTACTCTCCGCTCTCTTTTCCTCTGTTTCAGTTCTGAAGTGAAATTCTGTACCTCTCTTATTCTCTGATGGCAGCTCACATCATTGCCTGTGCAGAAGAGGTCGGAGACATAGGCGATGGCATCGGCGCATGTGCAGAATGGTGTAGATATTTTGCCATTCACATCGGTGCATTTGCAGAGATCAGTGCAGATTTTAGACCATTGACATCGGAACTTTCACAGAACTGTGCGGAGGCTTTGCCTTTGAAATTGACACATTTGCAGAGAATAGTGCAGAGGACTTCGCTGTTGACATTGGTGCATTTAGAGAAAAGTGCGGATATGTCACTGTTAGCATCGATGGTTGCATATATTGCTACGTGCACAGAATTGTGCGGAGAGTTTGGCGCATGCACCAAATGAAGTGCGCCAAACATTTGCTACTGGATTCACGATATTGCACACGTAGAGAAATGTCTTCAAAAATAATCTTCGCTAATTTTTCATCGATTTTAAAGCCAAATCGCACTGCTGAAATATATTTTATATGAGAATTACTTTTGTGCTCTGTGTATGTGTCAACTTCAGTGCTTCCTTCAAGTGTTTTCAACATTGAGTAGAAATGACTTATCATGGAGGTATGGTGTGAAGGCCAGTAGATGTCCTCATTAGGCAATTTCCTTGACCATCTTTGAATTTTACCAGGTGATGTCTTGTTTTCTGGAAGCAGTATTGGGAATTCCAAGGTCAATCCTGTCCTGACTGAGTACAACGGTGCCACCAACATTTGTGGTTCTGTTTCAGAGTCACAGAGATGCCCAGCACGGAAATAGCCTCTTTTATCCAACTTGGCCATGCTTACCAGATATCCGAACTTAATATAGCCCCATTTTCCAGCACTTGTCCCATATCTCTCTCAACACCTTTCATTTATGTTGTAATTGTACTCCAACCACAACTTCCTCTAGCAGCTCATTCAATACATGCATCAATCTCTGCATGGAAATGTAATCCTTAAAGTCCCTTTTAAATCTTTTCCCTTCCTTTAACCAATGTCCTCTCGTTCTGGACTAACCTAGCCCAGGTAAAATCACTTATCATTTCGGGGACAGGGTGGGACAAGATTAACACAGGGATGGTGACCGTTCTTCATGAAACATTACAAATCAGGTCCGATTCTGTGAATACGATGATGTCAAGATTGTTTCCTGCCCAGTCACATTTAGGAACAAAAGTAAAAATGGAGCAGGAATAACGGTTTAAAAAAACATAATAAAAGGCACTCTATGTGAATGTGTACTGTTTTCTCAATAAAGTTTCAGGTATTCACTTTGTGCATTGTCAGAAATGGATATGATGGAACAGCATTACAGAGACATGACGACAGGATGATCTATAGTAGGAATTAGATATTCCGGATATTTCATATTCATGAGTGTTATCTAACAATGAAAAGGAATTGGGGGAGATCTCTGAGTAAGAGATGGTATCTGTGTAGCCATAAAAGAGGACCTGACATCAAATGATCAAGAGATTGTGTTAATCTTGTGGATTTTATTATGAAAAGTGACAAGTGAGTCGAGTTTGTGGAGAAATTTCCACCGTGAGCTAGAGTGAATCTCCACAAACTTACTGGACAGAAGGACTTTTTTGATGCGGGTTTTATGAGTCTACCGCCTTCTATACTTAATATTTTCCAGAACATTCTAAAACTATCACGCGCATAGCATTCTGAAACCGACATTATTTGTGAACGGCGGATATTAGTTTGAATAAGATAAACTCCTGAGGGAAGAAATCCTGTTCCAGACAGACGGAGATTTTGTTTTGAAGTACCTTTCTTTGAGGGTAGTTAAATTGGTGAACATGTTTTCCCTGCATTTACCTTTCTTGATGACAGATGATCCACTGAAATTCAGAAAAAAAGACAGAAATGGCCAATTATTTGTTGCTTTCAAGAACTGGGGAACAATTCTTCAGGTCAGCAATGTTTTCCCTCTTCGTATTCGGAAGTGGAAAGAAGCGGCTCCATCTGTACTCGAATGAACGAGTCTGTGGGAATGTTCTCGAAATCATCTGTTGGTATGAATATGTGCCTGCCTATTTGGGAAGTGATCATTTATTTTGTTGCATGTCACATTTTGTGAGTAATTCACGATTTGTTCTTTCTGCTTCTAATACTTCAATAACGTGACACATTTGAGTATCGCACTGGGTCTTCGATTAAAGTGGTAACTTCCCCTCGAGGCTGATAAATAATTTGCTTGTTTTCCTTCCTCACAGTTAACTTAGTGACGATCTTTGTCCTGCTTTATAAAGATTGTGGATTGTCTCCATGTGTCAGACTTTACCTGGCGGCCATGGCAGTGGCAGATCTACTGGTCATCATTCTTGATTTAACATTGAGACACATTCCCATTGTTTATCTGGAGCAGTTTTATTTCCTGCAGTCCAGCCACTGACTGTTCTGTCTGGTTCACCGTCACTTTCACCTTCGATCGATTTGTCGCCATTTGCTGCCAGAATTTGAAAAGTAAATATTGCAATGAGAAAACTGCGGCCGTGGTTCTGGGAACGATGACTGTGCTGAGCTGCTTAAAGAACATTTTCTGGTATTTTATGGTCTCCGCTTGGTATTCGCTGATAAACCACCCCTGGTTTTGTAATGTCGCAACAGATGTTTATAACTCTCATGTTTGGGTCACAATTGAGTTCCTCCACCACATTCTTAACCCAACACTCCCATTTTTCCTGATTCTGCTGCTCAATGCTTTCACCGTGAGACATATTTTAATGACCAGCAGAGCCCGCAGAGACTCCAGGCTCACACCATTGGGGACGTTCAGTGTGATGCAGAAATGAGAAATCGAAAAAAATCCATAATTTTACTGTTTGTGATCTCGGCCAATTTCATCATATTATGGTCCACGTTAATGATTTACTTTATATGGTACCGGATGTGGTTTATTGGGTTCCAGTCTGTCTATATACATTACTTTGTGCGCGAATTGGGCTTCATGCTACAGCTCCTCAGTTGCTGCACAAACACCGCAATTTATGCCGTCACTCAGACTAAGTTCAGACAGCAGCTGAAGAATATGCTGAAATATCCCTTTACCCAAATTCACCAGTCAATCAAATTCACTCATTTATTAATCCATCCGGGATTTTCTCATTTCAGTTCAATGTTTGAGCGATGAAGCAACCTTTTGCGATGGGAGCAGTCTGAGGGGATACCTGGTTGATCCAATCTTTATCCCACTGGTGGTTACAAGGACACATTGCAATGTTTCTCACAACTCAGGGTACAGTGAGAATAGGCACCATTTTAATGATTGTGTTTGTAACGTCACCTTCTAAAAAAAAATAAAAATATTCATCGAGAAGTGCCGAGCAGCAGAGTGAACTCTATTATTGTTTGACTTTGTGTTGAAGAAGCTGGATGGAAACAGAAAGAGTCGGCCCCAAGTCATAGTCCACAGGGAAGGGAGGAGACACGGCCATGAGTTCAGGAGTAGGGGTGAAATAACTCTGTCCTTGCACTCACCTCCGGGTCACACCCTCCGACGAAGCCACAGAAGAATTCATCTCTCTTCCTTGCTCTCTTTTGCTTCATATCTCTTTCACACTGTCACAATGTTCTTCTCTCTCCCCACGCACCTATTTTCTCTTTTTTTCAACGTCTCTCCCTCCCCACTTTACATCAGTCCCTCTGTTCCCCCTCTTGCATTCTTCACCCACTCATCACATTCTCCATACCTCTCTTTCTCTGGTCCTCGTTCGCATTCCATTTTTAAGGCAACACGATGGTGTGAAGTGTCAGGATGATGCTTGGGGCCATAGTGTCAGCGAGAACATTGGTGGTGTAGTGGACAGCGAACGGGGTAACCTCAGATTACAACAGTACCTGTACCAGATGGGCTAATGGGCTGAGAAGTGGCAGATGGAGTTTAATTCAGATAAATGCGAGGTGCTGCATTTTGGGAAAGCAAATCTTAGCAGGACTTAAGGTTCAGGTCCTAGGGAGCGTTGCAGAACAAAGACACCTTGGAGTGCAGGTTCACAGCTTCTTGAAAGTGAGTCGCAGTTAGATAGGATAGTGAAGAAGGCGTTTGGTATACTTTCCTTTTTTGGTCAGAGCACTGAGTACAGGAGTTGGGAGGTCATGATACGGCTGTACCGGACATCAGTTCGGCGACTGTTGGAATATTGGGTGCAATTCTGGTCTCCTTCCTATCGGAAAGATGTTGAGAACCTTGAAAGGGTTCAGAAAATATTTACAAGAATGTTGCCAGGTTTGGAGGATCTGAGCTACAAGGACAGGCTGAACAGGCTGGGGCTGTTTTCCCTGGAGCGTCGGAGGCTGAGGGGTCATCTTATGGATGTTTACAAAATTATGAGAGGCATGGATATGATACATAGACAATGTATTTTCCCTGGGGTCGGGGAGTCCATAACTAGAAGGCATAGGTTCAGTTTGAGAGGGGAAAGATATAAAAGAAACCTAAGGGGCAACTTTTCATGCAGTGGATGGTACATGTATGGAATGAGCTTCCAGTTGTGGAGGCTGGTACAATTGCAAAATTTAAGAGACATTGGATGGATATATGAATAGGAAAGGTTTTTAGGGATATGGTCCGGGTGCTGGCAGGTGGGTCTAGGTTGGGTTGGGATATCTGGTCGTCATGGACAGGTTGGACCGAAGGCTCTGTTTTCATGCTGTACATCTCTATGACTCTACTCAAATACTTCGGTGTCAGTGAAACAGACATGTGCAGTGTCCATGAAAAAAGATTTAAATTACAATTGAGGAAAAGTTTGTTAGATGATAAAGAAAGACAGAATAAAGGGAGAGAAAAAGACAAAAGAAAGGTAGAGAGAAAGACAGACAGAATAAAGGGTGAGAGAAAGTTTTCACTGAGCAATAAGAGTGAGAATTCGAAGTTGCGAATTTGGAACTTCGTCATCAGAGTCAAGTTAACTCGATGGAGATTAGATGAGATGTTAGTATTATTACAAATATTTCAAATTTCAGCGACATTATCATGAGAGAAACATCGAAAACCTTCTTCAACTTATTTGAAAAATTGGTGAGCCTGTTGGAGTGGTCCCTGTATTTATGGACAATGCTAGTTTAGACTAAACTGGTAGGTTGGACTAGTGAGGTATTTGCTGCGATGTCAGATGAGAGGGCATGAGATTACAAAGAGGTCAAACAGCTATTTTAAGGGCTTATGAATTGATACCAGAAGCACGTAAACAGCCTTCAGAAGCATAAAAATGGAATTAGGTTTGACTTATTTTTTGCGTTTGAAGGAAGTAAACACCGTAATTTCTAATAATGGATGCCGGCCTTAAAAATAGATAAGATCTATGAGGTTGAACGTGAGATTAGTCTGCTGGTGGAGTTGAAAATTCACGTGGAGTGATCTTGTGGTGTATCAGAAATCCCAGAATTTTCCAAAAGCATTATGTTAAACACGGTATAACAGAAGGAGAATACACCTGAGGTTAACTCTCAGAAAGGTGAAAGCTTGAGACGGAAATGGAGACCAAGTCAGCATAGTGCAGAACCGAAATCGGCGAAATGCAGTAGATTGTGTAGTCTGTGTATTACACCTTGGAATTTTTAGAAGTAGAATATGAACTCGATAGATTAGACTAGATTCCCTACATTGTGGAAACAGGCCCTTCGGCCCAACCATTCCATACTGACCCTCCGAAGAATAACCCACCCAAACCTGTTTCCACCTGACTAATGCACCTAACACTACGAGCAATTTAGCACGGCCAATTCACCTGGCCTGCATATCTTTGGACTGTGGAAGGAAACCGGAGCACCCGGAACAAACCCACACTGACACTGGGAGAACGTGCAATCTCCACACAGACTGTCACCCTCGGTTGGAATCGAACCTGGGACTCTGGTGCTGTATGTCGTTAGTGCTAACCACTGAGCCACCGTGCCGCCCATGAATGTGTCCACTGTGGTATTTGAAAGACTCAGGCTTCGGTAAAAAAATCATTTTTATTGGCCTGGACAGCACGAGGATGTTGCTAACCTTCACCAGACGTCTCAAACATGCCAAATGGTCGGTACGTTACAGGCGGAAAAAAAGCCAGGACCTTTGTTAACAATTTCTGCACGTGAAGAACGTTTCACACGGGTTATGAAAGATATTTTCGGACATACGCCGAGAAATAAAAACGGGAAACAGATTTCGTTAACCATAATGGCTTTGTCTACCAGATTTCAAGAGTAAATTGAATTATGAGAATTAAGGCAAAATGAGTGGTGGAGGAGTTCGTCACTTTGTTCGCGTGTTATGGGCTACCCATAGAGATTCATTTGAATCAAGGTTCTAATTTTTTTGCAAGCCTAGTTATGGAATTGGATTTTATTCAAGTACGTATCATACTTATTCCAAGAGAACTTTAGAAAGCTGGCATGAGACCTTGAAGAACATGTTGAGAGCATACTGTCAGGATTACTCGAATAATGAGGAGGAAGATGTCCAATTCGTATTGTTTCCCATTACAGATGCACCAAATGAATATACGCAGCTTACTCCCTTCGAGTTAATATTCTGACATGAAGGTGAGGACCCATGAAATTATTTAAAGTAAACTTGACAAGACCAAAGCACAAGACCTAACAATTTGGTTTTGCATCTGGTGAGAGGAAGATGTTATGTCGAGCAGGTGATTTTGCTAAAACGTACCAAAAGGGGCCACAGCATAAAATGAAGCAGTTTCCATATACAAGCACAGACTCAGAAGTTGTCTTTTAGTCATGACCTGTTAGTACTGTTGCTAGTGATAGGACACAATTTATAGTCAGGTTTAGTAGCCCCTGATAAATTTAGAAAAAAGTTGAGTTAGGTGAACTATCTCATAAAGTTGTTGACTTGTTGAAACTGAATTGCACTGGACAGAAACAACTGAAGAAACAAATGTAAGTTACTTCTCAGCAGAGTGCGGAATCAAATCCAGATATTGTGGATTTTGATCTGACTCAAAATATCTTTCAATCTAAGAAGGCCTTGAGTACTGGGAACAGGTTAATACACTATCCTCCTCAGAACCAAGGAACACAGTTGAAAGTTTGCTACTGTAGTATGCGGACATATGTATGAGTCTGATGCATGGGAAGAATACAATTGTAAATGATGTGGATATAGGCAATGCTGTTCAGATAAAGCAACACTCTAATCAGCGTCACACTTCCAAAGCCACCGAGGTCCTGAAGGGTGTGGTAGCCAAAATCAACGAGGATGGCATTGAACTGAGCCAGAATGCATAAAGTTCAATGATGTTCTTAGATACCAAAGCCCAAATGCAAATAACGTTTCATACAGATTATGAATGATTGTGATGGAGCCCTGCCTGGAATTAAAAAAAAGTTTTCATTATCCACAATGGTTGTACCTACCAGATTTCAAGAGACAATTTGATCACAAGAATTCAAGCAATCAGATTGGACTCAAGGCCAGACTGGATTCAACGATTTTGCTTGAATTATTGGAAGTCCATACCGTTACAAAATCGGACTCATACCCAATATCGAGATTGGAGGTCTGTATGGAGGGAATTTGACAAGCAGTTATATCAGCAAGTTGGACAAACTGTGTGTTTATGACAAGTACATTTCCCAGTGACAGTGAAAGACATTTCTGCGCTTGCAAACACAAATGAACTGCAACAAGTCAAATTGATGCCCTTTGGAATGAATAACACACCCGCCAAATTTCAAAGACTCACAAACAAAGTTGTCGATTGGTTTACAAACTGTGAAGTCTGTTTGAACAATGTATTGGTGTTTTGTAAGCACGGGTAGGATCATTCTGTGTCGTTTGAATGAACACGAGAGGCGAAATTGGCAATAATATTAAACAAAACAGAAGACACAAAAGGTGTCTTCTTGAGTGATGTTCTTGGGACATAGCAGTGGTCCTGGAATGTTGACCACACGGAACGCAAAGATGAAGGCCATAGAGGAATTCTACCTAATAAAGTATAGATAAGGTAGGTATCTATTCAATGATGAAATATATTTGTCTGGCAAGAAGTTAATGTGAAATTAGATTAATGTCATACACATGGCATGGTGATGGTGTTAAGGCAAATAAGAAATTGAGCCATTTTTTTCATTATATTGGTTAATTTGCTTTCTTCAGGGGAAGGGGTCATGAAGGTCTATACGCGTACTGAATTCTTAAAGGAGAGAGGAAACTAATCCGGAAATAGAAAAGCACACCTGAAAATATGTTACATTTGGTGTCCACAAACACTGCACGGTATTGCCATACACCTAACAAATTCAAACTCGGCCAATTAATTTCAGTCGTACCACAGATAACAAATACCAATCGAATTTCAATTTTTCAATGTGGGATGACATCAAACCAATTAAATGATCCAATGTTTTGTGGAATCAAACCAGACATTTTGAAGAGATTGGTAGAGAATAGCAACGACTACCAACAAACAAACTGCTAGCTATATAGCTGTCTGAAAGTTCCCTTATGAAAACAAATATATGCAGCAGAACACTAATGTCAAACCAAAGAAATCCACAAAGAATGGTGTGGATCTGGAGATGATAACGGGTTTTCAAATTGATGTTGACGTAAATTTAAGAGGGAATGTTGCGGCCCAGTATTGTTGCGTGATAGTTAAAAGATAGAATTAAGAGGATGTTGGAAATAGTTTTTGGTTTTAGTGTTCTCTTTCAGACGTTTAGAATAAAATTGATATTTTTTACTTTAAATGGTGACCATTGGGATTATTGTTTTCCTCTCGATGATTATCGCATTGCAGCAAGCGGTGCGGGTCTCTGTGTGTCAGTTTTAGAATGATCAGAGTGTTTTAACCCGTGTCATAACCAAGTCTTTATGTCTTTCTCCACGATAAACACATGGAGGAAATATTCATTGAGAAGCTCGCCCATTTGCAGTAGTTAGACAAAAATATAAACTCACACACTTACTCTTGAGAGGCCATAATCTTTCTGTAATAATTCTTTTCTCTCAGCCAAAGCTATCTCAAAGCCTTCATCAATAAACTCTATTGTCCACTGCATACCTCTAGGGAATCCCTTGATCATAGCTGCCTTTACGTTGAAAATAAAGCCTTTATTCCTTTATTGCTGATGTTCTGTCCAAGAAAGTAAACAGTGATATTTCATCAAACTAAAGGAAAGTCAGCATCGCACTGTCATTTGGAAAGCTGTTGGAGAGTATTCTAATGGACAAGACTGTTGATGTTTCAAACCGCCTGGCTAATTAGACACAGTTAAAATACCTTTGCGCAGGCAAGTGCATGTCTTATTAACATGATTGAATGTTTCGAGGAGGTGATGAAACTTGTCGTTTATGGTAGTGCTGTGGATATTATCGACATGGATTTCACTGAGACTTTCAGCAAAGCCCCTCATGATAGAGTCATCCAGAGATTTAAATGCATGGGATCCACTGTGAATGGGTCACATGAATTATTTTGGTTTTGCCCATACTAGGCAGAGGAACGTGGTGGAATAGAGGAGTTTTGTTTTCTGAAGGAAGTCCGCGACAAGTGGTGGTCCATGGTTATCGCGACTGGCAGCTCTGCTGTTTCTGGTTTGCATTTTTGACATGGATGAAATTGCAGATTGGTGAGTTTGTAAGTTTACAGATGAGATTAGGTTCAGTGGTTTCTGGGAAAGTATAGAATGTTGTCAAAGAATAGAGCAGGAACTAGATCTCTTCCAGGTATGCACGGAGATTTGGCAGATGGAGTTGAGTCCAGTGCTGCACTTGGAGATCATGCCTTAAGGAAAGGTATATAGTTAATCGTAGGAACCTGAAGAGCTTTTATTTGAAGAGGGATTTTGCTTTCAAATCCAGTGCTCCCTGAAAGTGGCAACACAAATCGACAGGGCAGTAAAACAGGTTTATGACATGCACGTCTTTAATGTTCGGAGACTTGTGAGCAACAGTCAGGCTATCATGTTGCAGCTTGATAAGACATTATTTCGGCTTGAATTAGAGTTCAATTCTGTTCACCATGTTATAGGAACATTATGGAGCTTTGGAGAAGGTGCAGCAGAGTTTTACCAGGATGCTACCAGGATTTGAGGATATGAGCGATAAGGAAATGCAATTAAAAAGCTCGGGTTGTTTTCTATCGTGAGGCGGAGGTGAGGTGAGACTGGGCAAAAGGCTACAGAAATATGAAATTAATGGATAGGGTTATTGGCCTGAGTCCCTTCCCCACAATGAAGTGTCTAACTTTAAATTACATGCATTTCAGGTGAGAGGATCAAAGTTCAAAGGGAGAAAGGAAGGGTACGTTTCTTTAATGCAGTGATGTTTCGGAGTCTGGAATGCACTGTGGTGATGTCAGTAGTGGCAGAAGGGTGAGCTAAGGAAGCCTTTAGGTATGCATGTCAGAATGCAAGTCATGTAGGGATATGGACAAAGGGCAGGGAGAATGAATTAGTTTAATTTGGATGCAAGTTCAGGACAACGTCATCCATCGAAGTACACGTTCCTGTGCTTTCCAGGTCCAAGTCAGTTGTTCCGTGTTCCCGAAATTAGGCACTTCTGTATCTTTGCTAAACCCAACATCGATGGAAGAGTAAATGTTTCAACACAGGCATGTGAGTACACGTGACAATTTATGTAACTCAATTGAAATCAATTCAATCATTACTTCTACGCCTTTTCTTAAGAGCGCTGTTTTCCCCCGGTTGTTTCAAAGGAAGATTTGGATTTTCCTTCTTTTATGTGCGAAACTGGCAGTCATGAATTGATGACCAAAATGAATATTGACTGGGGGGATGAAGAACTAGGCTATCTGGTTTCAAAGAATACAGCGAGGTAATGTGACTTTCAGATTGTTCTGTAGTGAAAGGACATTACTTCCATATTGCAAAAAGACAAATTTCAGACAACTATTCGAATTTCTGTTATCGTTTTTCTGCACTGCTTGTTTATCTACTCTCTAGAGACGCATCAAATTCTCCCTTTACTCTGAGGCAAATCATTCCAAGTTCCAAAGTCAAAGCATCAGCAAATGTCTGTAATGTATGTTTCATTCACTTACCAAGCTTCTGAGAAGTCTGTACTCTGAAGAAACCTCCCATAAATGATAAGAAGTCTTCGCATGTCCACTTAACTCTTGGTACCTCAGTGTGATTAGATTCAATTGCTGACTTTTCGTCCTTTAATTTGGATCTAAGTGCCATCATAGAACATAGAATGTAGAACATTACAGCACATGACAGGCCTTTCAGCCCTCGATGTCGCCCCGACCTGTGAAACCAATCTGAAGCCGATTCATCCTGAACTATTCCACTTTCATCCGAATGTTTATCCAATATCATTTAAATGCACATTAACTTGGCGAGTCGACTAATGCTATGAGCAGGGCATTCCACGCCTTGAGTGTCTATGAGTGACGAAACTACCTCTGACTTCAGACCTATATCAGTGAGCCCAAAATTGAAGTCTATGCCACATCGTATTGACCTTCACCATCTGAGGGAGAAAGCTGTCAGTGTGCAACTTGTCTAAACCACTGATAGTCTTACCTGTTTCAATTAAGTCACAGGTTGACCTTCTTCTCTCGAACGAAAACAGCCTCGAGTCCCTCAGTCTTTCCTCGTCAGAACTTCTTTCCTTACTCAACAACATCCTGGTAAATCTGCTGTGAGTCCTTTCCAAAATTCCCTTGTCTTTACTGTAATACAGTTACCAGAACTGCGCGCAATACTCCAAGTATGGCCACACCAGAATTTTGTACAGCTGAAACTTAACCTCATGGCTATGACGATCAATCCCTCTACCAAAAATGCCAATACTACATGTGCCTTCTTAGCAGCAATATCAACCTTAGTGTTAATTTTAAGAGATCTATGCACATTGACACCAAGATCTCTCTGTTCATCTACACTATCAAGAATCCTTCCTCTAGCCCACCACTCTGTATTTCTGTTGCTCTTTCGAAAGTGACTCACCTCACACTGATCCACAGTAAACTCCATTTTCCACATCTCAGCCTAGCTCTGTAGCTTGTCTAAGCCGCATTGTACCCTGCAACATCGTTCGTCACTATACACAACTCCAACAACATTAGTGTCATTCACAATTTTCATTACCCATTCTGCTACGCCCTCGTCCAGATGTCACACTGCAGTGGCCGAAACAGATCCTTTCATTCCACTACTGAACTCAGGATATACATCTCCCATCAATCACAACCCCCTGTCTTCTCTCAGCTAGCCGATTTCTGATCCACACCCCAAATCACGCTCGATCCCATGCCTCTTATTTTTTGTGCAATAGCTTCCTTTGGGGATCCGTTTTGAAAATCTTCTTGAAATCACCGACGTCACCCTTATTCACTGGGATTTTGCCTTCTGAAAGAAAACAACAAAGTTTAGGAGGTACGATATACCCTTCACAAAACCGTGTCCCGTGTCTCTAATCAACTCACTCCTTTCTCGGTGATTATAAATCAATCTCTTCTGACCTTTTCCAACACTTTACCCACAACTGACATAAGGTTTACTGGTCTATAATTTCCAGTGGTGGCTCTCGTCCCCTTCTTGAACAATATGAAAAGCATTTGCTTTCCTGTAGTCTTCTAGAGCTATGCCTGGTAAAGATGAGCTCTAAAGATCAAAGCCAAATGCTGTGCAATTCCAATTCTCAATTGTGATGTTCGACAACAAAATGAGAAGTGCACAAAAGTCAGGTAATCTCCTATGGGACTGTGCTTTAATTGCACGATATGCTTAATGATTTCCATGGACCTAAAGTTATTAAAATGCGTTAAATCTGTCTTGGACTGGCCGTCATGCAAAATAAAGCACCTCACTTAATTGGCACTACATTTGGTCCCTGCAACATTGAGGTCTAATTAAACCACTCAACACAATCTCCAAGATACACTTTAGGAAAATCACAGTATTCACGACAGATCACCTTTTATTTCCACTACCATTACCAAGAACGGAACAACAGATACGTAGGAACACCTCCCTCTGCAATCTTCTCTGCGCGCCACTGAGCACCTGATTACTAACTTCTCAAAGTTCCTTCGATGAGAAGAATTCTGGAATAGCAGTGTGAGTTTACTGACAGCACAAGTACAGTAGCAGTTTTTTTTTTCTCATCAGGACAATTATGGACAACTAACAAAACACTGAATAAACCATAAAATTACACATTACAGATTCGTTTTTGTAAGATATTTGGCAAATAAAGACTAAAGCTTCTCTCAGCAGATCAACGGTTAATTTTATATCATGTCATTGCAAATATCAAAAAAGCAGTCAGTGCAGGCATTCTGAACTGAGGCGAATTAATCCCATATAACTGGCATAATGGTTTCCGAAATAACTTTTCTTGACAAACAGTTAGAGCAGTCTAGTGTTCTCTTTTTTTTCCCTATGCAATGGCTTTCAGGAGCTGCTTGCCATTCTTCCATTTCTGTGTAACAGGAACAAAGATAAAATGGCTGTTGTCCAGACTTTTTTTCTGTGACTCGTAAGTAATTAAAAGTTGCCTTATGCCTCCCTGTTGCAGTTCAAATAGAGTTCAGCGATGTCTTCACTTTTCATTTTTTCAGGTTTGTAGTCACTGATGATCTCAACTAATTGACAAGATATCAGAAGTACTGAGCAACCTCGTTCCAGTTGAGTGCGATGTGCTGAAGTGTTCTATTGGGAGTGCCTGCTCTGTCATTTCAGTTTCTGAAAAAAAAATCAATGTGTTACCTCGGGTGCTTCTTGAATCGTGTCAAGCATTTAGATCAAATGTGTTCTATATTCAGCAGGATATTTTATGCATGCTCTTAGATATTATCAAATTCTCTTTCAGGTATTGGTCCGATGGAATCAATTAAAATCCTCGCAAAAGATTTCTCAAATGCAGAAACGGGTGTTAAAAATGCTGGTTTTATTGATGCCTCTGTTTTTCCAATTGCCTGACACGTATGACATTTCTGGCAAAATGAAAGCACATCTTTGTGCATTAGAAAATGTTTTTCTGTATCGGCATTAGAAAATGTTTTTCCAATTGGTAATTCAAGTGCTTCCTCCAACACTTCTTGTCTGTGAACCACTGGCACTGCACCTTTTTGAAAGTTTGCCCATCCCTCATCCATATATCTTTTGTTAAGATGGTCGCATTCTGAAATACGTTCAGAATATTCTTCTGCATACGCATTTGGATATAATTGTTTCAGTTTTCCATTTTTTGTTGTAACTTAGTTAATTTTTCAGAATGAAAAACATCTTCTTTGTCCTCCACCTGCCCATGATTTGGCTCAAGCATTCAATCGAACACAATTACAGACAATTCTCCTTTAACATGATAATATTTATTCATTGATTTCTCATCCTTTTTCCACTGGTGATATTTTGACCTTGTTATCAGATTGTCAGGAAAAATCTCATGATATATCTTCTGTAATACCTCAGTATTACAGAATTCTGCTTCTCCATTGGGCTTTTCATCACAGCAGGCAGCACACCTACCTGTGGCCCAACTATATTGTTATAAAACACCAATTGTCCTCCAGGAGCCTAGAGTTTCTCCAGTACTCCTTTTTAATAATTCTCCACAATTCCCTTCACACTTGAAACTCACTGCGCATATGGAGCATTTCTCGGATCGCCATAAATTCCACGTGATAGCACTTTTTCCAGGACTAGTACTTCAGCGTTACATATTCTCTTCATCCATCAACATGAAGGATTGTTATGATCCCGTATCTCTTAATACTAAATATTCTTGAGGTATTGTTCCCACTCTATGAGAGGAAATCTTATTTTTGCAAGTAAATAATTGATGAAGTACTACCACATTCTTCACAAGTATAGTCTTTCTGGTGTAGTACGTTCTGGTGCAAAATTATCGCATCCATTGTGATTCATTTTGCAATTTTAGCAACATTCCCTGTCTTATGCTACTTTCCGATACCTTCTACCCAGTGCTTTTACTGAACCACAAACGCTGTGCACTTATTGGGCCTATTTTATTGCAGTGAAAACACGTCAGCCTTTTCAGTTATCTTCCCCCTTCATGGGTTTCCATTTTATCTTGTGGTAATCTATCTTTATTAACTTAAACAACGTCTACTTTGCCCTTACCAGAGGATTTCTCTTGAACATCATTTCAATTTCACATGTATTGAAATTAATGTCAGAAGCAAGATTTTAACCTTTCAAACACAATATACGTTGGAACATTGTCCATTCTTAGGTTTCTAAATCGCTGCCTGTGATTTTCGGATAGAATGTCATATGCACTCATGTATGGCTTCCTTGACCTCGTCACATCCCCACCTCCCTTTTCTGATGGTGATGCGGATACACCACTAACTCTACCTAGCAAATATCTTTGGTTCAGTCAAACCCGTATCATGAGGGGCCACTTCATTTGTTTAGCCTGTTTCTGGAATGAAATGAAAAAGGCTTCGACACTCTCCGAATCAAACGTGCATACTGCCTGGATACATTTGAACAGACTTCCACCAAGTCTTCAGGGACGATGACTTTGCTCAACATCACTAACTTCCTGACTAAGCATAACTTTTAACTTCACCTTCATCCATTTCCATCAACTTTCCATTTGAACTGCCAAATTTTGTCGACCAAACTCAATCTGTTTCTCCCCATCCTTTCTCTCTCTGTTATCTTTCTTCTGTGAGGGCACTCCTCTCTCATTCTTTTCTTTTTTCTGAGAGTGACTCTGTCCTCCTACTTTTTCCTCTGTCTTCAACTAATGAAAACTATTTCAGTTGCAGTTCATGGTCAAGCTGCTTCATATCCAATTGAAGTCGAGTCAATTCCAACGTTTCCAGCAAAGTTAAAATTTAAACTATTGTTGTTACCGTTTCTTTTCTCACTGACGAAGGTAAAAACAAGTCCACCCTTGTCTCTGCAAACCAGCCTGCCAGTTGCAATACCTTTCGCTTTATCTTTGCCTTCTGTAAAATGACCAAATTGCTTCATCCACCACCCGCAGAAAATTCTCACTGACTGAAAGAGTCATTCCACCGCAAAGTACTATTTAAACTGTTGTGGTTCTGTTTGCCGAGCTGGGAATTTGTGTTGCAGACGTTTCGTCCCCTATCCAGGTGATTAGCTCAGTGCTTGGGAGCCTCCTGTGAAGCGCTTCACAGGAGGCACACAAGCACTGAGAATGTCACCTAGACAGGGGACGAAACGACTGCAACACAAATTCCCAGCTCGGCGAACACAACCACAACAACGTGCATCAGAGCTACAAATCTTTTCCTAATCTTTGAAACACGCAGCAAAAAAGAAACCAACATCTGCTACTCGCCTTTAAGTCCAACTACTCTAAAACCAAATTTGAATGATGAAAACATTCCAACAAAATGCAACGGTACAGGCTTGACCCTCTCAAAGTATTTTCAGAAGGTGGCCCTGACTGTTTTTTGTATGAAGGTTGATGTGACGTGAGTGTTCCCCATCTGATGCAAGTCATCAAAGCACTGGAGTTTCAGGAAAAAAAAACAGTAATTTCAGAACAACAGTTGTAGCCCCAACAAATGAAAACGTAATTTTGAATAACTTAACTGTCGAAATACTACACCAATCCGCTCCAATAGCTATTAGTAATTAACTGTTCCAATACTTTAAAAGCACATGAACATATCCATGGCAAAAACATATCAAACACAGACTCTTATAGAAGGAAGAAAACAATTTCAAAGACATAACCTTCAATATAAATGCAGAAAAGTCTTTTAAAGAAGCTGGCGACTTCCCTGCACTCCACCAACTTGTGTCTGCTGCAGATCAAATAAAGTCGAAAAAAAGGGCATGAACTGAGAGCACTGGCCATTCCTTTTCCAGCTTTAACCGGGAAAGTAATGCATGAAAATAAAACTGTTGGACTATAACCTGATGTTTTCGTCCAATAACGACACCTCCAAATCCTTACTAAAATCGACACTGCGGCAGCGATGCCTTTATGACCTCTTCATATAAAAAAAGACAGAATATCATTTATAAAGTGACAGCATTGTCATCAGCACAATACTTTTTTTTGTGATTCCACTTCTCTCGCAATGGTATTGATATTTAATTCCACCCGCATATTCTTCATCTTTAGTTGCTTGCTTAAATATCGTAGAAACGATGCATGTTGTCAGTAAGGAATATTGATATTTATTCAGTGTTCTTTGCCTAATCCCAGGCGTTCAGATGAGCACGACTAAATTTCCAACTGGTCTGGAATGAGTTACTGGATAAATAGATCGCTTTCATCACATGTGATACATGAAAAAAATATCCAATGTGGTAAGTCAATCTCTTCGTGTGCATTTTCCTCTATTTGACACTAAGTGTACAATTTCAGAAACTGGACAAATATTCGAATTTGATGAGCTACAATATGCGTAAGGATACAGCATTTGGCAGCGATGAAGTGCAGAGTACAATTGATAAACGTATTAATAACAAAAATAGTCAGGAAGCAGGGTAACTTTTCACAAAATCCGGCTGTCTAAATTCTGAAATCAGGTGATGTACATGACATCTGACGTCCAATGTATTGAGAGCACAACGAAAGTGAAGTCGAGAATATCAGGGCCAGATCTTATTTTGTTTCATTGTGTTATTCAAAACAAAAACATTCTAAATGAGCCGAACTAATGTAAGTGATGATTTGACGTAATCGACACAATGGAGGTCTGACGTGTGCATAAATACAGCTCAGCATTTCCATGTGTTGGTCATATGGCAGCCAGAGACCTTCAACAACTACAACAGTCATTCATTTTCAGAAATGAGGAAACCACCGGTTTTGCTGTTGCAAGAGATTTACTATCCACTTCTTGCAGCTGCTGCTCTTCCAGGTAAGCCATTGATCTTGTTTCTTTCCGGTTGATTTTACTTTACCCCGTGTAAGCGTTGAATACTCTATTTTTCCATTGTCAGTTTTCACAAAAGATTATCAAACCAGTGATTGAACACTTTCGGCTCCTCCATTTTAAATGGGAGTATAACTCGTGTATTAACAATTGCCACCAATGTGCCGCCGGCAAGGAGTCGTGTCGTTCTTTAGACAGTCTGGTAATACCAAACAAAATGATGTCTACAGCAGCATATTAAACCTTTGCGTGAATGTCATGTGTTGTAAATCACTCTAAATGCATTCACATCCTCTGAATAAATATCTACACCTCTATATCAATCATGCTTTGCAACATTGCCGACTCTGTCTCTTATATCTGTCTTTATTACAGCGAACACGATGACTATTTTAATTCTTTTGCGACGAACCTGTGGTCTTTCCAAATGCATCACTGCTTATATCGTGGCCATGGCAACAGCGGATCTATTGGTCGTCATCAATAATGTTGTAGTGTATGGCATTTTAAGTTATCACTTTCCATTGTCCTTCTTCTCCCTTACACCTGTTTGCAAGCTCATTATATACATGACTGTCATCAGTCTCGATTTAACTGTTTGGTTCACTGTGTCCTTAACATTTGACAGATTTGTGATGATCGGCTGCCAGAGATTTAAAACATTATATTGTACCGAAAGAACTGCAACCACGGTATTAATAATCATTTCGGTCTTGACGTTGTCAAAGAATATTCCAGTTTTGTTTGCATTTGAGCCAGAGGAAATCATTGATGGAATCCAATGGGGCTGCCGATCAAGTGGAACATCATCTGCATCGGTAGCGTTGGTCTGGTTTTATAGTGCCTGGCTTGGTTGGCTTCCATTTCTCTTAATATTCTCATTTAATTCTTTAACCATCCACTGTATTGTGATGGCGAATCGAACTCGGATTAGGCTCCATGGTCACAGAAATAAGAATGAAAGCAGTGCAGAGACGGAGAACCGGAGGAAGTCCATCGTTCTATTATTTTCGGTATCCATCAGTTTCATGTTGCTTTGGTTGACATATTCTGCTATTTTGGTCATTACCAGACTGGCAAACTCTAATTATTACAGAGGTGACTTTAACGACCCTGAATATATTGCAACTGAAACAGGAAATATCCTCAAGTTGTTGAGTTGTTTCCTGAATCCCTGTATTTATGCCACAACCCAGAAAAAATTCAGAGGGGAACTGAAGAATGCAATGGAATCGCTATTGAAACAAACTCTCAGAGTATTTATTAAAAAAATGTGGACAAGAGCAATATATTTTAGCGGAAGATCTTTGTAGCTGAGGCTAAATTTCACCCTGATTTCCTTAATTCTCCGGGTTGTGAAAAATGCTTTGCACAGTTACCCCTCAGATTTTCAATCAGAATTTTGATGTGTGATAATTTCTGTTTCGTGCGAATTTTGATTGAAACATACATATCAAACATCCATTGAAAATTTTCATCTTCAAAATCAGGTGTCAATGTTCTAAAACCTCTCTTGTGCAGGACATTTTTTAAATAAATACATTAATATAAAATCGATACCGTGATCAAATGCGTCAGCATAAAATCGAACTCATATGTATTGCTGTCAGTTGAAATTATCAAAAATAGTATTGCTTCAAATTGGAAACTGGCTATTTTTGTGCACGTTTTGCAAAAAAAGAGATTTTATATTCTGACGAAATTACACATTGGAACGCCATAGTTGACTACTTCAAACTTGCAAGAAGAAACAAAGCAAACGTTCTTGCGGTTCTGACTCTTGTATGACACGGAACAGAGCATTAATTCATTCAATAGACTGAGCAGATAACCTCTGTCAATGGGCCGACGATGTCCACAGGAATGGTGCCTATAACGCTCAGTGATGAGTCCACGAACGAAATGCATATTTAGAGAGATATCGAAAATAAGAGCGATCTTACATCTCAAGACTTCTTTTTCGTATTCTCCCGATGCTCAAGCATCCTCAGAGACCTCAGAAATACGCATTGCTATTACTTTAATACATTTAAGGAAACGACCACAACCGGTTTCTGTGACAGAGAACGACACTGTCTCTGTTTGAAAACACACTCTTCATCGCAGTCATAAATATTCTGTCTCATCTTCCGAGATACTGAAGCATGGCTCCATCGAGTAATAAGAATTGTGGAAGATCTGATGGATCTTACTTTTCTTGTTCTCAAACATAAAGCAAGATTATCGGATGGAAACCCTAAACCTTCATATTTGAATCAACGTGATGTATTTTCAGTCACTGTCTAAGGCAAATTTAATGTCTAATCCCTTCTTGCCTGCCTGAAGTTACATTGTACTTTCTTCTTTAACTTCTGAAACTGGTGTGGGAACACCAAATGTGCGAATGCAGGGTCTTGAGGTGGAAGAAGGGCATTTCGGGTAATTCCTCTTTATCGTTACATGCAGATACAAATATCAATGAACAGTTGCTCTCTGACGATTACAACATGATCACAAAATAACGTGTAGTGTCAAAGAGTCCCACAGCACAGAACGCGGAAACGTTCATCTAGCCAGTTCGTGCCATCCATAACCAAAAATAAATTAGTCGCACTTCTCTGTGCGTGGCCCATCCACCTTCAAACAATTCTTGTTATCATACTGAACTTAATGAATTTTAAAAGTCGTAACTCGATGTCCAATTCTACCTGTGCAAGTTCATTCCACAACCGAACCACTGTTTGTGTAAAAAATACCAGCATGTATTTATAAAAGTTTCTCCTCTCACCTTGAAAATATGTGACGTTTTCTTAAACTCCCCCATACAATGGAAAACCCACCTGCACTTCTCCTCATCTGTGCATCTCATGATTTTATAAACCTGTATAATGCCATCTCTCAACGGCAATTACTTCATTAAAAATGTCCTTGCATGTCCAGTCAATATTTCATAGGTAAACCCGTAATTCCCAATAACATCTCACTGAATCTCTTCTGACCACTCTGCAGCTGAGCTCCAAATCATATTCGGGGCTTTGACGGGCTGAAACTGAGTACTCATCCTTTCAACATTACAGTCATGGTAGACTTGTCAAAGGAAGATTGTGAACAAATCGCTGCCCAATTTCATGTGATGTACGTTGGCAGGAAGAACCTCGACCCTCCTGACAAGCAGGTAAGGGGTATATTCTGCTGCAATTCCCGTTTGCTTCTATCCTTCATTAAATTAGAACAGTCAGCAACAACTGACCATCTCCAGTTGTAAGTTTTAACACATTTTGGGCTACATTGTTAACCAATCGCATTACGATTTCAGGTGGATGATAGTTCACTGACTCATTCAGTGACGGAACGTTCGATGATGGATTGGGAATCGGTTTCCCATATCCTAACACCTATAGAAAGGATTATACCAGATATTGATTTGATAGTAATTCTCCTTCTTTTGACGAAAGCACTATCAATGGTGAAAGAGGCTGAGTAATGTTTCCTGATTTATTTCTGGTAAAACTGCAATTCCTCATTTTCATACCTGACTCCTCACAGAACAATTACCTGTCTCCGTAGGGAGAGGAGATGCTGAAAGATCATCTCCATTGCAAGAAATTGTTGCGAAAACTCCACATAAAACAGGAAGTAGGAAATCGTATTGGACATGAACATGAATAATATTCAGTGTTTGTCGGGGTCTCAGAACAGGATCAATGAATAGTATGTTGTTGGGGTACGTTATTGGTGTCAGAGTCGTGGAAATTGTTTTATTGAAGTTTTTTTCTGATGTTGTGTTGGTGAAGGCGTTTTCACATTATGTGGAGCGTGAATTATTGTGATCATGAAGGGCTTTTAATGTCGTGTGACTTATGATTTATTATGTTGGAGTACTTTGCATAATACCCTTTTGAAGTGGAAGGAGGAAGGTGTGAACACACAAAACTCGGGATCTCAAAGTAGATCAAAGCCAATTTTCGACAGGCAGCAAGGCAATCACAAGGTTTTGCCTGCAAAAAGGAACATCACGCCGAATTCTTGATTCATTCTGCCAATGGATAATGCATAGGAATGGACGACTTAGTCTCTGTTAAATAACACTAGAAACATATTCGAATATGGGTAGAATGGCAAGTTTTTTTAAAAAAAGAAACGACTGTGACTGCATTTAATGTCGTTCTCCAGAAGAAGATATTCTTGCCTCTTCTTCCAAATCAAACAGGAATAAAATATATTTTCATAACTGTTTTGAAGGTATGAAGCTCATCAGAGAATTCGGAGAGGATTTTATCCTGTATGAGCTCACTGAGACTGTGAGGTTGGGAGTCTGCAGAGGGAGTAAATTTGATACGTCTGCATTAGACTTTTGCCAGTATGTTGGAGGGAATGTAGTTGGAACAAAGGCCTGCCTCATGAAGAATGTAGCATAGTCGTGCACAACTGGAACAGGAGGCTCTGGTTGGTGGCTGAATAAGCTCGTGTTGCTGACTGTGGAGCAATAACTGTCTATGAGAAGCATGGTCATGGTGATAAGGAAGTCGCTGTCTCCCTTCGCCCACGGGACACAACAAATGGGGAACAGTTGTCTTGGAAAACAGGATGTTTACCGAGGGGTTGAGGGCTAAACGTTTAAACCCAGAAATGGTGGTATTCTCGAACGGATTGCCTCGGAAGGTATTTGAGACGGGTATCATCTACAGTTTTAACGATACTTGCATGAACACTTACAGTGTCATGACTTCCATGCCTATTGACCAAATCCGCAAGTTGGACACCTGTAGGTATGGCGTAGCTAAAGTAGAATAGAATCGATGGACCGAAGTGTCTCTTCTCAAGTGTTTCTTCTAAAATTCCATGAAAGAGTTTGGTAGAAGGAAATTGTGCATGAGCAAAGACTACATGATATCAACACATGTTGGAACGTATTTGAGGAAATTGTGGTTTCAAGCATAAAGTAAATGATGTTTGTAGTGGTAATACAATATAAATTCAATGTTTGAATCAGCAATTAAACAAAATATGTTATGTACCACAGAAAGTACGTTAAAGCCTTGGGCACACAGACATTAAAAAGTTATCCTAAAAAAAGTTGCACATCGTAGGCACGTGCGAATTGCTTTAACATTCAAGTCAACGCTTCATATGTTGCAAGCTAGACTCTGGAAGTGAAAAGAACGCGAATCAGAAAAGTACATTTTTAAAGTTGCTGAGACGCTACAAGTGCAAAAGAATTTGACAACTCATTCTGAAAGGCAAGTATAACTATTCAGGCGATGTATCAATATTTTTAATTGTATCCTAACGTCCACTTTACTAACAATTTTCAGTAAATTGAAAACTGGAATTGGTAATTTTGATGAACATCTTTAACATTACTCGCGAACTGAATTGAGCACTCATTGAAAAATAATGCACTAGCAATAGCTTGCGAGGATGATTCAGGAGAAAAGTGAAAGTAAGAGGGTGGTTGTTATGGGGCTTTATCCTTCCTGATATTGACTGGGAAAGCTAAAGCTCGAGTTCGTTAGATGGGTCGATATTTGTCCAATGTGTGCAGGAGGGTTTCCTGACACAATATGTAGACAGGCCAACACGAGGTGAGGCCATACTGGATTTGTTTCTGGGAAACGAACCAGGCCAGGTGTTAGAATTGGAGGGAGGTGTGCAGTTTGGGGACAGTGACCACAATTCGGTGACGTTTACTCTAGTGATGGAGAGGGATAAATGTGCACTGCAGGGCAAGAGTTATAGCTGGGGGCAGGAAAATTATGATGCGGTGAGGCACGACTTAGGTTGCGTGGCTTGGAAAAATAGGTTTCAAGGCAAGGGCGCAATTGATATGTGGAGCTTGTTCAAGGAGCAACTATTGAGTGTCCTTGATAAGTATGTACCTGTCAGACAGGGAAGAAAGGGTCGTGTGAGGGAGTTGTGGTTTAATAAGGAATTGGAATCCCTTGTTAAAGGGAAGAGGGCGGCCTATGTAAAGATGAGGCGTGAAGGTTCAAAAAGGGCGATTCAGAGTTATAAGGTTGCCAGAAAGGATCTGAAGAGAGAGTTAAGAGCAGCAAGGATGGGACATGAAAAGTCCTTAGTTGGTAGGATTAGGGAAAACCCAAAGGCTTTCTATGGGTATGTCAGGAATAAAAGAATGACTAGGGTAGGAATAGGTCCAGTCAAGGATAGTAGTGGGAAGTTGCGTGTGGAGGCTGAAGAGATTGGGGAGACACTGAATGAATACTTTTCGTCAGTATTCACTCAGTAACAGGACATTGTTGCCGATGTGAATACTGAGTCACAATTAATTAGAATGGACGTCTTTGAGGTATGTAGGGAAGAGGTGTTGGACATTCTGGAAAGGGTGAAAATAGATAAGTCCCCTGGGCATGATGGCATTTATCCTAGGATTCTCTGGGAAGCAAGGGAGGAGATTGCAGAGCCATTGGCATTGAATTTTATGTCCTCGTTGTCTACAGGAATAGTGCCAGAAGACTGGAGGATAGCAAATGCAGTTCCCTTGTTCAAGAAGGGGAGTCGGGATAACCCAAGTAACTATAGTCCGGTGAGCCTCACTTCTGTTGTGGGCAAAGTCTGAGGGAGAATTGTAAGGGATAGGATTTATGAACATCTGGATAGGAATAATGTGATCAAGGATAGTCAGCATGGTTTTGAGAAGGTCGGATCATGCCTCACAAAACTTATTGAATTCTTTGAGAAGGTGACTAAGGAGATGGACGAAGATAAAGCGGTACATATGGTGTATATGGATTTTAGTAAGGCGTTTGATAAGGTTCCCCATGGTAGGCTACTGCAAAAAATACGGAGGTATGGCATTGAGTGTGAGTTGGAGGTTAGGATTAGGAATTGGCTGGCTGGAAGAAGACAGAGGGTAGTAGTTGATGGTAAAGGTTCATCTTGGAGTGCACATACTCGCGGTGTTCCGCAAAGGATCTGTTTTGGGACCATGGCTGTTTGTTATTTTTATAAATGACCTGGAGGAGGGGCTAGAAGGTTGGGTGAGCAACTTTGCGGATGATATGAAAGTTGGTGGAGTTGTTGACAGTGAGGAAAGATGTGTAGGGTTACAGCGGGATATAGATAAGCTGCAGAGCTGGGCAGAAAGGTGGCAAATGGAGTTTAATGTGGGTAAGTGTGAGGTGATTCACTTTGGTATGATCAACAAAAAGATGGGGTACTGGGCTATTGGTCGGATACTTGGTAGTGTGGATGAGCAGAGGGATCTTGGTGTCCATGTACACAGATCTCTGAAAGTTGCTACCCAGGTAAATAGTGCGGTGAAGAAGGCATCTGGCGTACTGGCTTTTGTTTGTAGAGGAATTGAGTTCTGGAGTCCTGAGGTCATGTTGCAGTTGTATAAGATTCTGGTGCGGCCGCATCTGGAGTATTGTGTGCAGTTCTGGTCGCCATACTATAGGAAGGATGTGGAGGCACTGGAACGGGTGCAGAGCAGGTTTACCAGGATGTTGCCTGGTATGGTAGGAAGATCGTATGAGGAAAGGCTGAGGCACTTTGGGCTGTTTGCATTGGAGAAAATAATGTTTAGGGGTGACTTGATAGAGGTGTACAAGATGATTAGGGGTTTAGATAGGGTTGACCATGAGTACCTTTTTCCACATGTGGTGTCAGCTATTACGAGGGGGCATAGCTTTAAATTAAGGGGTGGTAGGTATAGGACAGATGTTAGGGGTAGATACTTTACTCAGCGAGTTGTGAGTTCATGGAATGCCCTGCCAGTAGCAGTGGTGGACTCTCCCTCTTTTTGGGCATTTAAACGGGCATTGGATAGGCATATGGAGGATAGTGGGCTCGTGTAGGTTCGTTGTGCTTGGATCGGCGCAACATGGAGGGCTTAAGGGCCGTACTGCGCTGTATTTTTCTGTTACATGTTCTATGTTCTAATGCAATTTCAGATAGTTTTATGAAATTTTGGTTGTTCGCGTATTTTGTTTATTTTGATGAATAAATTAATGAAGTCTCATTATCAGTTCAGCAACTGACATTGTTTTGAGAACACAAACCTGACAGGTGATGTGCATAAAATGCAGCAAGGCATTTAATAATATTTCCCACGGTAGGCAATTTCATAAAATACGAGGCATTGGTTATAAGGAAACTGTCTGTCTGGATGCTGATTTGCCTGACCCACAAAAGAGAAAACGCAATGACAGATGATAAGTATACTGGCTGGAGCTCGTTGACCAGTGGTGTTCCACAGACATCGGTTCTGGAACCTCTGCTGTTTCTGACTTTATTAATGACTTGGAAGGAAGAATTAGTTCGTTTGCCTATGACACGAAGATTCGTGGAATTGTGGGTAGTGTGAAGGGCTTTTGTAGGTGGCAAGAGAACATTAACAGATTGCAGAACTGGGTGGATCAGTGGCAGCTGGAGTGCAACGTAGAAAAGTGTGAATTCTTTCACTTTGAAAGGTCGAATTTGAATGGTGAATACATGTTTGAACGCAACATTCTTGACAGTGTGGAGGAACAGAAGGATCTGAGGTCCATGTTCTTGCATCCCGAAAAGTTGTCACTCAAGTTGATTGGATTTTCAGGACGACATAAGGTGTGCTGGCTTTTATTCGCAAGGGGGGTTTTGATTTAGAGTTGCGAGTTTATGCGGCAGATCAGTAGAGTTTGGTTAGACCACACTTGGAATGCTGTGTTCAATTGTGGTCACTTCATGAGACGAAAGATGCAGAAGCTTTAGACAGTGTGCAGAGGAGATTTAATGGGATGCTGCGTGGACTGGATGGCATGTCTTATGAAGAAAGGTTGAATGAAAGAGGGCTAATCTCATTGGAGCGAAGAAGGATAAGAGATGTTTTGATAGACGTGTACAAGACGTTGAAAGTCAGAGAAGGAATAGATAAACATGGACTGGTTCCAAGGCCAGACATATCGAACACGAGAAGGGATAATTTTCCGGAATTTCAATATAATGAAGTATTTCAGCCAGGTGATGACCAAGGGGACCATTATTGATTTTCGCATATAAAAGAAACCAAACAAATCCCGTTCACTGTTGTCTTTGAGGAAGTCATTAGCTGCTTTTGCCTGAAGGTGATATCGGCTCATTAACAATTTACTTTTTTCTAAACATCTCTATTGGCAAAAAAAAAAGGTTTGGCAATCACTTGTGGAATAGGCAGCGACACATATGTCCGAGCATAAAGTAACAAGAAAAAGTAAATCATGGAATGAAAATTAACAAAAGAGGCACGGCAGCACACCAGGTGGGTTGCATCGAAGTGACATGAAATTTTCCTTCGTCCCATGGGCTCCAATGTTATCGCACTTCACGAGATCATGCAAACATTTTCACATAATTCAAATTGAAAATATACCCGAAGGAAGTTGGAAGGGAATATCTACTGAGAAATGCTGATTGAAAATATATTACAACATATTATTAAAAGGAATACTGCAATCAACTTATATCTGATGAAGTATAAGATCGGGATGAGAAATCAGAAGGGTAAAGAGGCTGTCATCAAAACTTGATTTTTCAAAGGTACCAACAGTCTTCCCAGTGGAATCGCTCGAAGTATGTTGGATATTATTATCAAGTAAACCTCAAAGAAACTGCATGTTCGGAAGCAAGTGAAACAAAGTCCTACTAATTGTAGGAAAATTGTTTAGTAGGCTTATAAGAGTATCCTCTCCTTTTATTGGAAAATAGCTTACTGTACTTATGATTGTTTCCTTTGATTTTAAATTTGCAATTTAATTACAAAGCGCATTTAAAAAGAAATTCACATCGCCTTGCTGCTGCATATTTAACACTTTTCCATTTTGATTTTGCTGGAAATGTCAAGGATGCCTATGACGTACTTGCAGAATATGAATTAAATGAAATATTTCACAAACCTTTTAAATTGTACGTTTATGGTAATGCATGTTTACAATCAACGAAACTGAGGTAGAAAATAACAATGGACTGTAACATTAGCCGAAATAAAGATCGGGAAAAGACAGACTATCCCATCTTGCATTCATCACTTCTCGTATGCAAAAATAAAATTAGACTTTCCAATTCGAATCATGCACCATGAAATATAGGTGCACAATAGATGTGTCACGGTTGACCCCGAGATACATTAGTGGTTGTAAACGGTATATCCTAATTGAAGAAATGAAAGTACTTCTGCTATGATTGGGAAATGCATATTTCGTGCAAGGCTTTCTTGCTTCTATATGCTGTCCTTCATTTATGAAGCTAGAGTACTGCTTTTTGAGTGGTCTTACACATTTTTCAAACCCTCCAAATTTTGTTCTTTTGCGAGTGTAAACTTTAAATCTGGA
Organism: Chiloscyllium punctatum; assembly: GCF_047496795.1. Classification (NCBI taxonomy): domain Eukaryota; kingdom Metazoa; phylum Chordata; class Chondrichthyes; order Orectolobiformes; family Hemiscylliidae; genus Chiloscyllium; species Chiloscyllium punctatum. The sequence continues at coordinate 47,039,178 of NC_092773.1, read as the reverse complement.
AATTATATCGCTTCTCCACAATCTCCCAAATTAATCTCTGTGAAATTTCTTCGTTTCTTTGGTAGCATGTGAACATTTTTCTGAGTCTGAATACAATGTTATCGTAAAGTTCATTTGATGAAATTTCTTCCTTTGACTCATTACTCAACAAACTAATTCACAGACTAATCTAATTCCCCAATGTCACTGTCAATTCGCTGCAGTTAAAGCATTCCAAATTTCTGCATTTATCATGCACATTTTTGATTTCCATGATCAATGCGAAAAGACATCCCAGACACGGGTTTGCAAAAATCAATTTTTTAATTGGGATCCCTGGACATCCTGGTTATGTTAATCAGCAGCTATGTTCAATGTGTTATTCGATACTATCAGCAGCATGACCACCAACAGAGACAACAAACAACTGATGCAGTCATCGCTGGATAAAACAGTTCCTGACACAATGTATTCAATGATATGAGCATTCAATCTTCGTCTGAAAACAGTATGCTGGAAGTTAGTGGCAATTTGTCACAATCTAACCAAAAACAAAACGTTAATTATCACTGTGTAAGGTTGGACATGGGTTTATGCTGCGTTCTCTATTTTTGGTTGATTCTTACATTTTAAATAATAATAGCATAAACTCCGACTTCCTTTTTTCCTTAGTATGATTAAGTACTTAATCGTATGCTCTCTGTATTGTGTTATACTTTCAAATATCACCTGAAAAATTTTAAAGCCATCCAAACATTCTTGTCATCTTCTTCCACTCTACTTCCTGGTGGTGTCATTGTGAATAAGTTTTCATTTCTTTAACTGTTTCTGTAAATAAAATACAAAAAATAGTTGTTTCTCCAAACCGTTTGCGAAAGTGGAAACCATGCAGATTTGTCCCTGTCAGAAGCCATGCGAAAGCGCTCCACCCAATGATGAAGATTTACACAGGAGGAAACTGAATACTGCTTTCTCCCATCTCTGTAATCTCGCACTCCACCTCAATACATGAGGTGCATATAGCCGCAGGGGCGCTTTTGTTCAGCAGAGCTGAGAGGTAATGTTATTCCAGTGATCTCCAAACCAAATTCCCATTTAAAATCCCGTTTAGAATTAGAACGAAATTCATCTCAGTCCGTCTAATTTTTATACCAATTTACGCCAAACGAAACTGATTTTCAGCAATGCTTGTTTGTAATTCGATGGGTTAGTAGGTTGGAAACATCGCATCAAACGCTTTCGATCAATCATTCAGTGTGGTGCGACACTGATGACTTCAGGTCTCCCTCATCTATTCTGAAGAAGGGAATCAGTGTTCAAAACATTAACGGAGTCTTCTTTCAACAGATTTGCGAGAACAGCTGTGTTTCATAAGGCGAGCTTGTTTTTTTTATTCGTCTATGTCTTCTGCCATACAGCAAATGCAATCAAAATAATTGCTTTCAATGTAATATGTCACACAATGGTACAACACAGACACAACGATGTGTGTGTGTGTGCTTGTCTACTTTATTTCATTGTAAAGCAGGGTATTGTTTTAACACTAAGTCTTCCACTTTAATTTTATGCAATCGTCTTATTGACATCTGGACGAACGCGATCTTTTTTTGTTTCACTGAATCGATGCCATTCAAAGTCGTGCATGCCTCCACCAGATTCCCCACTCATGCTTCTCTGTTGCATTTCCAACAATCACAGATTACCCAGTACAAACCTACTTGTGTCTCATCTAGCCATACTTAATGCATAGTATTAAATGATGTGGAAAGATCCCAAGGTAAGAAAAGTTCATTATCTGCGAAGCATCAGATGTCCGTGCTCGGTCCAATTTGGCAAAGTCATATCTTATCATTCCTGCATCGATTCCCATGTCGTGATGCATTTAGAGAGACTTGCAAATTCGAAAGCACATTCAGTTGATTAGTGTATGGTTTCAACGATTTTTGGCTGAAGGGAAAGAATTGGAAGGCCGTGCTCACTGCCCACAGATCAGTTGACACGTTTCCTAGACGCACAGTGTCATGGCTAAAACAGCAAAGTAAATGATTTTGCAAAAATGATCCTGAACTGTCTTAGTGACACTCATCCCACATTCCAAGGCTTGGCCCATGAAGCTCTCTGCCATTCACAATTCAAGTGCTCATTGACATACTTTTTCACTTTGGTTAGTTTTAGCAATTTGACTGACCCCGACACTCTCTGGCAGCCTCTTGCAGACATCCAAACCCTTAGGGTGCGAAACAAAATCTTTGATAGCCCCTAAACAAATAACATAAGATGATGTCTTCTTCGTTATTCATCCATCAGTTTAATAATCTGCTACATAATTCCACAGCTCCGTTGCCTCTCATAAACTCATAATCCTCACTCTGGAACCACAGAGTCATCTCAGCTTTAAAGAAAAGCCTCAGGTCTGTCCAAACTATCTGACTGGCTAAATTTATACTGTCCAGCATACACCTTGGCGAATATGTGGTGCACCCCGGCCAGAGAATTCACAGCACAGTATGGCATGGCTAATGGGACTGCACACTGTAATCTGGCTCTGGCATGCTCGAAGATTTGTACAACTCTACTCGAACGCCCCTGGTCTCTGCACTGTTGTACACATGGCAGGAAAGGACAGAAGCTTTATTTGTCTTCTGAAGCACAGTTTCAACGTTTGGTGCCAATTTCAATTGTCGATGGACAAGGATCCCAAGTTCCCTTTGTTACTCAGAGCTTTCGAACGTCCTTCCATTCATTGAGTAACTGTTTGTCGTGTTACGTCTTGCAAAGTGCATTCTTGAACAGCCTTCAGGGCAAATTTCGATCGGCTGCTGATCTGCCCATTTGAGCAACCCATCTAAAACTTCTTTAAACCTAATATCTGCTTCTGCACTTTTGACCACCAACATAAATGTCCTGCCATTTGCACACCCATTTATTATCTCTATCCTCAACTTAACCATAGCTTATGATAAAAATAATGTTTTGTACTATTTCGAAGTCGTCCAGAACAATGCTTCTGTGCAATTTAGTTTGGCATATTTCACTTGGCTGCTGGACTTGCAGGCGAAGTGTTGCGAGAAATATCTCTGATTTATTCACTTAATCTTTAAACATAAAATTCATGGCAGCTGCTGAAAAAAAAACAATTTTCTATTCTTCTTCATGTTACTGCATTTGAGGCGGTAAAAACAACTCTTGATTTTGTGAAGATCTGATGACCTCTGAACACTTTGTTCACAACTTAATATGTTTAGCTTTTCGGAGCCATAACAAAGTTGCTCACAGCCAGAATATTTTAATCAACAATATCTCAGAAATCCACAGTTGAATCAGTTATTACTTTTCAGGCGAAACTCAACTTGTGGACAGTCTCAAGTTTTCCCCATCGTAACGTTCTCATCAACGAGCAGCTGCATAATACTGGGGAGACTCCGTGCCTCAAAAATTTGCATCAACTGTATCACAAGGAAGGCTCCTTTTATTTTGCTTTAATGATTTGTTTCCCCAGTTCATCCAAATACGAAGTACAAATTAATATAAAATAACGACCTTTTCAAACAGGGGAGGTTCAAGCAGGATTTCGGAGCTGCCGATGGAGTGCACAAAGCTGGAAAATCTATATGGGCAACATGACTGAAGTTGGAGGGCTTCCAAACGCTGCTCATTCCTCCTTTAACCAAAGTGTATTCCTGAAAACTATTGAGCATTCTTTGTTATTCTGCAAAAGAGGCATGTACGATTGGAAACGTTAACGCATTTTGTCTTTTCGCTGACCCTGTCACATCTGCTGTTTCACCAATTTTTCACACGTTTCAGCTCTCCATTATCTGCTGTACTTCATGTAAATTTTCTTAGTGTTGCTTGGCTAATGCTTGTCTGATGTAAGGGAACCAGACGTTTTATATCTGTTTACGGGTGGTGATAAAAATATCAGAATCAAAATTGAGAAATAACCCCTTTCCCATAACTTACAAACTCACGCAAATAACATCCATTCTCTCATTAACAAAGACTGTTTTGGATCAGATCAGGCACCTTCAAAGCATTTCAAGAACATGGACCAAACCTAATAATTCAATTTCCTGATTTTCCATTCAGTTTCAACCACTTCTAGTGGTGAATCATCTTTATCATTATCAATCACTAGTTACATTCCTGGAAGAGAGCGCTTGTCCGACCATGACTTCCCCACTCTTCTCAAGACACTGTAACATAACTTTACATAATAGAGCGTTCCTTGTTTCACTGTGAATTGTTGTCTCTGGGACCTGTTCCAGCAATAGACTTTCAGAGATATATAACGCCTCATCTATCAGCATCAGATATTGAGAGGTATCTCGGAACATTGTAAACACTTCACTTCCCGCTCCTGACATATGGGAGTAAAACTTGCATTCACAGGTATATGATTTAAGAAAATCTTTTCCTCCTCAACCAAACTCCGACCACCTTGTACGTTCTGGTTCAGTTTCCTAGCCTTCACTGGAGTCTCTGTCACCAGTGCAACAACATTTATTGGCATATTCTGTTTCCTTACAGTTGGTTTCCCAAAGCTTTTCCTCACATTCCAGCAGTGTGATTTTCTATGGCCTACATTATTGCAATGCAAACACGGGAGGTTTAATTTTCTTTTCTCTGTTCCTTTTAACCGTTTGAATTTCATCGAAATCTACCTTTCCATGTCCACGTGAGAAATTCTCTTTTCCCGAATTTAAGTCCCTCACTGATTGAAATTTATTCGAGAAGCCAAAATTGAAAGCTGACCCAATTCATAGCCATCAGCCATTTCAGCTGTCAATCTTTTCGTCTTGATCCTTTGCTTTTCGTCATGGATTGTTGTTATTTCATGACGTGAATTTGTGAATTCCTCGAAACTGGTTTGCTCTATTTTGAATGCCATGACCTATATGCAAAATTACTTGATTTGATCCTTTCAAACTCAATGGAAGTTTAACCAGGTTCCATCCTTAGATTCCTGAAGCGTTTTCTGTCAGCTTCATGCACCAGTTTCAATGTAATCGTGATGGCTTTCTTCAACTTCTCATAAACGCCAGATCCGTCCTGTTACAGTGATGGAAATGCCTCATCAGCTCAAACCACAAATTTTGTTTGGATCAACATAACTCACGTGAGATTATCAAAAATGGCAACCGCATACTTCTCAGCAAAACTAGGGGATGCATGAATGCATTTAAGCAGATTGACACCATATCTTCGAATGTCAGGGTTTTGCTCTTCCTTACTCTCTTCCTCACTAAGCTTGTCTTCAGCATTCATCTCCATCCTTTTACGTCGAATTTCCTGTATAATTGCCTGTCGTGTCGTTTCGTGGCTAGGTGGTGTTCATGAATGCGGATCGTTATCTGTCTTACTGTTTGTTTTATGTCGTGTTTTGTACACTTCATTGGTTTTGCCCATGCTAGGTATCGAGTCCTTCGTCCTGGTGACTTGTTGTCTGAGAGTGGCTGTTGGTTTGTGTGCTGTTATGAGCCCTCGTGGTCGCAGTAGTCTGGCTGTCAGTTCAGAAATGTTTTTGAAGTATGGTACTGTGACTAGTCCTTTGGATTGTAGCATGTCCTCATTCTGTTGTCATTCCCTTCGGCATCTGTTGATAAAATTGCGCGGGTATCCGTTTTTGGTGAATGGACAGTGTAGGTGTTCTTCTTCCTCTTTTTGCAGTTCTGGTGTACTGCAGTCTGTTGTGGCCCTTTTGAACAGTGTCTTGATGCAACTTCTTTTTGGTGTGTTGGGGTCGTTGCTTTCGTAGATTAGGACTTGGTCTGTGTATGTGGCTTTCCTGTATACCTTTGTGGTGAATTCTCTATTCGGTTTTCTTTATAGCATCACGTATAGGAATGGGAGTTGGTTGTCCATTTCTTGCTCTCTAGTGAATAGGATTCCTGTGAGTATGGAGTTGAAGATCAGGTGTCTGTTCTCTATTTCTGTGTTTTTAATGGTTACAAAGGTACCATCGACATATCTGACGAGTTTGGGTTGAATTTACGGTAAGACTGTTTGATCTAACCTTTGCATTACCGCTTCTGCTATGAGTCCCGTGATGAGTGAGCCCATGGGTGTGCCGTTGATTTGTTCATATATTTGGATGTTGATTTGATTATTTCCTTAGTAGCCACACACTCAGATGAGAAGCAATATGAGTTCGACTGGGACAACAATACTATTATAGGACAAGCCAAACAGAAAAACGCCAGTGAATTCTCGAGGCATGGCACTCATCCACAGATTCAATCAATAAGCACATCGACCTGGATCCAATATACCGGCCACTGCAGCGGACAGCTGGAACTGACAAACGGACGCGGCAGATACAAATCACTATAAATGCCGGAGGAAACGTCACAGAAGCGCTTCACAGGACGCTTCCAAGCACTGAGGATGCCACCCAGACAGGGGATGAAATGTCTGCAACAAAAATTCCCAGCTCGGCGAATAGAACCACAACAACGAGCACCCGAGCTACAAATCTTCTCCCAAACCTCTCAATCCATGTCTGGACTTTGTCCAGATCTTCGTTCAATTGGATATGGACAGATTGTGGTTTTCAAGAATTCATTATGATACAAGACATGGAGATGCATGACTTAGGATGTGTGGATTGGAAAAGTAGATTCCAAGGCAAGAGCGTAATTGATATGTGGAACTTGTTCATGGAGCAAATATTGAGTGTCCTTGATAAGTACGTACCTATCAGGCAGGGAGGAAAGGGTCGTGTGAGGGAGCCGTGGTTTAATAAGGAATTGGAATCCCTTATTAAATGGAAGAGGGCGGCCTTTTTAAAGATGAGGCGTGAAGGTTCAATAGGGGCGATTGAGAGTTATAAGGTAGCCCGGAAGGACCTGAAGAGAAAGCTAAGAGCAGCAAGGAGGGGACATGAAAGGTCCTTAGTTGGTAGGATTAGGGAAAACCCTAAGGCTTTCTATAGGTATGTTAGGAATAACAGAATGACTAGGGTAGGAATAGGTCCAATCAAGGATAGTAATGGGAAGTTGCGTGTGGAGGCTGAAGAGATTGGGGAGGCACTGAAATAATACTTTTCGTCAGTATTTACTCAGGAACAGGACATTGTCGTCGATATGAATACTGAGGCACGAATAAGTAGAATGGATGGCTTTGAGATATGTAGAGAAGAGTGCGTTGGAAATTGTGGCAAGGGTGAAAATAGATAAGTCCCCTGGGCCTGATGGCATTTATCCTAGGATTCTCTGGGAAGCAAGGGAGGAGATTGCAGAGCCATTGGCCTTGATTTTTGTGTCCTCTTTGTCTACAGGAGTAGTGCCAGAGGACTGGAGGCTAGCAAACGTAGTTCCCTTGTTCAAGAAGGGGAGTAGAGATAATCCTAGTAACTATAGGCCAGTGAGTCTCACTTCTGTTGTGGGCAAAGTCTTAGAGAGAATTGTAAGGGATAGGATTTATGCATATCTGGATAAGAATAATGTGATCAAGGATAGTCAGCATGGCTTTGTGAAGGGCAGGTCGTGCCTCACAAACCTTATTGAATTCTTTGAGAAGGTGACTAAGGAGGTAGATGAGGGGAAAGCGGTAGATGTGGTATATATGGATTTTAGTAAGGCGTTTGATAAGGTCCCCCATGGTAGGCTACTGCAGAAAATACAGAGATATGGCATTGAGGGTGAGTTGGAGGTTTGGATTAGGAATTGGCTCTCTGGAAGAAGACAGAGGGTAGTAGTTGATGGCAAAGGTTCATCTTGGAGTGCCGTCACTTGCGGTGTTCCGCAAGGATCTGTTTTCGGACCATTGCTGTTTGTCATTTTTATAAATGACCTGGAGGAAGGGTAGAAGGTTGGGTGAGCAAGTTTGCGGATGATACGAAAATCGGAGCAGATGTAGACAGTAAGGAAGGATGTGGCAGGTTACAGCGGGATACAGAGAAGCTGCAGAGCTGTGCAGAAAGGTGGCAAATGGAGTTCAATGTAGCTAAGTGTGAGGTGATTCACTTTGGTAAGAGTAACAAAAAGATGGGGTACTGGGCTAATGGTTGGATACTTGGTAGTGTGGAAGAGCAGAGGGATCTTGCTGTCCATGTACACAGATCTCTGAAAGTTGCCACCCAGTAAATAGTGCAGTGAAGAAGGCATATGGCGTACTGGCTTTTATTGGTAGAGGAATTGAGTTCCGGAGTCCTGAGGTCATGCTGCAGTTGTATAAGACTCTGGTGCGGCCGCATCTGGAATATTGTGTGCAGTTTTGGTCGCCATACTATAGGAAGGATGTGGAGACACTGGAACGGGTGCAGAGGAAGTTTACCAGGATGTTGCCTGGTATGGTAGGAAGATCCTATGAGGAAAGGCTGAGGCACTTGGGGTTGTTTTCATTGGAGAAAAGAAGGTTTAGGGGTGACTTGATAGAGGTGTACAAGATGATTGGGGGTTAGATAGGGTTGACAGTGAGAACCTTTTTCCACGTATGGAGTCAGCTATTACAATGGGGCATAGCTTCAAATTAAGGGGGGGTAGATATAGGACTGATGTTAGGGGTAGGTTCTTCACTCAGCGAGTCGTCAGTTCATGGAATGCCCTGCCAGTCGCAGCGGTGGACTCTCCCTCTTTATGGGTATTTAAGCGGGCATTGGATAGGTATATGGAGGATAGTGGGTTAGTGTTGGTTAGGTGGGCTTTGATCGGCGCTGTATTCTTCTATGTTCTATGTTCTATGTCATTGTTGAAAATCGCTGTTATTTTGTGAAGATCATTGATGATGCAGCTGGAGATGGTTGGGAGAGGAGAAACTTAGGAATTCCTAAACAGATGTGCTCGAGCTGGCATGACACATCCCCAACAACCACAAGCATCTTCCTTTTTGCCAGAAGTGAATGGAAGGTGATTGTCATGATTCTCATCGTTTCCTGTTTGTCCGCGGCTCCGTGATGCTACATTCGGACAGTTATGGCGTTGAAACAAAGAGCGGACCTCAAATCTCGATTTTACTTCTTTTTGACTCTACTCAAACTACGAGTTGCCATAGGTTCTGGCGTTAGTTAAAACCAAACAACCAGAAAACGCCTCACCTTGTAATATATTCAAATGTGAGGGACAGGGAAGTTCCCATTTCCCATTTAAATAAAAATATCAATTTATTGTCCTCATTCAATAGTGAACACTGAACAAAGAAGTTGTTGTCAAATCCAACCTCCTTTTTCTTAACGTTTGACTCTCTCACCCAAATCTATACAATTTGCTGTTCCAGTGCAATTATTATACACCCCATCTTAATCTCAAGACCACACAGTATCTGTCTTGTTCGCTGACTTCAATCTTCATCAGCTGATCGCTCAACTTTATTTTCTTTTAAATGTTAGTATGTTTTACATGAAAAGGCACCTTCGGTAGAGACGTTTTCTAATTTCGTTGGGAGAAAGATGTTAGATGGCCAGCAACGCCTCCAGCTTGATGACCGATACTTAGCTGATCGGTGGCAGTTGCGCACTGTTCCAATTGTCAAAATTCCCTTGTATTTCAGGCGCCCCCAACGTCGGAACTTTGCATTGGACTGATGTTGTCAAAACAATGAATGCAAATTTGATTTGATTTTTGTATTGTGAGGCTTATTAAACAAATTGTTTGCGTACGAATTGTTGTGATTCAGCAACCAAAACTCAGCTCCCAATTTCACAGCCATATGCCACATGTATCGATCTTGTATCACAGTCTTTCCATTTGTGCACCTGAACATGCACCTCAAGAGTCCTTCAAAATGAAAAAAAAACTCTTTCTATTTTAAACTAGACGTGAATGTTTATGTCGTAGTATTAATTGGTAAGGTCACATCTGCATTTATGAGACTGGCACTGGTGATGGCACTGAGCGAAGTATGTTGCTGTGTTAGAAACATAATGGATAGCCTCGACCAGCGAGGCTGGAGTTGAGAGAATCAGAGGTGACATAATTGACACAAAAAGGAAGGATCCTGAGGAGAATTCACTCGATGCATTTGGAAATCGAGCTTCTGTTTGAGGAAGCACCAACAAATGAAGATTCAACATTTCCTTTTTAAAAAGTAGATGACCCAATCTGGATAGAAAGACTGCTAAAATAAATATCTCAGACATTTTCTGATTCTCCGCAATTCACTTTGTCAAAATGATGTTATTGCAGAAACATTTAAGAATTTTTAATCAAAGGTTGATACACTGTTGGGCGTAAATAAGCGAAGAAGCTGCTGACTAAAAACAATATGTTGTTCTTAGTTTTACTTTTCTTTCCAGACAGTATGTAAATGACACGGAGACCAAAAAGTCAACGGTTGAAGAGATTGAGGGCCAATTTGATAATAGCTAACCGATGCTTTCTCAGGCTGTAGGCTTTCACTTCAAAAACAAAAGTTGTGAAATGGAAGGGGAGTGGCCAGTTCTCGCAGCTGATCTTTAGTCAGTTTTGCTTTGGTTTCTAGCACGAGTGTGGAGGAAGTTACTGGACACAAAGAAGCAGATTCAGGCAGGTATTGTTGTTCTGAATTCAATCCTGTAAGAATCTTTGTTTGATTTTACTTTTTGTGTCCGGAATGTTTATGCAGATTTTCACAAATGTTTGCCCATAATTAACTGGGATGATATGTTGTGTTTGCGGAGCGGTTAAGTCACTCGGTATACTGTTTTCTGTTAAATGTGATTCATCGATAATCCCCTCAATAAATTCTGCCTTGTTTGAAAGGAAATGATTTTAACTTTGGCATTTTTCGTGAAATATCACGTTCAAGCTGCTTCAAACAAACCAGCAAATTTATCGTCTTCTTGAAATTTTTTTTGGGGTCTTCCTTGGTCTGTAACAGTTTGGGGGCTCGTTGAGGGATTTGTTCTGTATTTTCGATTTGGAATAAGGATTCTTGGACTCGACGGAAGCATATGGTCGGTATTAGGGTCGTTGTTTTTTTTCCGAATGTTGAATGCAGTTGATTTAAACTCCGTTTGAAACAATAAGTTACGAAGAGTTTGCTAGGAGTGGAACAATTGATATTCGGGGATTTACAAAAGGCGATCAAGGCCAGCCTGCTGGAATGAGCAGACACTCTGGACTTCGAGATTATTTCTTGCACGAGGAAAGGAGAGGTAATTCCTGCAATTGCTCAGTGTTTAAATTTGCTGGAAATGTAATCAGAATCAAAAGCAATTAGAGCTGGTGAAATTTCAATTTTCAACAAAGTACCTTTAGTTAGAGGTAAAATACAATGACAGTGTAACAGAAACGAAAGAGTTTGATGCACAAATAACAGCCGGCGAGGGAGAAAAGAAAAGAGAGTATGAAGAGAGAGAGATTGAGAGAGAAAAAAAGGACGTCCGACAGGCATTTTGAATGTTAAATGCGGGAGGAAACATCAGAGAAGCGCTTCACAGGAGGCTCCCAAGCACTCCGGATGCCACCAAGAGAGCGGCCAAAACATCTGCAACACAAATTCCCAGCTCGGCGAACAGAACCACAATAATGTATTGGGTAGCCATGTATAAGATTTATGCCAAATAGGTGATAGGCAAAATCATCTCCATTGAGACCCTCTTTCACCACTGCCCCATGACATGTAATTGTGTTCCCATTACTAACTCTTTCACGGTCAGTATCCTCGAGTTACTATTCCCCAGAATCTCAACATGGCTCGCAACGAAAATACAGTGACGACAAGAGCATGTCAGTCATCAATAATACTGCTGTCTGGAACACAACTTACAATCTCCCCAGATCCTGTCTATAATCTACATAGAGATGGAAGCGAGGGCGTATGGGGAAATAAACAGTGATGTCTTGAAAGCTGTCTATCTTGGTCAAGGACAGTATTGCAGTTGCAGAAATGATGTTTGGGGACTCGTCAACTGAGGTAGTATGGGCTTGGGTTAAAAATAAGAAAAGAGAGTTCACCCTGTTGGGAGTTTTCTATAGGCCTCCGAACAATTCCAGGGATACACAGGAAAGGATAGCAAAGATGATTCTCGATAGGAGTGAGAGACACAGGATGGTTGTCAAGGGGGTCTTAACTTTCAAAATATTGACTGGTAACAGTACAGCACGAGTACGATAGATGGGTCAGTTTTTGTCCAGTGTGTGCAGGAGGGCTTCCTGACACAGTATACAGACAGGCCAACAGGGGGCGAAGCCTCATTAAATTTGGCACAGGAGAATGAGCTCCGCCAGGTATTAGACTTGGAAGGAGGTAAGCACTTTGGTGTTCCCGATTACAATTCTGTTGTGTTTACTTTGGTGATAGAAATGAGTAGGTGTATGCCACTGGGCAGGATTTCCAGCTGGAGGAAAGGCAATGACGATCGATTAGGCAAGATTTACGAAGCATTGAATGGGGAAGGAAACAGCAGGGGATGGGCACATTAGAAATGTGGAGCTTATTCAAGGAAAGGCTCCTAAATGTCCTCGATAAGTATGTAACTGTCGGGCAGGGACGAAGCTGTAGAGTGCGGGAGTCGTGGTTTACAATGGAAGATAACACTCTGGCCAAGAGAAAGAAGAAGACTCATGTTAGGATGAGAGAGCTTGGAAGAGCCAGGTTGAGGTACGAGAAGTTGCTGGTGGATAGGATCAGTGTAAACTCTAAGGCTTTCTACAGGTATTTAAGGAGTAAATGGATGATGAAATTAAGATTCGGGCCAATCAAGGATAGTAGTGGGAAGTTGTGCGTGGTGTCAGAGGAGATAGGGGAAGCACTAAATGAATATTTTCGAAAGTACTCACTCTAGAAAACGACAATGTTGTCGAGGAGAATACTGAGGTACAGGTTACTCGACGAGGTGGGATTGAAGTTCAGAAGGACGAGATATTAGAAATCCTGCGGAGTGTGAATATAGATAACTCCCATGGGCCCGATGGGATGCATCCTCGGAACCTCTTTGAAGACAGCGAGGAGATTGCTGAGACTCTGGCATTGCTCTTCATATCGTTATTGTCTTCAGGAATCATGTCAGAAGACTGGGGGATGGCAAATGTGGTTCCGCTGTTCCAGAAGGGAAGAAGAGACAACCCTGATAATTATAGACCAGTGAGCCTTACTTCAGTAGTTGATAAAATGTTTGAAAAGAATATAAGAGATAGGATTTGGAACAATTTCAAAAGAATAATTTGATTAGGTATAATCAGCATGGTCTTGTGAAGGGTAGGTTGTGCCTCACAAAACTTATTGAGTTCTTTGAGAAGGTGACCAAATAGGTAGATCAGAGTAAACCGGTTGATGTGTTGGATATGGATTTCAGCAAGGCCTTCGATAAGTTTCCACAAAATAGGCTATTATACAAAATGTGGAGGAGTAGGATTGTGGGAGATACAGCAGTCTAGATCCGTTATTGGCTTGCTGAAAGAAGACCGAGGGTGGTGGTTGAAGGGAAATGATTTTCATGGTGTCTATTTACTGGTGGTGTTCCGCAAGGCTCGGTGTTGGGACCACTGTTGTTCATCATTTTATAAAGGACATGGTGCGTGCGAAGAAGGGCGGGTTAGTAAATTTGCAGACGACACTAAGGTCGGTGGAGTTGTGGATAGTGACGAAGGATGTTGTAGGTTACAAAGAGGCATAGATAGGTTGCAGAGCTGGTCTGAGAGGTGGAAAATAGAATATAATGCGAACAAGTGTGAGGTGATTCACTTTCGTCTGAATAACCGGAATGCAAAGTACTGGGATAATGGTAAGATTCGTGGTCGTGTAGATGAGCAGAGATATCTCGGTGACCAGGTACACAGATCCTTGAAAGTTACCACGCAGGTTGACATGGTTGTTCAGAAGGCATACAGTGTTATATCTTATATGTGTTGAGTGATCGAGTTGCAGAACCATGAGTTTATGCTATACCTTCCAACCTCCCTCATAATCTCGCTTCCCAGTTCTCTCTCTCTCTGTCCTTTCCCATCTGCTCTCCTTCTCTCCATCCACCGTCACTGCTTCTCAACGGCCTCCCTCAGTGTCTCTCTTTCCTTTCTCACTCTACCCTTTACACACTCTCTCCCCTTCACTATCTCTGTCCACGAGCATTCCCCCCTCTTTTGTACCCCTCCTCCCACCGCTTTTTCGCGCCCCAGCTCTTCTTCTCTCTCCCTCTCTCCCTTTCACTCTCTCCTTCCACTCCTTGCCTCTCTCCTCCTCGCTCGCTCCCTTTCCACTCTTCCACTCTCACTATCTTCCCTCCCACGCTCTCCTCCTTCCTCTTGTTCTCGTTGTACCTCTTCATCTCCCAGTCTCTCCCACCCGCTCTCTCTCCTTCAGGCTCGCTCCACGTCCCCTCTCCCAGATACACATCAATGTCTCTATCGCGCTCTCTCCCCTCCTTATCAGCACGCTCCTTACCTCTCCTGAGTCTCACGCGATATACACCTACTTCTATGTCTCCCCTCCCCGTCTCTTGCTCCCTGACTCTGTCTATCTCTCTCTCTCCCTGGTCTTGCCCTTCTCCCCCTCCCTCTCTGTTCATCTCTTCCCTCTTTCATCCCTCCCGATTCTTACTTCCCCGTCCCTCACTCTCTCTGTTCCCTTTCTCTCCCGCCTCCATTTGTCTCACCCCCTCCATCACTCTTTCTCATTTTCCTCTCTTTCACTTTATCTTTCTACCCGCACCTCTCTCCTCCTGCATTTCTCCTCTCTCTGTTGCTCCCATCACCACTGTCCCGCTCTATCACTGCCCTCTTTCTCTCGCACCCTCTCTCCCTCTCTTTCTCCCTCGCCGCTCCTTTTGTCACTAACTCATTCTCTGATCTCTCTCGCACTTGTCCCTGTCACACTCTCCCCCTTCACATCTGACACTCCAGTCTCTCTCACTCCCTTCCCCTCACTCTCCCTTCCCATTTCTCTCCCTCCTCCTCTCTGTCTCTCTCTCGCTCTCTTCCTCCCGCCTCAGTCTGTATCTCTTTTCCTCCCCTCCCCTCTCTCCCCTCTCTCTACCTTCACACTCTCTCACCCCCTCGCCTCCTAATGTTTGTCTCTCCTCACTATCCTCTCTCTCTACTTCTCCCTCTACCTCTCTCCTTCTTCACCTCCCCTCCCTCTCTGTCACTGCCCTCTCTCCGTCTCTCTCTCACACCTTCTCTTGCTCACCACTCCGCACTCTCCCTAAGCTCTCTAACTCTTCCCACAACCTCGCTTTCCCTCTCCATCAATCTATCCCTTCAGCCCTAGAACATAGAAAAACACAGCGCAGGACAGGCCCTTTGGCCCTCGATGTTGCGCCGATCCAAGCCCACCTAACCAACACTAGCACACTATCCTCCATATGGCAATCCAATGCCCGTTTAAATGCCCATAAAGAGGATACGTCCACCATGGCGACTGGCGGGGCACTCCATGAACTCACGACTCGCTGAGTAAAGAATGTACCCCTAATATCTGTCCTATACCTACCACCCCTTAATTTAAAGCTATGCCCCCTCGTAATAGATGACTCCATACGTGAAAAAAGGATCTCATGGTCAACCCTATCTAAACCCCTAATCATCTTGTACACCTCTGTCAAGTCACCCCTAAACCTTCTTTTCTTCAATAAAAACAGCCCCAAGTGCTTCAGCTTTTCCTAATACGATCTTCCTACCATAACAGGCAACATCTCTTCTGCACCCGTCCAAGTGCCTCCACATCCTTCCTATAGTATGGCGACCAAAACTGTACACAATACTCCAGATGCGGCCGCACCAGAGTCTTGTACAACTGCAACATGACCTCAGGACTCCGGAACTCAATTCCTCACCCAATAAAAGCCAGTACGCCATATGCCTTCTTCACAGCACTATTTACCTGGGTGGCAACTTTCAGAGACCTCAGTCACCTTTCGTCATCTCTCTCCTCCTGCTCTTTGTTTCTCGCAAAGCTCTCTCTCTCTCCCTCAATCTCCTCGTTTTCCGATTTCTTTCTCTCGCCTCCTTAGTATATTACACTGCCATCCTCCCTCCAGCCCTGTCTCTGTCCTCTCTTCACTCCCTCTCTCGAATCCCTCCATCTGTCTCTCTGTCCCTTTTCTCTCGCTCCCCTTCCATTGTTTTACCCCTTCCGTCCAGTTCTCCTCTCTCCTACCTCTCACTCTCTATCCCGACCTCTCTCTCTCTCTCCCTTGGCTCTGTTTATTTCTCCTCCTCTCTCTGCCTTTCCCATCTCTGTCGCTCTGTCTTTATCTCCCACTTCCTGTCTAGCTCCCTCTTCCCTCCCACTCTCTCATCCATCTCCCTGTCTCTCCCACTCGCTCTCACCTCCACGACCATCGTTCTCTCTTTCTCTCTCCCTCTTGCTCTCTCTATACCGCGTTTCCGTCCACTGTCTCTCTCTTCCACGTCCCTCGTTCTCTCCTTTGTCCCTTCCCTCTTCCCTTTCGCCTCCATCTTCTGTCCCTTCCCACCCCTTTCCTCTCTTACCCCTCCTTCGCTATCTCTACCCCCCCTCTCTATCCACCCTCACTCTCTACCCCTCCTCCTCTCTCGCCCCCGTCCCTCGGTCTGACTCTCACTCCAGTCCGCTAGCACAATCCATTTCTCTCTGTCAATTCACTCCATCGCTCTCTTTCTGCCAAACATTTCACTCTCTCTCCCAGGCCACATTACCCCGTTGCCTCTCACTCTCTTTTTTACGCTCCACACTCTATCTTCAAATCTCTTATTTCCTCCTCTCTCTCTTGCCTCTCACTTGGTGTCTCCAGATCACCCTCTCCTTATCTCCCTTACCCTGTCTCTGTAAACCTCCCCCTCACTCTATCTCTCTCTCTCAAACCTCTCACTCCGTCACACTCTCTCTCCATCCGCTCTGAATCTTTGACCCTCTGGCTATCCTGCTCTCCCCATTCTCTTACCACCTCTCTGAGTTTCTCCTTCCCTTATCTCTCTCTGTCTCTCTGTACCACCACACTGCCTCTGTCTGCACCATCATTCTCTATCTCTCCCTCTCCCCTACCCTTTCTCTCTCTTTCAACCCTGCCTCTGCACCCCTCTCATTCGCCCGCTACGTCTTGCCTCTCTCTCGCTCGCTCACCACCTCCAAGTCTCTTTTGCTTCCTTCCCCCTCTCTCTCCATTACCCCATCCCTTTCCACTCCTCCGCATCCAACTCTCCAGTCTTCTATCTTTCTTCTCCCACTTTCACCTTCTCTGAAACAGGCACCTCCCTCTCACTCAAACCCTCCCCCTTATTCTCCCCTCCATCTCATTCCCCCTTCCTCACTCTGACTCTCCCCCAACTCGGTCACTCCCCTGAAGCTCACAATTCACCATTTCTCCATTACTTTCCGAAATTTCCTTTCCCTCATCTTTCTCTCTGTCTCGCTTCTCCCTATTTCGCGCTCACCTCCCCCTCTTTCTAAATGCCTCCTCCACCTACATTTTCTCCCCCTCCCCATTCTCCCTCTCTCTCATTTTCTCTCCCCCTCCCACACTGTCTTCCCTCCCTCTCTGCCACTCTCTCCTCACCTCTCTCTCCCTTCAATTTCCATTTCTCTCCCCTCATTCTCCCCTTCCCACTCCCTTTCATTCCTCCATTCCCTCTCTGACTCTGTCTTTTCACTTTCTCTCCCTTTCTCCCTCTCGACTTCACCCTCTCTCTGCTTCCACTCTCTCTAAGAGAGCAATGCCTCCGTCGTTCTCTCTCCCACCCTAATCCCCTGTTCCGTCTATGACCGGTGTCCCAATTGCTACAAGCTTCCCTCTCTACCCCCCCCCCCCCATCCCTCTGTCGCTCTTCCCGCTGTCTCTCTCTCTCTCTATCTCTCACTGGTGTTCCCTTTCTTCCCATCTCTCACTGATTATCTCTACCCTCTCCCTTCCCTCCCAATTACTCACTCCACCTGTCCCTCACTTTCCCCACTCCATATCTCCCTGTCTTCCTCCTTCTAACCCACTCAATCTCTCCCTCTCCCTTCCCCGCACATTTGTCCAGCTCTCCACCACTCCTTCTCTGTCCCCACTCCATTTCTCTCCCCTTCCCTCTCTCTCACGCGTCTCCATCTTTTTATCTCTCGTTATTGATTGCCCCACTATGTCTCTACCCTGGCTCTTTTCTTTCTCACTCCTGTATGTCTTTCCCCCATTCTCCCATCCCTGTCCCTCACCCACCCTTCTCGCTCTCTCCCCCCGACTGCCCCCCCTTCCAGCTCTTTTTTTCTATACCCACCCCTCTTTCTCGAACTATCTTACACGACTCTCTCTTTCCCATCTCTCACTCTCTTACTTAACCCCCTCTGCCAGTCCAATCTCTCTCTCTGTGTTTCCCTTCCCTTCTCTCTCACTTCTCCCCTCCCTGGCTCTCTCTTTCTCCAGCCATCCACTAAATCTCTCTTTATCCAGCTTCCCTCCTTATCTCACTTCCTCCCGCCTCCCTCGCTATTTCTCTTCCCCTCTCTCTTCCCTCCCTCGCAGTGCCCCTCCCGCTCTACTCCATCTCTATCTCCCTCCTGTCTATCCCTCCCCAATGCCTGCCCACTACCTCTCTTGCTCCCTCTACCTCCCCCTCTCTCCCTCACCATCACGATCTCTCTCTCTCACTCCCTTCTCTCTCTCCATTTCTCTCTATCTATGTAACATCTCCCCTCCCCCTCTGTCAGCTACTGGTCATGTTCCTTAACCCCTCCCCTTTCCGCTCTCTTCCCTTCTCACTCTTCCCTCTCTCCCTCTCTTCCCCTGCTCTCTGTCTCTCACGCTTTCTCTGCCTGCCTCTCTGTCACCGTACAATCTCCCCCTGTCTCTTATGCATCCCTCCCTCCCTCTCTCTGTCTGCCCCTCCTCATCTCTCTATCTCCCTTCAATCTCTCTCTCTCTATCGTTCTCCACTTCCTTCTGCCTTATCTCCCTCTCACTCTCTCTCTCTCTCCCCTATTTCTTCCTATCTCCCCTTTGCTCTCTCTCTCCTCTGCAGCATTTCTTTTGCTCCCCACCTCTCTCTGCTCTCCCTCTCTATCCCCCTCGCTCCCGCTTCTCCCTCACTCTCTGTTTGCACTCCCTCTCGCTCCCCTCTCATCCCCACACCTACCTATCTTTGTCCACCCATGACTGTCTCTCTCTCCTTCTGTCTCTGTGTCTCCCTCTCACCATTTCACCCACCCACAGTCCACGAGTTCCTCTCACCACCCAAACTCTCTCTCACACCCTAGTCTCTCTCCACCTTCCTCCATCTCTCTGCCCGACCATTCCCTTTCCTTCTCTCTCTCACCCCATACTTTGTCTCGACTATTCCCTCCCTTCATCCACTACCCCACTATCTCTTCCTCTTTCCTCACTTTCACCTTCCCTCTCTTCCACATCCAGTCTCTTTCCCCATTCCTCTCTCCACACGCTCTGTCCCTGTTGTCTCTCATATCTCCTTGACTCTCTCTGCCCCCTCCTTTACTCTCCTTCCACTGCTCCCGTCCCTGTCCCTCTCACCTTGTTCTCTCTTCCCCCGTTTTCTCTGTCTCTGCAAAGTTCCCTACACTTATTTCCCTCCCTTTCCACTTCTCTTTTCTTTAAACCCCTCCCTTCCCCTTCCCTCCTTACCATTTCCTACGCCTGACCCTGTCGAATCACTCTCTGCCTCGCTTCCCCTCTCTCTCGCTCCTCGTCACTTTCTCTCTCTCTTCCTTCCGCCTCCCTCTCTGTCTTTCGCCCTTTCTTCTCTCCCATCCTTTCGCTTCCTCACACCATCATTCCCCCCTCTCTCTATACTGTCTTTCTCTCTCTGCCTCTCCCCACCTCTCTGTCTTCGCGCATTGCCCCTCTCTCGCTGGTTCTCTTCGTCTCTGCCTCTGAAAGCCTCACACACCTCCACCCTCTATCACGCTTTCTCCCACATCCCTCTCTCTAACACCCTCCCTTTCTCTCCGGGCACTTCCTCACTTTCTCTCTCTCGTTAACTTGAACTCTCTCTTTCTCTCTCCCCCTGAACTCCCTGTCACTTCACTCCCCCCTGCCTCTCGGCCTCTTACCGTCATCCCCATTCAGTCTCCGCCCCTCTAACTTTCACCACATTGTCTCTCCAGCCCTCTCTCCCACTCCTTACTGTCTCTCCCCACTTCCCTGTGCCCCTCTCTCACTAACCCTCCCCCATTTATCTCTCTCTCTCCCCACTCCCTCACCTTCGCGGCCTCCCTCTCTTCCTCCTCCCCTCCTCTTCGTTCTCACATCCCTCATTCTCGCGCTTTCCCCCTTTGACGCGCTTTATCTGCCCTCACTCTCTGCCTCTCTGAGCCCTGTCTCTCTCACTCCCTCTCTGTCCATATTTTTCATTCCCTTCTTCTATTTCTGCCTATCTCTCTCCACCCCTTGCTCTCTTTCCACAGTTCCTCTAATTACACACTCTCCCTCACTCCACTCATTCACTGTCACCCACCTCCCTCATTCTCCCCCCTCCATTTCTCTCTCCATCCACCCTCACGCCTCTCTCTCCCTCACTCTCAATCTTCATCACTCTCTCTACTTCCCCAGCACACTCTCACTTCTGTCTCTCTCGCTATCACATCCGTCCTCCCTCCCTGTCTCTCTCTGCCTGCCCTCTCCCACTGTCTCTCCCATCCTCCCGCCCAGCCCACACTCTCTCACTCTCCCACCTTCCTCTATCTCCTCTCCTCTCGCTCCTACTCTATCTCTGTCACAACCAGACTCCTGCTTTCCCCCTCCGCCTTTCACTCCTAGTTTCGCCTTCGCACACTCCGCCACTCTCTCTATATCTCTCCCATCTCCCTTTCTCACCTTTCCCTCTCTCCTCCCCTTCTCTGTCTCTTCCCACTGCCCTCTCTCTCCCTCTCTACCCCACGCTCACGCTCTCTATCTTCCCACTCCGTCTATGTCTCACTGCCTTTCTTGCCTGCACTCTTTCTCCACCGTCTCTCCATCTCTCTCTCTCTCTTTAGCTCACCTCTCTCGCTCTCCCTCTCCATCTTTCTCAGCCCACCCTCTCTCTGTCTCTCTGCTCTCCCCATCTCTATTCCTCAAAACCCCTCTTCCTCTCACCTTCTCCTATCTCTCCTTCCGTCCCGCTATCTCTAACACCCACACTCTCGCACACTGAGCCCCGCCCGCTCTCTTCCTCAATCGCCTTCTTAACTCTCTTCCCACATCCTACCCTCTCTTCTAACCCACCACACAACTTCTCTACGCCTACTATCGCCTCCATAGCTCCACTCCCTCTCTCCCAATCTCTCTCCCCGCACTCTCATCATACCCTCGCTGCACTCCTTTCCCCTCCCCTACACAGTCTCTCCTGAACTCTCTCTGCCACCATCTCTTGCTTCCACTCTCCCTCCCCCTCACGCTCACCAAACTCTTCTCTCTCCCGTTCCTGCTCTCTCCCCATTCCTCTTTCCTCCACCAACCGTTCTCACCCTCACTCTTTTCTCTCGGTCCACTCATCCTCTCCGCTTTCCCTATCTCTCTCTCTCACCCGCGCTCTCCACCACTTGGTCTCTCTCAACTCATACCTTCATTTCCCTAATCTCTCTCTACACGTCCTCTCTTCCCCTAAACTCTCTCCAATGTTCACTCTCACACTTACCTCACTCTCACTCCCTTCACATTCTTTTGCTGTCTCTTGCCTCCCCTCTCTGTCTTTCGCTGTCTACACTCCTCCCCTCCCATTCTACTTCGTCCTCTCTCCCCAAACTCTCTCAACTCCCAATCTCTGGCCCCTGCCCTTACTCTCTCCCGCTTCCCTCTCTCTCCCTGTCTCTCTCTTCCCTCACTTCCTCCCTCTCTACCACAATCTCACTCCGTCCAACCTATCCACACTCTCTCCCGCTCCATCTCTCCCCTTGTCTCCCCACGTATCTCTCCCACATTCCCTCTCTCTCTTTTCGACCGTTCATCTCTGTTTCTGTACCCACCAATCTTATCTCTTGCACCACTCTCATTCTCTCCCTTGTACCCCTCCATTCCCTCTCTCTCCCTCCCTCTCGCTCCCTCCTCATCTCTCTCTGTGTTCCTCACTTTTCCGTCTCTCGCTCACTTTCTCATTCTATTTCATTCTCGCCACTCTCCCTCCCGTCCCTCTCTGTCTCTCACCACCGCCCGCTCTCTCTTTCCCTCCCTCTCCACCTCAGTTTCCATTTCACTCCGTCACCCCTCCCTCTCTCCCTGTCTCTCCCTCTAACCCTGACACTCTCCCTTTCTCTCCTCCATCTCTTTCTCTTTCCATCCCTCCCTCTTTCTCCTCTCTCAACCCTCTCCTAAAATTCTCCATTCCGTGTCTCTGCCCGCCCCTTCACCCCTCTCCCTTTGTCTTACACCGCTCTTTCCACCTTCACCCCTCCCCATCGCCCTTTGTCTCTCACCTCCTCCTCCTCTGTACCCAACCTCCCTCTCTCTCCGCCTCTCTCCTTGTCTCTAACTCTCTCTCTCCCCCGCTGTGTATCTCTATCCACTCTCCCTCTTTCTCACCATACCTTTTACTCTCCCCCTCACGCTCGACCTTCCTTCTGTGCTGCCGCACGTTCACTTCCATCCTTCTCTCCATCCTCTCTCCCCTTCTCACCCTCTTGCCTCCCCTCCTTCACTTTCTCCCGTTCCCTCTCTCGCTGCATATCATCCATCTTTCTTTCCTCCTTCCTCTCACTCCAAACCTCATCCTCGTCCTTTCACGCTCTGCCGCTTCCTTTTTCTGCCCCATTCTCCCTCTACACGTGTCCCACTCTCTCCCTCCGTTCTGTCTCTCCCCACCTCCCTGTCTCTCTCTCTCCCTACTCTCTTCCCCATTTCTGTCTATCCATCCCCACTCCATCTCCGCGCCTCTCTCTCGTCCTCCCCGTCACCACACTTCCCACATCCCTCAATCTCCCCCTCTCCCCCCTTGTCTCTCTTTAACTGCCCCTCACTCTCTGTCTCTTTGGCCGTACCGCTGTCTCTCTTCCACCAACTCCCTCCGTCTGTTTCCTTCCCTTCTTCTCTTTCTCTCGCTCCATCTCAATTTTCCCTGTCACGGTCCCTCGCCTCTTAATTTCACTCCTCATATGCCTCTCTTTCTCCACCCCCAAGGCCCTCTCCGCATGCCTCTCTCTCTCCCCCACCGTCTGTCTCCACTCTCTTATTTACTCCCACATCCCTCATTCTCTCCCATTCACTATTTCTCTCTCAGCGCCCTCACGCTCTTTATACCACTCTCCAAGCCTCCTTCTCTTTCCTACTTTCCCTCCTTTTTTCTTCTGCACCATCACTCTATCTCTGACGTCTCTCTCTTTCTAACCCCTTCTCTCTCGCCTCTCTCTCTCTCTCATTCTCTCCTGCTGTATCCCTCTCTGCCTTCTCCCACTCTCCCTTTCTCACCTCCTTCTCTCGCTTTTCCCCTTTCTCTGTCCCCAATCATTACCTCTCCCTCTTCCACCTCACTGTCTCAACGTCTCTATCGCCCACTCCCACTTTAACTGTCTATCCCCTCCTTTCTCTCTCTCTTTCAGCTTCGAGAACTCATCCTCACCCTCTCTCCCTTTAGTCACTCTTAACTCCCACCCCAGCGACTCTCTCTTCCCCTTCCTTGTCTCTCTCTCACTCACTTCATCCCCTCCCTCTCACTCGCCCACTTCCCTCTCTCGCTCAATCCCCCTCTGTCCAGCCTCCCTATCCCTCTCTCTGCCCTTCCCTTTATTTATCCTCCCCCGTCTCTGTATTCACTCCACCCTCACTCTCCTTCTCTGTCCGCTTCTATCTGTCTCCACCACGTCATTCACACTCTCTCCCATCTTCCCACTCTCTCTTTCACTCCCCTTCGCTCTCTTTCTCTCTCCAGCCCCTTTTCTCTGTCCTCTCCCTCTCCCAGCATCCCTACCTCTCGCTCTTCTTATCGTCAGTATCTCTCAGCTCCTATCTCTATCTCGCCGACATTATTTCTCTCCGCCTCACACTCCCCCCTCCACACCTCTCTTTATCTCCTCGCCACTCGATCTCTCCCTCTCCCTGTCTCTCACTCCCCCTTTCCCTCTCTCTCCCAACTCCCTCTCAGTAAAGTCCTCCCTATCTATCTCTCCCCTCCCGCTCTCTTTTCCTCACGTTGTCCCCACCTCTCTATTTCGTTCGTCACACCTGCATCTCTCTCTCTAGGCCTGAATATCTCTCGATATCTCTCGAAAGGGCGAGTGCACAGAGGGAGTGAGGGAGAAAAATGAGATGAAATAACGGGGGAGATAAATTTGGGACTGTGTTTAAATGAAGGATTCGAGAGGGAGCCAGTGATAGAGAAAGCGAGATACAAATGATGTTGACTGGAGATAGCAGCAATGGGGTAGAGAGATGAACTGTGCCGAAGACCAGGTCGGTGGGGGGACCCCGAGGTGAAAGGAATGACATAGCGACTTAAATCGAACTCCTGAGCTCAGGCCCCGGTCGCCTCCCCTTCCCCAAGGGCAAAGACTTGTGGCTGACTCTGTCTCTATCCAGCTCAGCTTCTTGAAAACAACGACAAACAACAATATCCTTCACTCTGCTGGTCGGTAATTTTTAATGGACATTTTTATTGTTTATAATTTGAAGTGATCGAGACAGTCAGTAGGATAGTGCCTTTACTTCCTGGCACCTGAGTTAATAGAATCATTGAAATGTCCCTGTAACCCGCCTGTCGGATAAGGATGGACAAACGCGCGCTACCCACAGGCTGATACGAAAGCGACAGGCTGATTCACAGCTGAAAAATTCAACTAAAATGAGAGACTCCCGGATGGATTAATTAATAAGTGAATCTGATTGATTGTTATATTTGGGTGAAGGGATATTTCAACACATTCTTCAGCTGCTGTCTGAACTTTGTCTGCGTCACGGCATAAATTGCGGTGTTTGTGCAGCAACTGAGGAGCTGCAGCATGAAGCCCAGTTCCTTCACACAGGTATGTAAAGACACACGTCGACGCCCAATCACATCCATTCGGTAGGATATGGAAAATATCATTACTATTGACCATAACAGGATGAAATTGCCCGAGATCACAAACAGTAAAATGATAGATCTTTTGCGATTGCTCATTTCCGTGTCAAACCGATCGTCTCCACTGGTGTGAGCCCTGAGTCTCCTGCGGGCTCTACTGCTCACTAAAATGTGTCTGACGGTGAGAATATTGAGCAGCAGGATCAGGAGAAATGGGAGAGCTGGGGTTAGAATGTGGTGGAGGAACTCGATTGCCACCCAGAAAGGGGAGAAATGAACACTGTCTTTTACGTCACAAAACCAGGGCTGGTTCGCCAGCTGATATTTACCTGTGAACATAAAATACCAGAAAATATTTTTTAAACAGCTCAGCACAGTCACTGTTGTCAGAACAACAGCCGCCGTTTTCTCACTGCAATATTTCCTTTTAAGCTTCTCGCAACAAATGGCCGCAAATCGATCAAAGGTGAAAGTGACGGTGAACCAGACAGAACAGTCAGTGGCTGCATAAAGCAGGACGGCGTGGATATTACACACGGGAATGTCCCACATGAAATAAAACTGTTCCCGATAAACAATGGGAATGTGTCTCAATATCAGGTCGAGGATAATAACCTGTAGATCCGCCACTGCCATGGCCGCCAGATAACGTCTGACACATGGGGACAATCCACAATCTTTATAAAGCAGGACGTAGGTCGTCACTACATTAGCTGTGAGGAAGGTAAAAAAAAAACACATTGTACATCAACATGAAGGAAAAGTGACTTGTTTGATTGAGGACAGATAGAGATTGTCAAATGTGTCACTGTACCCTGAGATTTATTAAAATAGTTGGAGCTGAAATGACAAATGTGAAAATCTGAATTTCTGACAAAAATGTATCATAAACCACAAGAAACATTCCCTCCCGAAACATACTGAGACAGATCCAAAGGAACAGATGATTTCGAGGAAAATCCCACATACTCGATCGTTGGAGAGCAGACCCAGGTCAACTTTTTTCCATATTCTATCACGGAGGGTGAAACCTTGCTTTCGTGAAGGATTCTCTCCCAGTTCCTTGAAGACAAATGGAGTTTGGAAATTTCTGACTTTTCGAGTCGATTGTGATCGATCATGCTAACTGAACAAATGTAAATGGAGGGAAAATGTATTCACCATTTTAACTGCCTGTGGGGACACCGTAACAGTGTCTCCCTCACCCTGCAACTGGGCCTCTTCACTTGAGATCTGATCATTTCTTTCAATTCACTGACGTCCGGCCGTTCCCAACTAAAGTCGGGGGTAGATTGTAACAAAGAATGATGGTTGAGTATTTTCCAGGAAATTCCAGTTACAGACAGAATGTTTTTCTGCCGAATTCTGCGGGTAAACTTCACAGTTACGCTGGCAACATTCCCCACCTTTCTTTCCGCTACTTTGATGAATTTATCGGCGGCAATTCGTGCTCCCACGAAAAGGTTGTACAGTTCATCAACTTCAACAACACGTCCCATCCCAAACTCAAGTTAAGCTGTACCATCCCAGACACGTCCCTGCCCTTCCTGTAAATCTGCATCTCCATCTCTGGTGATAGTCTCAAAACGGACATCTACGACAAACTCACCGACTCCTACAGCTACCTCAACTACATATGCTTCCACACTACTTACTGGAAAATACGACTTCCATTATTCCAAATTCTTCCACAACGGCCCACCTGCTCCCAGGATGACCAATTCCACCTTAGAACATCCCAGATGTTCTCCTTCCAATACCGCAATTTCACGTCCCACATGGTCGATGATGCCCTTTAGCGCCTCTCATCCACTTTGCGCACCTCTGCCCTCGAACTCCGCCCCCCCAATTGCAATAAGGATAGAATGTTCCCGATCTGTACCTGCAAACCCACCTCACTCTGTATCCTTCGCATCATCCTCCATCATTTACACCACAGACAAAAAGACCCATCATGCCCGTCCAGTGCCCCAAAGAGCCCTTCCGCATACGTAACAAATTTACATGCACTTCCACACATGTCATCTACTGTATCCATTTCAGACAATGTCATCACCTCTACGTTGGGGAGCCAGGGCACCAACATGTGGATCATTACAAAGCACGTCTTTGGGACACCCACACCCACCGAGCCCCGTGGTTGAAAATTTCAACACCCTCTCCCAATCCACCAAGGATATGCAGGTCGTGGTCTTCCTCCATCACCAAACCCGAACCACCCGATGACTGGAGGAACAACGTCTCAATTTCAATCATTGGATCCTGCAATCCCAGTGTTAATGTGGATTTCACGAGTTTCCTCATTTCCCCTCCTCCAGCATTATCCGAGTCTCAAGTCTCCAACTCGGCACCGCCCTCTTGAAAAGTCCATCGCCTTTTCCATCTATCAATTCTACTATATGTTCTAAACTATCAACTACTCCCTTAGATCCATCTTCATATCGAATTCGCAGCTACCTTGCCCCAGCCACAGCACTCCTCCCATTTATTTATCGACCACTCCCACCCCAAAAACGACACAAAAGCCCCATTCGTGGTAAAGGGCTTATGCCAGAAATATCGATTCTCCAGCTCGTATAATTCTGCCTGACGGGCTGTGTTTACCGACCACTGGTCAGGAAACAGTCTGATACTACCATACTCGCAGAATCATGCCTGATGGGTAATATTGAATGAAGCTGCATCACCATCCCTGGCTACATCCTGTCGGCGGGCAGGGCAGACCCACCAGTGGTCGGAAAATCCTCTGAGATAAATTCAGGAAAGGAGTTACCCTGCAATTCTCCAACATTGATTCCAGAACCCGGGACATCTCAAGGTAACAGGTCCAGAAAATCTCCTGATGGTCGGCATCTACTGGTTTCCACAACTCCCCTTGGTGATAACTCAATTCCTCAGAGGAAGCAGTGAGGGTGACAAGGAAACAGAACGCACTCAGGGTGTGGGACTTCAATGTCTATTACAAAGCGTGTCTCCACAGATCCATCACTGACTGAGCAGGCAGAAGCCTCAAATACACAGCAGCCAGTCTGTGGGAAGTGCTGGGGGAAACTACAAGAAGGACGCATTCTCAATATACACCTTGGCACAAATGGATCTGTCTCTGACAACTTCAGCAGGAATACTGAGCAGACAGTCATGACGGAGAGAATGCCTCAGTCTCATTCTGAAGTTAATGCCCACTGTGTTATGTGCCACTACCTCCTGTGAAGTAGGACATTCTTCAAAATATTCAGCAACATTCATAACTGCGCATATAATGATGCAGGCTATTCAGCCCATCAAGAGCTTTACAAGGGAACCGAATGAGGCAATTCTGCCACTCTAGCCTTTTCCTCAGCAATTGGATTAGATATTGTAACTCTCATGGCTGTTACAGAGGGAATGAAAGGGAACATTCAGCATTCCAAAGTAACTACATGTGAATTGGGGAGGACATATCATTGAGCTGAAAAAAAAGGGATAAATTAGGGATAAATCGATTTTAATCATTTTAACACAAATCAATGCAATGATAGATTGACCAGTGCTGGGCCTCAACTATTTGCAAACAATATAAAAGATTTTGATAAATTCAAAAGATGCATTCTAACCAAGATAGTCAGGAACTGAAGTTATCAAAAAGTGGTCGGGGCACTCTGATTGGATAAGCATAGGACAATAATTTGGCAGCTCGAAAATAACGTGTTTAAACGTGAACCTTTGAACTTTACAGTAAGAATGAAGTGCAGTATGCAGCTGAAATGGAAAGAGATTACAGGACTCCGCAACACAGTGATTACTGGAGGGTTCACTCTGACCAGTTCAGACATGGGAAGTGTTACTCCATCTCCTTGATAGTCTGCTCCCTTATGTTTCCAGTGGTCGCATTGTTCTCATTACACACTGAATATTTTCATGTGGTTGCTTGGCGGTGTGAAGTAGTGAAGGGGAGCATGGTTTGAACTATGTCCCAAAGGTACGGCCTTTACCCTAAAGGTCATACTTTCTTTTTACGAAGACATAAAGACGATGGGAATTACTGACTGCTTCTGAATAAAGAGACAGGGGCTACTGCCATAAACAGTGTGAATTCACAAACATGATGTACTGTACATAGGCTCACTGCAACATTAATAGAGAGAGAGACGGAGGTTCCAAACACAAGAAGGAGAACATAAATAAAACGCTGTGTCAGATCAACTCAAATGGTTAGTTATATCAAGCCTCAATCGACCACAGAGAGCCATTACTCAAGAGGGCATATCTGGTCAGGACACAGCACTGCATAAATCAAGGTGTGCTCGCTTCAACCCAGAAAATTGCCGTGTGGAAATCTGTGCCGACAGCAGCAGAGCATTGATCTATAAATCCGAAAGGGATGTCTGTCTATCATCGGGAGCTATGCTGTGAATTAGTCTAAAAAACACTCTGCAGCAAGGGGAGCTATGCTGACCACAGCAGTAGGATTGCATCCAGGCCACTCTGAGTGAAGCACTTTGGAAGAGGTTGAGATGAAGGTAATATCGATTTATCTAACTTTCAATGTGTTTTGATGTACTTTTCCAAATTGCAGTGAGAATGGATTATAAAGTCCTGAAATAAAGCCAATGACAGCATACAGGATAATAATGGTCAAGTTCATCTCCCTCTAATCATATTTCAGGGACAGCATTGCAAGAAATTGGACAAAACTGCTCTGAGTCTCCAAGTTATATGTGGAAGATGGAAACAGCGTGAAATATGCTCCGTGAAATATGAAAGGAAACAGCATGAAGTATGAAGGATGTCGGCAGGGTAGGAACTCATCTGCTTCCGCCCACTTTGTGTCTCTCATTTTTATTCGGCTTTCTGGTGTATTTTTCCTTCACAAACTTTTAATTCTTTAACGTGACTCCAACGGTAATGGTGAAGGTGTGTCCCAGAACAGAGGCTTGCTGAGGGAGTCAAGGCCTCGCGATTTAATGCACAGTGCGGCCTGGAGACTGGGCTTTGTGTATTTTGGAGAGTGGTCTGGTGCGTCCTGGTCACTGGCCCTGATGCGGTTTGGAAACTGGGCCTGGTGTGTTCTGGACACGAGTCCCGGTGCAGTCAAGAAACTCATTGCTGGCACACACTCGGGTGTAAGGGTCAGTAATTCGAATCCGTTCTTTTTACCTTATTATTCTTCTGCACCAAATACTGAAGAATGTGTACCAAGATTTCTTGCACCTGACGTGGTGTCATAAGCGAAGACATTCCTAAAATGTCACTGCTTTCGTTAGTGTGCACGTGACAATGTAGCGAATTTAATTCAAATCTGAGAGAGTCACTGTCTTTGGTGCCTTTTCCCAACAAAGCTGCTGCTTCCAAAATGGCCTGCGGCGGCCAGCAGAGGGTGGTAATACATCACTTGAAACACAAGAGGATTGGCAGAGAGAGAGAAGGGACATTTTGATTCCCATTTCAATGGATTCACAAACATGCACATGCGCACGTCCACAAACAGAAGCACAGACACACACACACACACACACACACACACACACACACACACACAAACACACACACACACAAACACACACACACAACCATAAACACGAAATTATATGGAATTATTCCTATTCCGCCCCTCATTCACGCCTCAGCTTTATTTCCTCTTGGAAATTAGGGAAGAGCAAGTAATTGTGCTGTGAGGGTGTGAGCACTTTTGGACCAGTGACCAGAATTCTATTAGTTTGAAAATAGTTCTGGAAAAGAATAGGCCTGTTTCACAAGTTAATGTTGTAAATTGGGACATGGCCAATTGTGATTGTATTGGGCAAGAACTTTCAAATGATTATTCGAGGGAAGCTGTTCTTAGATAAAAGTACATCTGGGAAGTGGAGTCTTTCAAAAGCGAGATATTCCTGTTCCTGTCAGTGTGAAGAGTAGGAAACAAGGCGTGACAGGGTACATTGATGGTCCAGTCATGGGAAAGCAATAAGGGGTTTATCAGGAAGAGGCAGCTGGGATCATGAATCCCTTTAGCTTACGAGGTGTAGTAGAACACTTACCAGCGAAATCGGAAGGGCAAAAAGGAAGCATGGGATAGCTGTAGCTGATAAAGTTAAGAGAAATTGAGAGCGATTATTTAAGAATATTAAAGGTAGACGAGAAACTATAGAGAGAATAGGGTCCCCTTTAAATCAAACAGCCTTGTATATGTAGTTTCACAGAAGATGATTTCGGTTGATTAGTGTCATTGTCACACGTACTCACACGAGGACATTTAAACGTTTGCATGTCTGCACAGGTGACATAATCGTAAGTACAAAATTCCACACACCCGCCTCTCATGTACAGAATCTTGTTACAAAGCAGAAGATAAAGAAAAGGAGTAAAATGTAAAACATTTCAGCCCTTCATATAAAAGAGGAAACAGCCACAGAAACACAGTTAACAGTTCAACAGTACAGCCCATAAGTTCCTGGCAATGCCAGGCTCACAATCCTCACAAGAAATCGCCGTCCCCCGCTGCCTTATAGCCTGTTACTGTTGCATGGGTGAGATTCCACATGAATATATCACGCCAGTATTTACTGTGGAGAAAGACATGGAAGCGAGTGAGCTCGGGGAAATAAAAATAAGTGATTTTGAAACGTGACCACATTCCAGAAGAAGAAATGCTGGAGGTCCTAAAATGCACAATCGTAGGTAAATACCCGGGATCTGTTCACCTGTATCCCAGGCCTTTGCAGAAAGCTGGGGAAGAAACTGCGGGGTCTCTAGCTGAGATATTCATGCCATTCCTCAGAGTTTTGCGGAAGGATCGCTGAAACGTTAGCTCTGATTTTTCTGCACATATTCTGCCAGACCTGCTGAGCTTTCGCAGGACCTTCTGACTTAGTGTCTGATTTGCTGAATCTGCAGTTCTTTCTAATTAAGTTTGTACAGCTGACAGCCACGGATGAGGTGCTGGAAGACTGGAAAACAGTTAATGTTGTTACATCATATATAAAAAAGTCTGCAAGGAAAAGCCATGGAACTACAGACTGGTGAGTCTGATGTCAGGTGTGGGTAAGTGTTTGTAGAAGATTCTCAGAGGCAGAATTTACATGCGTTTCGAAAGGCAAGGACTGCCATGATAGTAAGCATGTTTTTATGTGTGGGAAAGAGTGTCTCACAAACTAGATTGCAATTTTTGAAGAGGTGACCTAGAAGACAGGGGAAGATAAACAGCATCAGTGATCTGCGCACACCTTAGTGAGGCCCAATAAAAATCTGTATGGTGGATGGATTAAGAAGGTTAAATCACAGGGAGGGCGATCCAATCAGATTCAAAACTGGCTTGACAGTAACACACCGAGGGCGCTGGGAGAGATTGTTGTTCGAATTGGACGCCTGTGACCAGCGGTTTGCCACAGTGACTCGGTTGCTGTTGTTCATTGTTTTCGTAAAATATTTGGATGACAATACAGGAACCATGGATAGCTTGCAGACGGTACAAAAAATTTGCGTGATAATGGACAGTGAAGAAGGTTATCTGAGAGAACAATGAGATTTGATCTACTGGGTCAGTAGTCTGAGATATGGTAGATGGAGCTTCATGCAGATAAACGTGTGTCATTGCATTTTGTTAGTCAAACCAGGGCAGGATATGGTCACTTAACGGTAGGGACCTGGGGAGTGTTATTGAACAGAGAGATACTGGGACCAGCTACTTAGTTCGTTGAAAGTGGAGACGCAGGTTGACAGGGCTGTGAAGAAGCCATTAGCAATGTGTAGAGGAATTGGGGCAACATGCTGTGGCTGTACAAGGGAATGCTAAGGCCACATTTAGATCACTGAGTACAATTCTTAAAGGTCTGCTGCAGGAAGAATGCTATAAATTGGAAAGGGGATAAAATATTTAAAAACATCGGGTGAATACTTTAGCTTTTGAGACATATGGATGGTCTGGGATTTTGTTACTTTTGCATTGGAGGCTGAGGGGTGACTTAATATAAGTTTATAAAATCATGAGGGGCAGAGATACGATGAATAGCAAAGTCTTTTCCCCAGGGTGAGGGGGATCCAAAACCAAAGAGGTTAGGTTGAATATAAGAGTGGAGAGATTTAAAAGAAATCTAAGGGGCAGCTGTTTCTCACAGTGGGTGGTGCATTAATGCAGCGCGCTGTCAGAAGAAGGAGCATTGTTGATTACAATTACAACATTTAAAAGATAATTTGATTGGTACCTGAATAGGGAAATGTTTGGAGGTGTATGTGCCAAAAGAAGAAAAATAGAACGAGTTGACATCAGGAAAACTGGTGAGCATGGACGAGTTGGGTCGAATGCTCTGTCTGAATATTGCATGACTCTGAGAGTCTATGACTCAATTGTTCATCACTAATTCTTCACTGCAAGCAATTCATTTAGAAGTCATAACATCCTCTGTACATGCATTCAAAGTCTAGTTTTCTGAAATTCCCTGAGTCGTGGATTCATAACATTGATGTGGTGCTGGAAACGAAATCAACAGCAGAAGCAGAATTATATTCAACCACAATCTGAAACCTTTTTTATCCAGGATAATCTACCATTACTATCAAATTGCTCTATGGTTCAGTAACGACTGCAGGTGAATATGCCAGAGCCAGAACCATGTGTAACAAAACCTGATGATAACCCGTTGTTGTTACTTCACTTTTTGCATACGTTCCAAACAACAGGATGAACATCTGATAGACAGAGCGCATGGATCCCAAGATCAACAGACCAACAGTTCTGCACAATCTAGTCATAAATGATGATGGATGGTTTACCGACTCACTGCAGGAGATTGGTCTGCAATTAACCCCATGCTAATAAATGTAACAGACCTGTACATAGTGCAAAAGGCAAGGATATAGTTTGTGCACCATCCTCAGCCAGAACCGTTGAGTCAGAGATCCACCTCTCCCTTGAAATGAAGCCCATAGGATCACGCATGGCAATCTTCAACAAATTCGACTCACTGCACATGACATGAAGAAACAGCTGGACACAATAGATATGACAAAGTCAATGGGCCCGACACTACTCCTGCAATAGGAAGGAAGACTTCTGCTGCACAACAAACCGTGTACCTGGGAAAGCTGCTTCATTCCAGCTCCAACTCCGACAGCTCCCTGGCAATGTAGAAAATTACACAACTATTTCCAGTCCAGAAGGGAATAATTACAATCTAATATATTACTATACCCTCAGTCTCAACACTATCATCAAATATTTAGAAATTGTTTTTTGACAGAGCTGCCAAACAGCACAGAAGTGACCTGCTCAGTGTGGTTTCCGTTGGGTCTCCCATGTGGAGGTGGATTGCTCATCTACACAGGGCAAATGTTATGGCAGCTGGCGGAATTTAAATCAATTAATAAAATATCGACATCTATCATCTGTTGTCAGTAATAGAGACCTGAATCCAACATCGATCCAACGTCAGTTTACTACCCCATTATACTTTCGGGAGCAAATCTCCCGTGTTTTTCTGGTCTGGCCTAAAAGTGAGTCCAGACACAGACATGTGATAAGCTCTTCTGCTCCGAGGCCTTAAAGAATTAAACCGGACAGAATACCCGGCACCAGCCTCTGTATCGGAAAAGGGAATGGGAAGCACAATTATGTCGACTCTTCAGAAACATATTTCCGAACATCTGAGAGATTGTGACAACGTTTACAGAGCTTAACCACAGATTTCACAGAAACATCGGGAAAGGAGTAGGTCAATCAACAGATTGAGCCTCCCCCATTCTATTTAACGAGTGAACATCGCTCCAGTGCAACTCGCCCACACAATGCACGCATACCTTAATATGATTAATCGTTGGACAACGTATTAAATATTAACATCAGCGATCCTTTCGACCCATCCTTTTGTTCGCCCATTCAATAAAATGATGCCTGATCCGCTATCTTCACAGCATAATCCTGTGCAATCCCTTTAGTGTCTCAAAATCCTTATTTATATTCAGTGCCTTTGCTTCCACAGGTTGATGTGTGAGGGAGTTTCCCAAGTTCTCCAGTCTCTGAGTGCACACATGTTTTCTCATCTCAATGCAGAGTGGCCTTCTGAACCGAATGTTGTGGCATGCTGTTTTATACGTCCAGGCCAGGGGAATTGTCACCGCTGCTTCCAATCTGTCTGGCCCTGTCAGAGATTTATATACTTCATTGAGATTTTTACTCATTTCCGAAACCCAATAAAGCACAGATCAAGTCGAACCAAAGTCTACTCCCATAACAAGCCGGTCATCCGAAAGATCAGTCTCGTCATCCTTCACTGCACTCCCTCAATATCACGTTTATCCGGCATTACTTAAGGACATCAAAACTGCACACAATACCGCACAATATTCGAAATGATGTCTCACTATGGCTCTGTACAACTGCAGTAATACATTCTTACTCCTGTGCTCAATACCCGTTGAAACGAATTGCAACACAATATTTGTCTTCCTAATTGCTGTCTGCTCCGGCAATATTGCTTTCAGTGGCTGATGTGCAAGGAGATCCAGATCCTATTCAGTTACAGCTACCCAACTGGTGTTTCTCTGTGCACTGGTGAGTGTGCCACTGCCATTCGCGGCACTGACGTCTGGCTTCAGAACTCGCTGCGGCGTTTGAAACTCGAAGGTCTGTGAAGTAGGGAAAAAGAACCGTCCCTTTTTCGAACCACATTTTTTGTGCAATCCCTCTTTTAAAAAATTGGCTGGTATTCTATTCTTCCCACCAAAGTGCACAACGTCACATCTACCCACATTTCTCTCCTCCTCCCAAGTATTTGTCCATTCACACCACTTGTCTCAGGCACCTTGAAGTTTCTGTTATGTCCTCCTCACCCACTCACAAGCAGACATCGGGTTTGAATTTTATTGGGAATACCTGACATGCAACACCCAATCCCTGTGATCCCGCACGATACATACATTCCAAAAAACAGTGCCATTAACGTTCTTATGAAGGGTTCCCAAATTTTAAACATTATGTCTACTTTTTTCCTACAGCTACGAGCAGAACAACTGAGTTTCATCAGGAATGTCTTGAATAGCTAATTTCCTGTTTGAAGTATGCACAAAATTTGCTCCACAGTTTTACCTTCGATATATAACTCTTACCAGTATATATTCTTTTCTAGACCTGCTGTTGCAAAGCTCCGGGCAAAATATTGCTGTGTAATCTGAGCACTGTGGGCTGTGTTGAGATTATTGGTACAGTCAGTGAGATGTTTCCTGAAGCGTTTCTTGATCGCATGATAATCTAGCTGCCTCTTATTCATTCTCATCAAGACTAATGTTGACAATCTCGGTGAGCCGCCCCTTACACTGATGGAGGGATAAGGACAATGAACTCCCGAAAATGCTGCATGTCCCTCTCGATGTTTGAGACTGCTCTAACCCAGGGGAAAATTCAGAGCAGACAGGCATGGTCTGGTGCCATGTCCCCCACCACTGGTACTGGGGGAAGGGCAAGTCCTGATTGTGACCCTCCCCTCCCAGGAGGAGATCTATGCCCATGCGCACAATCTGGGTTGAGGGAGGGCTGTAATGTTCCCCTGCCTGCCACTTAAAAACTCAATATCAGAAGCTTTGCACGGTAGCTCCACATGGACTGTGCGCGCCTCAGTGCACTATGGGCTTTCAAGGATGGCACTGATTCCCGGGATGCTGGGTAATTCCAGACTCTTTGCTGAGAGGGGAGGTGCTCTGGGAATGTTGTGTCATAAGAACTACGGGAAACCCAATTTGACTTGCATTGTGTGGGCTCGAAAACAAATTAATGTGAGGAGTTGGTGAGATCCATTCCGCCTCCCAGTGCGAATTTCTAGCCCAACTCAAATCAACTCGTACGTTTTACACAAAAACAATAAGATTAGTGCTAAGCAAAAGAACATAAGAAATAAGACCAGGATTAGGCTATCTGCCCCAGCGAACTTGCTGCGCCATTCAATCCAATCATGCCTGATGTTTTCATGGACTCAGTTCCACTAACATGCTTCATTTCCTACAATGTTCAAATACCTCAATGTTTTTCTCCTAATAACATGCAACCACGTAGCCCCGATTGCTTCACTAGGCATTTTATTCCACAGATTCACAATCCTTTGGATTAGTCAATGCTAAATCTGCTCTTCCCTATTTTCAGGCAGTGTCCCGAAATCGTGTTTCAACCGCCCGTGGAAAAAAAAATCGCTCTCTCCTGCTATCATATTTGTTCCCTTGATGTTTTTTGATAAGATTTCCCCCCCATGTTTCTAAATTCTGATGAGCATATACCAGTCTACTCAATGTGTACTCAACAGGCAACCCTCTCAACTCCGGAATCCACGCAGTCAACCTCATCTACACTCTACACTCCATCCAGTGCCAGTGCATCATTTCTCAAGGAAGGAGACCAAAACTGTACACAGTACACCAGGCGTGGCCTCACCAACACCATAAATAATTGTAACAAAATCTCCCTGATTTTATCCTTCATCCTTTTGACAATGAAGGACTTTATTACCTTCTAAACCTGCAAACCAACTTTTTGTGATTTATGCACGAGGTCCCTCTGCACAACAGCATGCTCCAGTTGTTAACCCTTTAAATGATAGTGCATTTTGCTATTATTCCGAGTAAAATGCATAACCGCAAATTGACAAACATCATACTCCATCTGCCAGACCCTTGCCAACTCAGTTAACCTATCTACATCACTCTGCAGACTTACACCGTCCTCTGCAAACTTCGTTGTACAACTCATCTTAATATCGTCTGTGACCTTTGACACAGTGGACTTGTTTCTGAACACTAAATCATCTGTGTAATACCTTGAACCAATTGATTTCAGATCCTTTTTTCGACCGTACAGATGCCCTCCTTGACTCGGAGATCTCTCCCACCTCATTCACAGTTTGGTAGAACACTTCCAGGTGGACATGTTCTTGAAATTCAGTTCACAATATCAGTCATCCTGTTACCATTTCTTTCTAATGCCATTATATCACATTCATATACCTCAATATATACATTAATTTCCTCAATTTCGTTCGATAATACAACACACATTTAGACAGACTGCCTTTCATTCAGCCCTTTACCCGATTATTCCCTGATACATTGTCACCTTTCTTTCTCATATTGACCCAGTCAGGAAACATTCTGGCATCACCATACTCTCAGAATCAGACCTGATACTTGACGTTTTATTAATCCCAATCACAATCTCTGGGTATATCCTGCCCCAACGGCAGGACAGACCTACCAGTGGTGGGGACACCGTGGTATACACTCAGGAAATGAGTTACGCGGGAATTCCCAGCATTGATTGTGGAACCCGAGAAACCGAATGGTAACAGTTGAGATATTGTCAGGAAATCTCTGGCAGATACACATCTACTGTGCTCCAAACTACCCCTGGGTGATAACTCAGCTCCCCTCGATGTTGAATATAATCGGAGGAAGCACTGAAGTTGTCAGCAGCTGTCATGGTGCATATCAGCAACCACGATATCGGTAAAAAACGGAATGTGGTCATACAAGCAGAATTTAGGGAGTTATGAGCCATGTTAAAATGTTGAACTTTAGAGGTAGTAATATCAGGATGGCTACCAGTGCCACATGCTATTCATAGTAGGAATGATAGATTAGGCAGGATTAATGCGTCACTTGAGAGATTGTGGAGGAGCAAGAAGATC
Source organism: Chiloscyllium punctatum (assembly GCF_047496795.1). NCBI lineage: Eukaryota > Metazoa > Chordata > Chondrichthyes > Orectolobiformes > Hemiscylliidae > Chiloscyllium > Chiloscyllium punctatum. The sequence continues at coordinate 47,000,768 of NC_092773.1, read as the reverse complement.
ACATTTTTGCGACATTGCAACTAGTTTTGGGAGAAGAGGGACTATTACACATTGAAAGGTCTTCACCTGGGATGGACTGGAACCAACGTCCTGTGGCGTGCTTTTGTAAACGCTGTTATGCAGGATTTAAACTAATGCTGCAGGGGTTGTTGGAACCAAATGGGCAGTTTAGTGGACAGTCAGGGGGTCGTAACTAAAGCCTGTCAGAAACGAGATAATGAAGTCAGCTTGACTTAGGTAAGACTAGGCACGAAGCGGGCTATGAACACAAAGCGACAGGTGGTTTCAGGTGTATTTGCTTTAATGTTAGAAGTGTAATCGGTAAGGTAGATGTACGCTATTCTTGTATGGGTATTTGGGAGCATGATGTTATAGTTATTACTGAGAACTGTTTGAGGCTAAGGCAAGATTGGCGACTAAATGCCCCACGATATAGATGCTTCAGACAGACAGCGAAGTAGGTAAAAGGAGTGGGGGAGTTGCAATACTGATCAGAGGGAATATCACAACTGTGGTGCAGGAGGGCATGATGGACACTCGCGTATGGAGGCAATATGGGCAGATCTCAGAAATAGGAATGGTGCGGTAGCAATGTTGGGCGTGATTTACAGGCCTCCCAACAGTGAGCGTGAGATCAAGGTACAAATATGTAAACAGAAGATGGAAAAATATAGGAGCAACAGAGTGCTGGTGATAGGATATTTTAATTTTCCCAGCATTGACAGGAATTCACATCGTGTTACTGGTTAATTGGAGTTAATTAAACATCACAACAGTTATTTAATATGATGAGATTTGATACTGCTAAAGAGTCATGATTATGGCTTCTAAGAGTAAATTTTAAAAATCCGTCACCGGTTATTGAAAAGAAGCTGTAAAGGAATGATGGGAGTGGCCTAAAGATAAAAGAAATTAGACAATAGTGTGAATAGGGCAGTTCTGATAAAATACAATTACGTCTTATTTTGTTCTCAAGCAAATACATTCAGACTTTTGACAAAAGCTATGGCTGAACAGGAAATTGGAGAAACTTCCAATGATACTTTGTGCTGCTACTCGTGTACATGGGTACTGAATGTGAAATTGATTGATCCAATGCTGAAATGGTGACATTATGTCACCAAATTTAGTAAGTCAACTGGGAAGCCAACTCTTTCCTTCTTAGTTTTGTTTTGTTTCTATTAAGTTTAGTTCCAACAGTGCAAGGAAATGAAACCACCATTACTTTGTTATTTTATTTTGAAGACAACTTCGAGAAAGTTGCTGGTTTTGAGGAAACACTGGTGCTTCAAATGGCAATACTTCCCATGGTTTCTGATTTAATCATGCTTTTTTTAAAAAAAAAATGGTTAATTCAGTCTCTAAAGAAAATGATAGTTGTTGCTGTATGAATGCCCTTTTTCGTTGGGCAGATATTGGCTTCGCGTTGGTAATTCCCAATTGAAGTTGTCTGTTTTATATGAAGTGTCATTAGCACTGCACAAGCCTGGTCTAAGACATCACAACTGTTAAACATGACCACAGTATTGCATAGTATACAATTTCTTGTATGCATTCTTAATCTCTCAAAATAAAATTTGATTTCCTTTCAGAAAATATCACTCAACAATAGGTGTGGTCCAATACGTTTACTTCGAGACACTAAACTTCGAAGCGCTGCTTCTTCAGCAGTTGGTTAAAGGAGCAACACTTGGAAGGCCAGTGCCTCCAAGTCAACATGTTGAAATATAAGCTGATGTCGTGTGATTTTATAACATTGTCCACCCGGGTCCAACACCGGCTCCTCCAAATCAGGTTTAGATAGAACAGAATTTGTAATGAGCAAAGAGGAGTGTTTTCAATGGCAGCGTGTTCATATCCAAGTCGGGAAGAGTCGATATGGACCTGGTGTTGGGGAATAAGACTGATCTGTGGTGAACGTTTCCGTAATGGATTACTTTGTCACTGGTGATCACATTGTGGTAAGTTAGAAAACAGCCATGGACAAAAGCGAGAGTAGTCAGATAGGAAGAGTTCTTCATTGGTGGGAGGCCAACTGTAGCAAGATTAGACTGCTGGGGAATGTGGATTGGGAGCAACTGTTTGAGGATAAATTCAGATTTGATATTAGGGAGGTTTTTAAAGAGAAGTTGATTAAAGTCCTTGAGAAATATGCAAAAGTGAAGAATGGACATGGCAAGATGATTGAACCATGGAGGACAGGTGGAATTGAGAGAGGAGCTAAGAAGATAAAAAAAACATTTGTAACGTCTAGGCGACAGAAAGAAAATGAAGCTATGGAAGACTTTGAGGAAAATAGGACCACTTTGAAACGAGGGATTAAGAGGGCTGAAAGGGATGATGATATAACTTAAGCAAACAGGGTTAAGGAATATTCCAAAAGCTTTTATTCGTATCTTGGATTGAGATGGTACCAAGGTTAAGGGTAGGCCCACTCATGAATAAAGTAGGAAAGTTTTGGGTGGAATTAGAAAAAATAGCTGAGATTCTGAATGAGAACTGAGAGTCGGTACTGATAGAAGAGAGGGACAAAACAAATGTTGAGGTTTAGGATGGATGTTCGATTACTCTAGGTCCAGTCAGCACAAGGACGGAATTAGTGTTGGGTACTTTAAAAGGCACTAAAGTGACATGTCCCCAGGTCTGGATGGGATCTATCCCAATTAGTGAAGGAAGCGAAAGACGAATTTGTTGCAGCGATACCAGATGTCTTTGTAGCATCCTTGATCACGGATTAGCAAGTTTTCAGAAGACACTAAGATTGGTGCCGTAGCAGATAGTGAATGGAAATGTCTGAGAATACAGCAGAATACAGATGCATTTGGAGTGAAGGACAGAGAAATGGCAAATAGACTTCCATCCGAGCAAATGTGAGGTAATGCAGTTTGGAAGACCCAGTTCTGGAGTGTACTACATGGTAAACGAGAAAAGCCCTGGGGGATATTGAAGCACAGAGAATTCTGGGTGTAGACGTCTGTCGTTCCCTGAAAGTGGCAACTTAGTTCAATAGCGTGGCCAAGAAGGCAAACAGCAAGCTTTCTTTCATTGAACGGTATTTTGTGAGTTGTCAACTCATGTTGTAGTTGTATAGGACTACGGTTTGTCCCCAATTGGAATACTGCACGCAGTTCTGGTCGCCATATTAGCAAAAGAATTTGGGTATTTTGAAGAGGGTTTAGAGAAAGTTCATCAGGATGTTGCCCGGAATGGAGGGCGCTAGCCATGAAGACAGATTGACTGTATTAGAATTATTTTCCTTCGAAAGACATAGATTGAGGGGGACCAAACTGAGATCTAGGAAATCATGGGAGGTGTAGACAGGTTGGAAAGTCAGATGCGTTTTTTCCCAAAGTGGGGACTCCATTACTAGGAGTCACGAATTCCAGGTGAGAGGGGAAAGGTTTAAGGGAGATATGTGGGGAAAAGTCTTCATGCAGTGGGGGACGTTGCCTGGAATGCATTGCCAGTGGGAGTGACAGAATCAGCAGTGAGCAGAGGGATACATACCGCTGGAAAATAGATGACAGGTTTAGTTCGAGGATTTGAATCGGCACAGGCTTGGAAGGCCGAAGGGCTTTTTCCTATGCTGTGACTTCCCTTTAGCTTTTATTCATTGCTACATTGACACAGGACGTACCTTTGGTTCTGGGACTTCAATGTCAATCACCAAGAGTGTCCCCGCAGGCTCAACACTGACTGAACAGGGCGAGACCTCTAATACACAGCAGCCAGACTGTGGGAAGTGATGGAGGAACCAACAAGAGGGAAACATTGTCAACAAACTACTTTTCAGAGATGTAGGAGCAGCCAGCACAAAGTCGTGGCAGAGGAAAAGGCTCAGCCTTATATTGAAGATATAACCTACTGTGCCATGTGGCAACTCCTCCTCTGTCATACTGACAAATGGAAACTGATTATCCATGAGTCACTCTGGGCTATCAGCAACTGCAGCATCAATGACCTTGCCTCCATGATAAAGAAGATGTGGATTGTTCACTGATGGTTTCAAAATATTCAGCACCATTCAAAACCTGCACCTATCCTGAAGCAGATGATTCAGCCCATCAAGAGTTTTAAAATGGAACAGAATGAGCCTTTTCAGGCATTCGGGGCTGTTACTCAGCAACTGGAGCAGAACTTTTAACGTCTCATGTCTGTTACACAGCAAATGGGAGGGAATATTCAGTTTTTCAAAATTGCGACACAGGAATACGAGGAGGACCAGTTACTGAGCCAGAAGCAGGGATCAATTCGGGATAAATTAGTCTTTATCAGATTAACACAGATTCACTGTGACACAGTGACCAGTGCTGAGAACTCAACTATTTGCAAACTATTTCCATCGTTTTGGTAAATGTAACGAAACAGTAGCTAAATTGGTGGATGAAACTAAAAGAGGCTAGAAACTAAGTTATCAAGAGGAAGTAGAGAATCTCGAATTGGATACGCAATGGACAATAATTGTTCGATAGTATAAAATATGGATAACTGAATCTGTGAGGTTTTCAGGCAGAATAAAAAGGTTGAATATTACATAAATGGAGTCAGATTACTGGACGTTTTGACAGTGTGTACTGGAGGTTTCACTCAGTTCCTTTCAGACATGGGAAGGGTTGCTCCATCTCCTTGATGGTCTGCTTCATGCCGTTCACCGTGGCGCCATTGCTGTCGGTATACACGGGATATTTTCATGTCGTCGGTTGTCGGGTAGTGATGAGGGGGAGGGTGTTTTAAGCCATGTATCAAAGCGTCTGCCTTTATCTGAGAGTTCATCCTTTCTTTCTAAGTGGAGACCCGAAGACGATAAGAATGGTTGACTGCATTCAAATGAAGAGGATGTGGCTGCTGCCAACACAGTATGAATACACCAACATGACGTATTGTATATGGGCACAGTTTAACATGAGTATAGTGAGATACGGAGGGTTGAACCACAAGAATGGAAACATAAAATAAATAAATTGCTAGATCAGCTGAAATAGTTACTTATATCAGGTTCTCAATCTCACTAACAGAACCAGCCCATGTACAAGAAATCCCGAGGATATATCTATTCAGCTTTGAGCACTGCGTTGAGCAAGCTCTAATTGATACACACCATCAGTCTACTCAGAGTGCAACAATGTGCTGACCATGGCCGTGCGTTGATCTATAAACCCGGACGAGATATCTGTCCAGCAAAGGGAGGTATGCAGACCACATCCATGCATTGACCTATAAAATGGGTGTGATATCTGTCCTGCACAGGGATCTATGCAGACCACAGGAGTACATTGGACTATAAATTCAGACTCGATATCTGTCCAGTACGGGGTGCTGTGCAGACCACAACACTGCACTCATCGAGAAACACGGTCTAGATATAGAGTCATAGAGATGAACAGCATGGAAACAGACCCTTTGGTCCAACCCGTCCATGCTGACTAGATATCTAAACCGAATCTATTGCAACCTGCCATCACCACACCCATATCCCTCCAAAAATTTCATTTTCATATACCCATCCAAATTACTTTTAAATGTTGAAATTGTACCATCCTTCTAGTATCAGGAGCTATGCAGACAACAGCACTGCACTGACTTAAAAACGTGGAATATATATCTATCCAGCACGGGCAAATATGCAGACCAATGCAGTACAGTTGATTCCAGGCATTGTGGAAGAGTTTGAGACGATTTTTATTACATTTTATTGATATACGTTTCCAAATTAGAGTGAGAATTGCTTGTAATTTCCGGAAACTACCCAGTGGTAGTTTTTGCGGAAGCAATAGGTGTGTTGGATTCAAACAGACATGGGACTTCGGACAAAACTGATGTATTCCGATGAACATGCACACTCACGTCGTCCCATTTCCCTGCACGTAGCCCATATCCTCCATAACATTGCCTATCCATGTACTTGCCCAAATTCCTTTGCAATGTTGTTAACAGACCCGTCTCAACCACTTCCGCTCGGAGCTCATTCTGTATGCATACAACCCTCTGTATAAAAACGTTGTCCCTCAGGTTCCCCTTTCTCCTTCCCCCTCGAACTTTACATTGATGCTTTCTCATCCTCGCTTTCCCAATCCTGGGGGAAAAATGTGTGTGTTCATTCACCAAGTACATGCCTCTTATGGCCTTATACTCATCCATAAAATAAACCTCTATAAGAGACACCGCAGTCTCCCTTGCTGTAAAGAAACCAATACCTACCTTGTCCAAACTCTCTCTGTATATCAGACTGTTGACTTAAGGCAACATCCTTGTAAATTTCTTCTTAAACTTTTCCAGTCTAATATCATCCTTCCCTTAGCAATTAGGAAATAAGAGGGCAGGTGAACACCCTGTTGCAGTGAAAGCAGTTTGAGACCAGTGACCTTAATTATATTAGCTTGAAAATAGTTCTGGAAAAGGACAGTGCCGATCCAAAATTTAATATTATAAATTGGGGCAAGGACCATTTAGACTGTATTAGACAGGAACTTCCAAAAATGATTCAGGGAAACTGTTCACAGGTCGAGGGACATCTAGCGAATGAGACTCTTTCAGAAACGAGAAAATGAGAGTCCAGTAACATCATGTTCCAGTCAGTGTCAAGGGCAATGTTAGCAGGAGTAGGGAACAAAACATGCTAGAGACTCTGTTCAAGGAAAAAAAGAAGGATGCATATGTCAGATCTAGGAAGCGGTGGGCAATGAAACCATTAAGAAGCATGGAGGATGTATATTTATGGGGGAAACCGGGAGAGGAAAATGGGGCATGTGACAGCTTTGGCAAATAGTGTTTGTAGAATCAGATAAGATTCCATAAGCATATGAATGGCAAAAGCGTATCAGGGAGAGAATAGAGTCTCTTAAAAATTGAACAGCCATTTATGTCATAGAGTTATTAAGATGTACAGCATGGAAACGGACCCGACGTCCACCTCGTCCATGCCGACCAGATATCCGAACCCAATCTATTCCCACCTGCCAACACTTGGCACATATCTCTCTCAACCCTTACTATTCATATACCAATCCAGATGTCTTTTAAATGTTGCAATTGGACTAGCCTCCATCATTTCTTCTGGTAGCTCATTCCATACACGTACCACCCTCTGAGTGAAAAGGTTATCTCTCAGGTCTCTTTTATGTCTTTCCCCTCTCACCCTAAACCTCTGCCCTGTATTTGTGATGATTCACAGGAGAATAATTAGGTTTGTTAGATTTATTGTTCTATATACTCACATGAGGACAGTAAAAATGTTACAAGTCGACACATGTGATGCAATCTTACTGACAAAGATAACAGCTCCCCACCCTGCCTCACTCACCCCCATCTGATCCACCCAGGGACAGATTCCTGGTACAAAGCAGAAAAATAAAGAAAACAACACTACAATGCAAAACATTACATCGCTTCCTGTAATAGTGGGAAAAAGCACAAACATAGTTGACAGTTCAACAAAACAGTGTCTGGCCAAGCTGGGTTCACATTCCTCACAACGACTCAACCTTCCCCACTCCGCTGCCTTACAGTCTGTTTCTGCCGATGTGTGAGGTCCTATATAAATATATCTCATGAACATTTACTGTGGGGAGTGAAATCGGGGAAAGGAATCCATGTCGTGATGTTTTGATAGGAGGCTACGTTACAGAAGTTGAAGTGCTGGATGTCTTGAAATGCTTAACCGTTGATCAATACCCAAGACCTGTTTGTATATGCCGGGTCATTGTGGGAAGCAGGGGAAGTAATAGCAGTGCCACTAGTTAAGATAATTTCATTATTCCTCAGAGATCTGAGGAAGGGTCACTGGACCCGACAAATTAACTCTGATTTCTCTCCACAATATTTTAAATGATGTAATGGAGACGGGAGCTGTGAGATATAAGGATAGAATGGATAGTGCGGGATTATTTTCCCCCTTTGCGTGGGTGGTGATGAGGTGACCTTGCAGAGTTTTATGAGAGTATGGGGTGCATGGATAGGGTGAATAGCTAAGGTCTTTACTGGACGGTATAGGTGTCCAAACCAGGCATGATAAGTTGAGAGGGGAGAGATTTCAGAGAGAAATAAGATGCAGCTTTTTCTCAGACAGGGTGGTGTGCATATGTAACGAGCTGTCAGTGGAAGTGGCACAGCCGACAACAATTACAACATGTAAAACACAATTGAATAGGGACAGGAATCAAAGTTTCAAAGAGGTATGTGCCAGGTGCAGGCAAATAGAGTGAATTCCGTTTAGCAAACGTGGTGAGCATGGACAAGTTGGACTGAAGCGTCCTTTTGCTTTTTTTGAATGTCTCTAAGTGTCTTTGACTTTATAATGTCACTTTCATCACCAATTCTCCAAAACCCTCAATGCATTTCCAGGTCAAAACTTGTCTTTAAATGCTTTCAATCATCTCCTAACTTTTTTTAGAGTATTCCTGACATTGATTTGTTGCTGTGGACCACAGCAGTAGCAGCAGAATTGTATTCAACGACAACCTGTAAGTTTTTGGCTGGGATAATTCTTCAGTCTACCATGACCATCAAGCCGATCTGTGGTTGAGGAACGAGTGTAGGTGAATATTCAAGGGTCACAACCATGTGTACCTAAACCTGATGGGAACCCGTGAAAGGTACCGCACTTGACCGCTTACATTCCAAACAGCCGGACTAACATATGATGGAGAGGGCGATATGTTCCCAACACCAAAAGACGAAGTCCTTTTGCATCCAGTCGTAAATGGTGTTGGAAACAACTCACTGAAGGATAGGTCTTCACAAACATACCGTTGCTAAATAATGGAACAGCTCTTTCCATTGGTGTAAAAGACAAGGATGACGTATCTGCAATATCTTCAGACAGAAGTTTTGTCTCGACGATCCAACTCACACTCCTCACAGAATCACAGATACCTGTCTTCAACCTGACCGTGACATGAAGAAACAGCTGAACACAATAGATACGAGAAAGGCAATGGGCCCTAACACCATTCCTGCAATAGGAGTGAAAACTTGTGCTGCACAACAAGCCATGTCCCTGGGGAAGCTGTTTCATTCTAGCACAAACACTGACATCTCCTTGGCAATATGGAAAGTTACTCAACTATGTCCAGTCACCAAAGAGGGGAATAATCACAGTCTGACCAATTAGCACCCCTCGATCTCATCACAACAGTCAAACTGCTGAAAGTTATTTTTTTCAGAGCTGTTAAGCAGCACAGAAATAACCCGCTCAGTGTGGTTGGCGGTAGGTACCCAAGTGGAGATGGGGCCGTTGTGGAATTATCACTAGATTGTTGCACTGGCAACTGGTGGAAGTTCAGTACAATTAAAAAAATCAAGATCTAAAATCTGGTGTCAGTAATAGTCACGTTGAAGCCAATGTCGCTTATAATCTCTAATCTGCTTCCCCTATGTACTTTCAGGAAGCAGATATCCCGTGTTTTCGTGGTCTGACTGAAAAGTGACTCCAGACACACAGAGATGTGATAAACACTTCAATGGTGTCTGAAACGGCAAAACAAGAGACTCAACTGTAGCAAAGTGCTCCGAGGCCTTAACGGGTTAAATCGGTCAGAAACCCCTTCAACAGCCTCGATATCGGTAAAGGGAATTGGAAATACAGTCCATTCGACCCTGCAGAGTCCTCCTTCCAAACGTTCGAGAGCTTGTTACAACATTCACAGAACATTCACAGAGACTACACAGAAACACCAAGAAAGGAGTAGGTCATTCAACAAATTAAGCTTTCCCCATTCTAGTATATGATCGAGCATCTTCCCAATATATTTTTCCCACGCAAGACATGTATTAATTGTTGTGATTGCTCTTTGGAAAAATGTGAAGTAGGAACTACAAGTTTCCCTTCAGTCCAAAGAGTTTTCTACCCCATGGATAGCTAATTCTCTATCACAACAAAATACTCCTTCTCCCTTCGTATCCCTTTAGTGTCTGTACGTCTCAATTGATATCAACTGCCTTGGCATCCACAGCCTTATGTGGGAGGATCTTCACAGTATGCCCCGTCTCTGAGTGTAGGCATTTATTGTAATTTCAGTGTAGAATGGCCTGCCTGTATCTAAAACTGTATTCCCTTTATTTTAGACGTCCCAATCAGGAGAATTATCGTCCCTGATTCCAGTCTGACTTGTCCTGCAGTGATATGGATATTTCACTGATTTCTCCACTCATTTTCCTATACCCATGTAATACAGGCCCAGTAGAATCAAACTTTACTTTCACGAAGAGCCTGTCATCATAGAGGTCAGTCTGGTCATCCTTCGTTGCAATCACTCAATGTCAGATTTGTTCTTTGATAAGTAAGGGGACCAAGACTGCACACAATACTGAACAACGGTCGAGACAAGGTCGCACCAAGGCCCTGTACCGCTGCAGATCAGCAGGCCAACACCTATCCTCAAATGCCCATGAATTAATGGTTCACACACCATTTATTTCTTAACTGCTTCCTTTTCCTGCAATATTATTTTCAGCGATTGGTGAGTAGGAAGACTCAGATCGTTTGCGATGTTACAGCTACACATTTGCTTGGTCTATGTACACTAGTACAAAGATGTGCACGTCAGGTGAATTGGCCACACTAAATTGTCCATTGTATTAAGTGCACTAGCCAAAGGGAAACGGGTCTGGGTGGCTTGCTGGTCGGACGGTCGGTGTGGACTTGTTGGTCCGAAGGGCCAGTTTACTCACTGTAGGGCATCTAATCTAAACAGTATGCCAATGTTATTCTCAGTATCAACCTCTGACTTTCGAACTCACTGTCCTGCATTGACTTCAGATGTCTGCGCAGAAGGAAACAATAAAGAGCATAATTCACTTTATACAGTAACGTTTTTCAACCAACTACTTTCAAAATAGTAGGCTGAAATCTATTGTTCTCACCAATGGGCGAAAGTCACATCTACCCACAGTATTCTCCTTCTGTCACGTAGTTCCACATTCACTCCACTTGACTCCATCACCTTGGAGTTTTTTTTTATATCCAGTTCACACACTCACAATCCAACGTCCTCTAGTACCGTCAAAAAACTGGGTTATATTACATTTGATTCAATCAAACGAATGCTGAATGTCTATTGTGAGCAGCTGGTGACCAAGCGATGGTGGTATTCCCTGACATCTTCTGCCGTTGTCCTCCTGGATAGAAGTGGTCATGGTTTTGCAAGCGGATGTCTGCGGATCTTTGATGAATCATTTCAGTGCAGCTTGGAGATAGTACAAACTGATGCTGATAAGAGTTGATAGTGGAGAATGATGGATGAACTGACAGTCAAACTGGCTGCTTTGCCGTGGATGTTGTGAAGCATCTCGAGTATTGTCTGGGCTGCACTCATCCAGGCAAGTGAGCACGATTGCAACACATGTCAGTCAAAGTTTAAATACTTCGTTTAACATCAACTATGATCTACTGCTTACCTGTCTACCCTTATCAGTTTGATTAAAAAAAAACTTGTTCCTTTAGTTCGAGACATCTCATGAACTTTCGTCCTGTTACCATTGTCTTTAATTCATTAAAATATTTATGGTGCCTTCCGCTGTGAGGAACCATGTAAAGTACTGTTGTAAATTATCCGTCTGTTCTCTGCACTCAATTCCACTGCCAAGAAATTCAAATGTTCTCAATATACTTTCTAAATTTGACTTCTGTCAAAGGTCGCACACTCATGTTGATTTTTTTCTTATATATGTACAGAAATCTCATGATGTTTTTGCAAATATTCCTTGCCAATTTATTCCGTAATATTTTCTCCCTTTTTTCTCAGCTGTATAGATTCATATACCGCAGAAACTAATTCTGATCCGACTTGTCCATCTGGCCAAGTTTTCCAAACTTTACATTCTCTACAGTGTGGAACAGGCCTCTCGGCCCAGCAGGTTCACACCGCCCCTCCGAAGAGAAACCCAAACAAACCCATTCCTCTACACTGATTAACACTGTGGGCAGTTCAGCATTGCCAATTCACCTGAACTGCACATCTATGAATTGTGGGAGTAAACCGGAGCACCCACAGGGAGAATGTGGAAACTCCACACAGATCGGCGGGAATCGAACCCAGGACCGTGGTGCTGTGAGGCATCGTGCTAACCATAGAACCACCTTGCCGCCCACTTAATTAGTCCCATCTGTTTGCACTTGGCTCAAATGCCTCTAATCTCTCCAATTCATAGGATTGTCCAAATGTCTTTTAAATGTTGTTGCTGCACTTGCATCTGTCACTCTTTCTCTGGCAAATCATTTCATACCGACATGAGCTTTTGCGTGAACAAGTTGTCCCTTTGTAATCTCACCCCTCGCAACTTAAGCCTCTTCCCTCTATGTTTGAACACGCCTACATTAGGAAAACACCTTGGCTATTTACCCTGTCCATGACTCTCATGATGTTATAAACTTCGAGAATGTCACCCCTCGACCTCCGAAATTCCATGTGATAATAACTTGACGAGAAAAACATTAAAAATAGCACTGCAAATTTGAAACTATATTTAAAATGACAGGTAAACAGCACTCCGGCGAACACTTCATGCTATTGTTTGTTTTTCCTTATATTGCAATGCCAAGGCCAACGTTTAATAGTGCCAATATGAAGCCAAGCACCTGAGTTCTTTTTCTAAAGGAGCTGGTGATCTCTCCAGTGAAAAAAGCATTTCTGCCAGATCTATATAAGAAAGGGAATTCTTCCATTTCACGGGCAGCCTGCACTTGCCTTGAGCAAAATGAGACGAAGCTGAATATACTTTTTGAAACTTGCATAGAAGTATGAATTCTGTACAAAGCATGAAAGATGTATTCAATAAGGTTTACTGCAACAAGTAATCTTTCATGAATGAAATGTGAGTGGAAGATGTCAAACAGTATGAATGGAGAGGGTGAACCACACTGAGACCAGAGGCAGAATGGCAGCACAAAACTCAGATTGATGCAAGTGCATGGACGATAGACTTAATTAAGCAGCTCAAGGTGAACTGTGTGATAGTCATGTCAAGGAATGCTCTGTAATTTGAGAAGGAGAGCTAGGAATCACGAGGGATGGCGAGCCAGAGTCAGTTGGAAGTCAGCAGGAAACAAGGTTGAGCAGCAATCGCAGGGCCTTCTGGGGATAATTCATGAAGCACAGCTGAAATTCATCCCTATCACACGCTTCTGGTTCCAGAAATAAATCTCCTAAATCGGTCCTGGCAGTACTGTTTGCCAGTTAGTGATTGAATACTATCCATGAAAGACTTTGTCACACATGGATGCATCATCTTCTGATCGAGTCTTTGCATTTGATCAGAAACAATAATTGCTGAGTGTTACTGGACATATGTTTGTATGTCTGCCCATGCATGCCCACTGACCTTGCTTTCGGCCTTTTTCCACATCCTACTTCAGAACAGATGTCAGCCAGCAATCCTCAATCTCTGTGCCTGGTTCATGTCTCATATTCAGGGGAACATCTGCATGTGGGTGACCTCATGATCAGTTGACAGTGACTCAATTCTCCTAGTTTCTCCATCTCTGTCATTTTGTGTGGTGATACCATATTCCAGTGAGCAGCCTTTGATCTGACCTCCTTTCACTTCAAAGTAGAAATCCCCTGAAATCTTGTCGGCTGAGCCTCCAGCTGTTACTGTCCCAATTCCTGGGCATCTGGTAACACCCCTTGGCATCTTTCCTGGAACAATGACAGAGACCCCTTTGTCCTCTCTTTACCCACTGCAGTAGAATCCACATTCACAGAATATTCGTCATCTACTTCCACTACTCCCTGTATGACAGCGCCATCAAACACATACAATATAGATCATTACAGCGCAGCACAGGCTCTTCGGTCCTCGAAGTTGTGCCGAACTGTGAAACCAAGCTGAAGCCAGTCTAAACTGCACCATTTTATTTTCATACATATATAAATCCAATGACAATTTAAATACCCTTAATGGTGACCAGTCTACTCCCCTTGCAGGTAGTCCGTTCCATTTTTCTACTACACTCTGATCAAAGAAAATACCACTGCAATCTGACCGATGTTTGTCACCCCTCAATGTAAAACTATTTCCCCTCGTGTGAGCAATCACCGTCTGAAGAATAATGCGCTCACTGTCTACGCTATCTAAACATCTTCTTATCTTATGTCTCAATTAATCACCACTCAACCTTCTCTCCATAACTTTATCAGTCTCAAGTTCCTCAGCCTTTCCTCGGAAGACCTTTCCTGTATTCCCGGCAGCATCCTATTAAATCTCTTCTGAACAGTTTCGAAAGCCTCAACGTCCTTCTTGTCATACATGGGATTGTGTGGGCTTTAGTGGTTTGGGTCAGAAATTGGCGAGCTGAAAGAAGACATTATTGGTTGGACGACAACATTCTTCAGCACGATCCACAACTCTACCGATGTCAACCACAAATATACGAACCCATCCTTCTCCGCTCTAATCCAGGTCATTTATGAAAATGACAAAAAGCAGTGGCCCCTAAAGAGATCCTTGTGGTACACTAAATGTAACTGCTCTCCAAGATAAACTTTTCCTCACAACCTCCACTCTTTGTCATCTTTCAGCTAGCCAATTTCTAATCCAAACAGCCAAATCACCCTCAATCCCATGCCTCCGTATTTTGTGCGATAGCCGACCGTGGGGAACCTTAAGAAACGCCACATCAACCGCTTTATCCTCATCCAACTGTTGGTCACCTACTCAAAGAACTCAATGGGATTGGCGATGCACGACTTATCCTTCACAAAGCTGGGTTGATTATCCCTAAACAATTTATTCTTTTCTAGACAATTTTAAATCCTTCCTATTATAACCTTGTTCAACACTTTCGCAACAAACGTACTAATGCTCACAGGTCTGTAATACCCAGCGTAGCCTCTAATCAGCTTCTTGACCAAGAGAACAGCACCCTACCGTCTTCCGGCACTATCCCTGAAGAAAATGACGACATAGACATCAAAACCCAAGTCTCTGCAACCTCCGCCCTGACTTTCCAAAGAATCCCAGGATAAATCCTATCCAGGCCAGGGGACTTATCCATTTTCACACTTGCCAGAGTATCTAAAAACTCCTCCTTGTGATCTCAATCCAATCGCGTCTAGTAGCGTGTATCTTAGTATCCTCCTCGAAATTTTCGTTTTCCAGTGTGAACGCCGACGAAAAATATTCATTCAGCGTTTCCACGACCTTCTCTGACTCGACGCACAGCTTTCCATTACTACTCCACTCCTATTGGCGCTAAACGTCTTCTAGTCATTTTTTTTCCCCTGCCAAACCTATAGTAAGCCTGAGGGCTTTCCTTGATCCTATCGCTAATGCCTTGTCATGCCCCTTCCTGACTCCTCTGCCCTACAGCTTTCGGACTTTCCTGGCGAAATTTTAACTGTCAAGCAGCCTAATTGTGCCTTCACATGTCATTGTAACATCAGGTTTCTTTTTTCTCTAGACATGAGCTTCAAACAGGGTGACCAGTCCATTCCTCCTTCCAACCTGAGTCTCCAACGTTTGTAGACGATTCCATGAACGTTTTATTCTGCCTCTCCCATCTTCCTCTTCGGATCATTGTCCGCATTTCATATAATTCCACTCCATGTGTAAAATTCTCAATCACTTTGAACACGTTTCGATTTCCCCCGTAGCCCCTTCCCATGCAATTGCAGGGTCTGAAAGACTTGCCTTAACATCTCTTCCCTCCTCTTTGCCCGAGGCCCCAAACACACCTTCCATATGAAGCAGTATTTCACTTGTCATGTTTCAATCCAGTTTCCTGTCATTGCTGTTCAGAATGCAGACTGTTTTACACTGGGAAAACCAAACGGAGACGGCTTTAAGGAAAGCTGCCACACCATCGGTTGGAATAATCCTAACCATCACATTGCTTCCCACTTCAATAACCTTACCTGCTCGGATGTGAACATTTCAGCCCTGGTCTTTTGCAATGTTTCAATGAAGCACAACCAAAGGTCGAGTAGCACCTCATTTTATATTTTGGTACTCTATAGCCTATAGGAGATTATGTTCAATTCCATAACTTCGCAGCCAGACCTCACCATGACCGTACTCCATTTTCCTTACATTCTCCCTTTTGGCCTCCCTATTACCTTGCCTGTGTCTTGTTTATCTTGCTGCAATAGAGAGAACCCATTTCCCCCATGCAGCCCTTAATTTTCACCCAGTTTATACCTGTTTGTCTTTCACCACAATTAAATGGCCATTCTTCTGTGGCATTGTGCCTGCACATCCTCTATTTTCCATCACCCCCCTCCACTTCTGTCATGTTCTGAAAAAGCCCATTTTGTGGTCCATGTTTTATACTTCTGAAAAGTGGTATCCTTGGACTCGAAAAGTTATCTCTGTTTGACATTCGCAACAGATGCTGCCATACCTTCTGATTTTCTCCAGAAATTGAGGTTTTTGAGCAATTCAAAAGATGTGTGTTCAACCATGAGGCACCGCACACTGGGGAGTGAATGGTCATACAAAGTGTGCAAATTCATTTGTTCTGAAACTTCATAAGGCTGGAATCACCGACACGACAGAGCTCTTAACCATAGTCGGGCAGAAAAACAAAGGGAAACACATCATTTCAAACAGAGAAGATAACAAAATTCGAATGAAAGGTTTCAAGTGAATACGTTGCATAGTTTTGCGGAACGTCACACCATGGACAGACCCTCAGAGGAATTAGAATATTGAAATGGAGGTGTCACCATATCAGGCGTCAGAGTGGATAAATGGGTACAGGTTAATAGTTGTATGGGTCTCGGTGTGCCTTCGGGGACAGACAGCAGACTTGCACTGCAGATATTTCAGCACAAACTGGTATTCATGTGGTGCTGTGGACCACAGTGGAACAAAAGCAGAATTGTAATCAAACACAATCTGTAACTTATTTTGTGGGAATAATCCCTCAGTCTAGCATTACCGTCAAACCAATCTATGGTTCAGTGAGAGTGTGGGCAAACACGCCATGGTCAGGACCAAGTTTACCTAAACTTGATGACAAACCGTGAAAGCTACCACGCTTAACTGGTTACATTCCAAACTGCATAAAAAACGTCTGAGAGAGAGAGTGAAATGATAAAAAAAATCACATCGATTTCTTGCATTCCTGCCACAAACCAGCCAGAACTGGAGGTGAACTCCGAAACATCTGATGAGACAAAATGACTGCACAAATATTATTTTTAATCAAACAATTACTCTTGGGATGAGGATAGGTCTCATTTATTGTCCAGTGGGCAGTTAAGAATCAACCACATTGCTGTGGTCTGGAGTCACATGTGAGCCAGAGCAGGTATGGATGGAATTTTCAGTCTCTAAAGGACATGAATGATCCTGATGAGTTTTTCCAACAATCGACAATGGATTCATGAGCATTATTAGAGTCTTAATTCCGAACATTTATTGCATTTAAATTCCCCCATTTGCTGTGACAGGATTCGAAGTCATGTCATCAGAACATTACCAGGACTGCTAGACTAACACCACTAAACCATTACTTTGGTATTCCCCTGAAGAATGGAACAGCCCTGTATATCACTGTAAAGACAAGGATGCAATGTCTGCAGCATTCTCTGCCAGAAGTGTTACGTGATGACACAAACAGAATTCCAGATCCCCGTCTTCAATCAATTCGATTGCTGCACATCAAGCAACAGATGAACACAGTAGATACGACAAAGGCAATAGGCCCTGACACCATTTCTGCAATAGTCCTGAATACATCTGCTGGACCATAAGCCGTGTCCAACTTTGGAAACTCCCTGGCAATTTGGAAAAATTCTTAAAAATGGTCAGTCCCTTAAGAGGAGAACAATTACGATTTGACTAATTGCCACTCCCTCACTTTCATCACGATAGTTAAACTAGTGGGGGTTCTTCTTCACAGAGCTTTCAAGCACCAAAGAAATAACGTGCTCAGTGTGGTTTACGATAGGCGCTGTCTTGGAAATGTCACTGAATATCTCATCCAGATCAGACTAATGTTTTGGCAGGTGCCGGATGTTAAAACCAATTTCAAATCTGATGCCAGTCATATTGACCTTGACGCCAGTGTCAATGGTAAACATCAATTTCATTCCTCAATGTACTTTCATGAAGGAAATCTCCCCTGCTTTCCTGGTTCTGGCCTGAAAACGACCTCAGACACACAGAAGTGTGATAAAAACTTCAATGGTCTGTGAAACGGCCAAGTAAGATATTCAACTGCATCAAACTGCCCCAATAGCTTTAAGGATAAGCGCTGACAGAACACTGGACACCAGACTTGGTATTCGAAAAGGGAAAGAGAATCATAGTCATTGACCTACTTCCGAACATCGGAAAGCTTCTACCAACAATTAAAGAGTTTCCCCATAGACTGCACAGAAACATCCTGAAAGGTGGAGGCCGTTCAAAGAATTGAGCCTGCCCCATTCCTGTTCATGGTCAATCAGCTTCTTAATTTTTTCCCCAAACACTGCATACTATAATCCTTTGAAATTATTAACTAATAGAAAGATACAAAGTCGGAAATGCAGTCGGCCCTTTAGTCCATCAATTTTACTTCCCCCTTCCATATAACGAGGGCTGACCCTCTATCTCAACACCATACACCGAGTGCAAACTCATGCATTTCGTGTCTAGAAATCCTTACTTATATTCAATGCCTTGGCTTCCACAGTCTTATGTGGGAGATAATTTCCGAGCTTCACCAGTTTCTGTATGCTGACATTTGTTCGCATCTCAATGCAGCTTGTCCCGCTGTAATTAATATGGTAGCACCTTGGTTTAGACTTCCCACCCAGGAGAATTGTCGGGATTTTATATCCTTCACGGAGATCTCCACTCATGTTCCTGAACCCGATGGAATAACGGCCCAGTCGACCTAAACTCTGCTCCCATTACATCCTGTCATCCCAGAGATCAGTCTGGTCATTCTTCACTGGTCTCCCTCAATGTGAGGTTTGCCCTTTGTTTGAGAGAAAAACTGCATATAAGATTTCACAATGTCCGAGATGTGGTCTCACCAAGGCCTGTACAGCTGCAGAAAGACACCCTTACTCAAACAGTCAAACCCACTTGAAGTGGAGATGAACACATCAATTATCGTCCTAATGGCTTTGTGCTCATGCAATATTGTTTTCAGTGATGGTGTGCATTGAAATCAAGATCCCCTCAAATGTTCCAGCTATCCACTTGACAGATCCATGCAAACTGGTCAGTGTGCCAATGCCATTCCCAATATGAGCTTCTGGCTTCAGAATTGCCATCCATGAGCTTCGGAGTTCGCTGAAGAAGTCAACCAACGTATGCACATAAGAATTTCATAATCCAACATGTTTACATTAATATCTTTTGAAATGATAACCAGCCGTTCTGTTTTCCAACCAAAGTACTGAATCCAACGTCCATCCATATTGCTCTTCCTCTCCCACATATTTGCCTATTCAGTTTACTTGTTTCAATCCCATTGGAACTTCTTTAACTGTTCCCCACCAACTCACAATCTCACTTTTATGGCATCAGCAGATTTGTAAAGATTGCATTTAATACCCTCGAACAACAGTGTGATCTGCTTTCTGAGTATCTCGGGCTCAAATATCAATTTCGGGATTATCCCGCCAGTCCCTGCTTTCCACTCCAAGTTCTGAATCAAACTCTGTATGTTATCCTCAGCAGGTTTAAAGTGGACATCCCAGGAGTGGTACAGCCAGTCAAACGTTTAGTTTTTAACACAACAGTATTTCTTTTCAAAATTATCAAAAGAACCACAAACAAAAGAGGATAGAATTTTGAATAACTTAGCATATCTGAAAACTGAACCCATTATCGCAAATTAATGAAGTTGCTCAAAGTATTTGCAACAATCCATATAAACACTCATAGCAATAAAAGGAAAGAAAAACATCCAATTACAGGTTTTTGCAGTAGAGATGTCGTAGAGTGGGAGGATCAGCACTGTACTGCTTCTTTGGGTTCAGCATCTTCACAACTGGCTCCTTACTTTCAGTGTTGAGTCAGCCTGATAAACGCCAAACCATACAAACTAAAGCAAAGGAGCAGGTGTAGGCCATCTGACCCTCCCAGCCTGCTCCACCACTCAATAGGATCCAGAATTATTTTTCATGAATCCCCATCCACGTATCTGCACTCTTACCCGATCCCATAATTACTTTACTGCTCACAAATATCGATCTTTGCTTTGAAAACGTTTACTGGAGTAGCGCCAACTACTTCACGGTGCAAAGAAATCCATCGATTTACAAGCCATTGGGTGAAGAAGTTGGTTCTCAATTCAATCCTAAATCTGCTCTCACTAACCTAGTGGCTATGCTCTTGTGTCCTAGCTTCACTTCCCATTTGAATCATCCTCTCTACTTCTATCTTGTGCCTTCCCGTCATAACTTTATATATTTCAACAACAGCCCCCCTCGTTGTTCTAAATTCCAATGAATATATTTCCAGAATACTCAGTACCTCTTCATACATCAACACTTCCACTCCAGAATCTAACTAGTGAACGTATTCTGCTTTCCCTGCAGTATCAGTATGTAATTTCTCAAGTAAGGAGAACATAACTGCACACAGTACTCCAAGTGTGGCCTTACCAGGACCCTATTCAGCAGCAACACCACCTTCTTGCTTTCAATCCCAATCTTTGTAACATGATGGACAAATATTGTTTGCCTTCCTGAGTACCTGTTGCACCTGCAGACCGATCTTCGGTGATTCATTAACAAGAATACTCAGTGTACCTCTCCATAGCTGCATTCTGCAAAATTTTATCATTCAGGTAATAGCCGTTTTTACGGTTACTCTTATAAAAATGATTGACTTCACGTTTATTACCATTGTATTCCATCTGCCCGACGGTTGCCCACTCAATTTGGGGATCTATATTACTCTGCATCGTTTCAAAGTCCTCTACACACTTTGCTCTGGCACTCATCTACGGGTCAACTGCAAATTGTGACACACTACACGTGGTCCACAACTCCTCATCTTTATAAAATGTGACTAATTGCAGTTCCAACACCGATTCCTGCGGCACTGTTCGAGTCACTGATTGCCTGCCAGAATAACACTCATTTAGCCCCACTCTCTACCTCTTGTTAGTCATCCAATTCTAGGTCCATGCTAATACTTTACCCCAAACGTCATGCATTCTTATCCTATGCAGCGGCCTCTTGTGCAGCACTTTGTCAAACGTGTTTTGGAGATCTCGGTTCAACACAGTTACGGGTACCCGGCGCTCCCTTTTCTAGTAATGCCTTCGTAGGTTTCTAGAAGATTTGTTCAGCATGTTGTGTCTTTCATTAAATCCTAATGTGTCTGCTCAATGGGACAATTTCTCTCGAGATGCCTTGCATTTTTTCCGTGGTAATGTCCTTAAGCATCTTCTCCACATCATAGGTTATACTAATTGGTGTACAATGGCTGATCTTTTCTCCAACTCCCATTTTGAATCGTGATGTCACATTCACTGTTTTATAATCTGCTGGAACTTCCCTTGAGTGCAGCTAATTTTGGGAAATTAGCGCAAGTCCATTTGCTATTTCTCTCTCCATCACTTTTCGTGTTCTGAGATGCATTCCATCAGGTCCAGGAGACATGCCTATCCTCAGCTCCATTAGGTTGCCCAACACCGCATTTCTGTAATACTGATTGTTTCCAGGTCCTCACATACCTTCATCTCTTTATCAATTACTGACATGTTATTACTCACACACTTTGAAGACCGTCACAAAATACCTGTTCAATTCCTCTGTCATTTAACCAGATCCCATTACTAAATGAAACTTCTCTTCCTCGAAACGACCAACGTTCAGTTTAGCCATTATAAATCGTTTCATATCTTTATAGAAACTTTCGCTGTCTATTTTTATATTCTGTGCTTTTTCTCTTGTTCGATCTTAACTTTCTTTATAGCACTTTTTGTGGCTTTCTACTGACGTTTAAAATTTCAAACTATCTGCCATTTTGTACACACTTTGGTCACTTTGCATGCCTTCTCTTTCAATATGATAGACTTCCTTAATATCCTGAGACACGTGTGGCAGACTACCCCTTTTCTCACAATCCTTCCTTTTCACTGGTATATACTTTTGCTTTGGACTTTGAAAAAAAAGTTTTTTAAGTCCTTCACTGCTCGTCAACTCTCTCACCATAAAGTATTTGCTCCTAGTCTACCTTAGCCTAAGTCCTCCCTCTCTCTCTATTGCAGTGTGACCTGTTTAAGCACAGGACCATGGAATTGGATTTTATTTTTACAGTCTCTCTCTATTATAAATGCAACCAGACTGTGATCACTCATTTCAAGAGGATCTGTAACTATGAAATCATTAATTATTCCTTTCTCATTACACAGGGCCACATCTAGGACAGCTAGCTCCTCATTGTACAAATTGTATTTTGACGTTCAAAACATTCCCTCATAGTCAAACCCAGATTTCTTTGGAAACGCTGCTTTTACGACATCGCTGATTAAAGAAAAAACACCAGGGACAGCTTAACCTTGTTCAAGGAGAACTTTTGTCACAACACTCGACTTGTGAAATCATCAAAAATGTTTTGTGAAAATCAAAATTCACAACATCCAATTCTTCACCAATAATTTATTCACTAGTCTGTTTGTCAAATATGATTCGCCTTTAATAATTCGGTATTGCCTTCACCTATATTCATTGCGTTTTAATTAATTCAATTTTCAAAGTTCCCTGGTAATGCATTCTTTAGAATAGACTCTGGTATTGTTCTGACTGCTTCTTTGGTGCTCAGCAGACTGCAAATTCAGGCTGTCTCCCTGCCTCATTTTGAAATATTATAGTTATATTTGCTTCTATCAAATCTGAAACTTCGGTTCCAGAAAACCATCACTTCCTGTCCTAATCTGTTAAATAGTTGATTTTCCACAATCATACAGTCAGAGAAGCATGGAATCTCTACCGTCAGAAATACAGCACCATCTACGTTAGTCCCACGTTCCAACACAAGACCCATTGCCGTGAAGATTATGATACTCTAGGTCCTCGCCCAATTACTTTTTTTTAAAACATTTTTTGTGACAACTGCACAGTCATGAAGTGCATTCCAAATCCACGACATCATCTGGGTGAAAACAATCCTGGAACCCTCTCGGAACCTCGAAATCTTCACTTTCAAAAGTGTATTCCCTAGTTCTTGATCCTTTGACTAAAAGGATTGGCTGCTGTCTATTCACTCTGTCCATTCTCCTCGGAAAGTTATCCTTCCGAATCCCACCACCCCCAGCCTTCTCTGCTCCAAAGGAAATGACCAGAGCTTATCCAGCCACTCTTCATAGCTGATATGTTCCATCGCTGGGAACGTCCTTTTGAATCCCCTCTGCACCCCATTCAGTGCAATTATATCCTTCCAGTAATGTGGCTCGAAGAACTGTACACATTATTCCATCTTGGCTGAAACATTTTTTTATATCGCTGTTACAATCTGGACCTGGATGAGTAAACGCGATATTTACTACTCCCAGTGACTTCTGAATAACTGATCACCCTGTTCAGTCACATTCATAGATTTGCGGTGAAACATGTTCTGAGCCTCCTTGTATGCTGTCACTCCCCGTCTGGTTTCTTCTTCCAAATTACATCACCTCATATTTATCAGGGTTCGAGTCCACGTGCCATTGATCTGCCCATCTGAGCATTCTTTCTATATCTTCCTGTAACTTAAGACCCTCCCTCTCAGTTCCAACCACCCACTCAATCTTTGTGTCAAGTTCAAACTTACTTACCACACTGACCACACTGGTGACTCCACATTCACAGCAACGTCATTTATGAATACCACAGGTAATAAGGGGCGCATCAGCGATCTCTGTGGTACAGTATTGTATGCTGGTTTCTGGTCGCACAAAGAGTATTCTGCGGCCAGCGATGTACTTTAGTTGCCCTAAAACTGTTGGAATACTCACTGCTCTCTACTTTCCTGGTTTAACTCCATCACCCTTCCCATCAAAGGTGTTGTCCAGTCTATTGGCTCCACCCCTGTTAACAGTTTCTATTAAAATGTTTGCATCAGCGCCGTTCCTACCTTGTCTCCAACAGCAGCTAGAGATACAATTCACACAGGCATAGGGACTTTTCCATTGTTATACCAGCTAAAACCGTCAATCACTATTCGCATCTTATGACAATCTGTAAAAGGGTTTTCCAGCCCATCTTCTCAAGTTCCATCTCTGAATCCCCAATGCAATCATTCGGTCCATTGCTGCCTCCTCCAAAGTTTCGGTATGAAGGAATCTGGTCCATCAGACTGCAAAATCCTCAATCCAGCCGTATTTCTAAATATTACCTCGTTACTAAAATGAGTGATTTTTGTCTTAAATTATAAGGTCCCATCGTCACTTGGTCTTTCTGGGAGCTTTTCTGGATCTTCCTCGATGCAATATAACTGTTTAATTTCCCTGTCAGTTTGCTGTTCTCTACAATAAATTATCCTGCCCACATATTCCCTATTGCATATTTGTTTTCATTTTCCTTTCAAATACCAACAGAAGCTTTTTGCGAATATTTGCAAGGAACAAAAAAAAGAAAATCGCATCACAGGAACAGGCCCTTTGGGCATCCAAGTCTGCACCAATGTAGATCCTCTATCTAAACCTGTCGCCGATTTTCCTAGGACCTGTTCCCCGTGCTTCCTGTCCATTTATGTGTTTGTCGAGATGGGTGTTAAATGACGCTATCGTGCCCACCTCTGCCAATTCCTATGGGAACATATTCCAAGCACTGACCACCTTCTGCGTGAAGAACTTTCTGAGCATAACCTCCAAATCATTATCACCTCTCAGCTTGAACTCGTGACCCGTAGTAATTGAGCCGCCACTTAGTGAAAAAATGCATTTTGCCATCCATCGTCGTTGCACCCCATATGATGTTGTAGACGACAACCTCGGTCTTTCTCATGAAAACAATCCAAATCTATTCATTCTCTCGTTATAGCAAGCGTCGCCATACAGATAACACCTGGTGAACATGCTCTGCACCCTCGTGAAAACATCCACATCCTTTTGTAATGAGATGATCAGAACTGTACACAGTATTCTAACTGTGGCCGAAGCAAAGTCTTTCACAAACGTGACAGACCATGCCAACACTTGTACTGAATAATTTCCACCAGATTCCCTACTGTGGATGACAATTCATCATCCACTTTCTCCACTTTCTCTTACCTTCCCTTCTTAAATCTTTGGAATGCAAGAAGGAAAGTATACCGTATGCCTTCTTGATCATTTTATTTAACGTGTTGCCACTTTCAGTGCAAAATGGACCTGAAATTCCAGATCTCTCTGTGCATCAATTTTCCGAGGTATTTTCCATTTCTCATATAGTGCGCTCTTGAACTGGATTTTCCAAATTGCACCACCTCACATTTACCCGGATTGAACTCTGCCTGTCATTTGTCTGCCCAACTGTCCAATCGATGTCATATTCTGCTGTACGTCCTGACAGACTCCATCATTACCTGCTACTCCAACAATCTTAATGTCATATGCAGACTTATTCATCAGACGACCTAGACCTGCCTTCAGATCATTTATGTACATCACTAACAACAGTGGCCCCATCACGGATCCCTGGGGAACACCACTGGTCACAGTTTTACATTTTGAGAAACTCCCTTCCACCACTACTCTCTGACTTCTGCTGCCCAGCCAGATCACTATCCAGCTGTCTGTAACATCCTGGAACCCATGCGACTTTAATTTCTCCATTAGTCTATTTTAACAGACGACTTGTCAAAGTATATGACATCGACCATCTTTTCCGCATGTTCAATTGTCTCACTTTGTGCAAGAATTCTACTACGTTTGCTCAGGCATGACCTTCCCTGCACAAAAAACAGCGACGTACTTTTGCAGAGTCAGTCTGTGCCTTAACCTGGAGTCATATTATTTATTATTTTCAAAGTAGGACATTAAAAATGTTATATTGACTGCTCTTCTACAGAAATGTATGGTTTGGAACAAATGGAATGTATGCACAAACTTGCAATGCAAGTTCAATAAATAGAATAGCATGAGTGTGCATGTGTCTGTGTGCGCGTGCGCGCATGTGTGTGTGTGTGTGTGTGTGTGTGTGTGTGAGAGAGAGAGATAAATGGAGAGTGTAAAATGGGGAGACATTGAGAGAGAGTGTGTGCATGTATTTTACAGAGAGCTCAAGGGTAATCTGTATGTGTATGTTTGTGTGCTTGTGTGTGTGTAAGGATGATCATGAGTGTATGTTTGTGTCTCGGTGAAGACTCAGACAGACATGGGAGGTCTCTTCCCCCCACACAAACTCACTCCGTGTTTTTAGAGTTTCCCCTCTCTGCAGCTCTGCTCCATTCGCTGTTGATTTTGCAGACGCAGATGTTGTAACTACAGTCCCCGTGCTGCGTCCAGAATTGGGATATGAACTCATCTGGTCTCCCTGAATGTCTGAGGCAATTCAGAGCACAACCTGCAGCAAAACAAATCCAGCACCTCCACTAAATTTTCAGAAACAGGTGTCAGTCAGCAGCCCCTCAGCTACAAGTTAGATGCCTGGTCCTTTACAATAGGACTCGAGAGGCTTCCTCGTGTTACTGGCCACACAATCAGCTGAGAAGGACCAACACAGGCATTCAATGATAGGCAACGACCAAGTTTCAAAGACATGGCTCAAAGCTGCTGATTCCCCACCACCCCCCATCCAATATGGAGCACCATGTGGTACTCGCCAGGAAGTGAACTACAGCCTGACACAAAACATTTCATTGTTTTTGAACTTGATAATGCCAGCACTCAATACACGAGGAATCCAGAAACCAAAGCCCGTGAAAGGTACAAAGGGGTAGAAGGATTCACATTCAAGACAGAAAGAGACAATTAAGATAACCACACCACATGTTGTTGAAATATGGCGAAACTGACAAGAGAGTGGGTCTAAATAGAGTAATGGGACTTGAGAGTCCAATCACACGAATGAGATGGTTGAATAAAGGCAATGCCAGATCATCTGAAATAAATTGTTACTTAAAATTCTGAATCTGCCCACAGAACCTGCTCGGAGAGTATAACCTGGGACAAGCCGATAGCTAAACATGGACAGCTGTGCAGACTATGCCAGTGTATTGCTCATTCAGCTGGTCTATGTGCCCAGCATTGGAAGTATTCCCAGCATTGGCCAGTGTATTGCTGCGCAACTTGCACGCAGGAACTGAGAAGCACAGCAAGATTTGCAGCCCATACTGCGAATGACAGTAAAAGGGTCTCCCACAAGTTTGTGTCCCGGCATCTCCATGCATCAGCACAAGCCAAGGGGTTTTATGTCTAAATGTGTGTGCGTGTGTCCACAACAGTGATATATGTGAAAATCATGGTCTGAGAGAAAACGTGCATGAAGGAAATCAGTTAAAAGATGAACAACTGTTGGAGGTCGATTAATGGACAGAGAAAGACGGAGAGACTTTTCATGGATAGGTGTCATGAGGTGCTTGAGAGTATATAAGTGTAGCCAATAACAATGTAGATCAGTGTGCACAGCAGTAATGGATGAATGGAGATTTTGTTGTGAGTTCAGATACGAGTTGTGGAGTATCGGTTCAGATTTGTTTCTGCAGAGTTGAAGCTGGGAGTCTCAGTGGCAGATTATTGTCAACTTAAAGACAGCATTTCATAGATCAAGAATCAAATCGCAGATGGGATGTGACAGTGAAGTATCGTCAGAAGTCGTCAGATATTAACCATGGATGGGATTGAGTCGGAGGAATGAAAGAGCGTTTGCAACCTGAAGAAACGACAGTGGTCTCCATACTCCCAATATTTAGCTCGCAAGGGCAGTGATACAATGAGTTGTGGCTCACAGCTGAAACTGGGTAAGTCAATATAGAGACCCATGAGCAACACTGCCAGAAGCAAACAGCGAGAGAGTGAAATATCAAGTTCATTGATGCAGTGAGTAATGGTTTGTAAAGTGAAAATCTGGATCCAGAGTCTGAGCAGGAGAAAGAACAGTGACAAGGATAGTAGAATCAATTAAAAGAACAGTGTTATAGTCAAACATGAGTTTTAGGCTTAATGTTTGAACTTACCAGAGACACCGATGAAAGCCAGGATTGGATAATAAAAATATTGAATAATGTAAAGTGCAAACAGGGTCCGCCATAATAATGGTACTTGTTCACCAAATGTGGAAAACTTCCAAACATCCCAAGATAAACTCCTGTTCATTCTTACAATATTTCAATCTACCTTGCTCAAATCCTGAACCAATATTATAAAATTCCAATCACTTGTACTCAGGTTCGGATCTCTCCTCCCGCTCTCTCTATAGCTGCTGATCCCTGTAAATTCTGTCGGTGATGCTGACGCACATACAGTGGAATAATACATTGACAGAGCCCATTCCTCTTTAAACGATGGAAACCATCCACTGGGCTAATTATAATCCATGGAGACTGAGATTAAGCACAGTCACAGAACAAACAGATTCAGTTAACACCTTCGTGACATCACTTTTTAAATCATAACAAAAGGAAACATGCACTCAATCTCCATTGAATTTATGTCGTTTGCTGAGGGACGAGGGACGGACCATAAATTTTCAAACTTTTTACTCTACCTTTCTTGTATGTGAGCACATTGCCAGACCACATTGCCAACCCGCTTATAAAAGGTGACAAGTATAAAATAACAGATCAGCTGGATAAATTATCTGGTGGGGAAATTTCCCGAGATAATAAACCACGGTTACAATATTTATTGCTCATTGATATTGCACAATGCTTCTCCTGGTTTTAAGTGCTCCATTATCAAATACTTCTAGAACAATCAGACATTATTCAGAGCATTGAGACTGTTGGTCAGGAACAGCAGGAATCGATTCTGTCCCTCTGTACCTGTTTCAGGTTACTGGAGGAGGTTATTCAACCTCTCAGGCCAGTCACACGGCAACAGGAGGAGGCCATTCAGCCTCTCGATTCTGCTACAGTTGGACAGTAGGAGGTCATTTAACCTCTTGTGTCTGCTACAGAGGGAGAGGAGGAGGCCATTGAACTTGGGGAACGTTGTAGAGGTAGAGGAGAAGGCAATTCAACCGCTCGAGCCTGTTACAGAGGGACAATAGGAGACCACTCAGTCTCTCGTGACTGGTACAAAGGGACAGGCGGAGTTCATTCAACCTTGCAAGTCAGTTACTCTGCAAATATTAGTTTTAACATAGTTAAGGAAAACGACAGACCTGATGTCAACATTACATAGAACATAGAACATAGAACATTACAGCATAATACAGGTCCTATGGCCCTCCATGTTGCGCCTACCTGTCATTCCAATCTGAAGCCCATCTAACCTACACTATTTGATACGCTTGTTCAATGACGATTTAAATGTACTTAAAGTTGGCGAATCTACTACCATTGCAGGCAAAGCATTTCATACCCTTACGACTCTTTGAGTAAAGAAACTATCTCTGAAATCTGTCCGATAGCTATCAACCCTAAATTTAAAGATATGTCCCCTCGTGCTTGCCACCACAATACTTGGAAAAAGACTTTCCCTGTCCAGCCTATCAACCCCTCTGATTATCTTTTATGTCTCTATTAAATCACCTATCAAACTTCTTCTCTCTGACGAAAACAGCCTCAAGTCCCACAGCCTTTCCTCGAAAGACCTTCCCTCCATACCAGGCAAAATCTGAGGAAATCTCGTCTGCATCTTTTTCAAAGCTTTAACATCTTTCTCATAATGCAGTGACTAGAACTGTTCGCAATACTCCAAGTACGGCCGCACCAGGGTTTCGTACAGCTCATGGTTCCGGTATTTGATCCCTCAATTTATAAAAGCTAAAACGCTGTATGCATTCTGAACAATACTGTAATACTGTGGTCAGGGTGGCAACTTTCGAGGATCTGTGTACCTGGACACCGAGACGTCTCTGCTCATCTACATTACCAAGAATCTTACCATTAGCCCAGTACATTGCATTCCGGTTACTCCGACGAAAGTGAATCACCTCATTTTTGTCTGCAGTGAGCTCCATTTGCCATCTCTCAGCTGAGCTCTGCATCTTATCTATGTCTCTCTGTAACCTACAACATCCTGTGCCACTATCCAGAACTCCACCGAACTTAGTGTCCTCTGCAAATTTATTTACCCACCCTTCTACGTCCTATTTATTAAAATGATGAACAGCAGTGGATCCAACACCGACCCGTGCGGTACACCACTAGTAACTGGACTCCAGGATGAATATTCCCATCACCCACCACCCTCTGTCTTCTTTCAACAAGCCAAGTACTGATCAAAAACTGCGATATCTCCCACAATCCCATTCATCCACATTTTGTACAACAGCCGACTGTGGGGAACCTTATCGAACGCCTTGCTGAAATCCATATACAGCACATCAACCCGTTTACTCTCATCTACTTGTTTGGTAACCTTCTCAAAGAACTGAATACGTTTCGTGAGGTACGACCTACCCTTCATAAAACCGTGCTGACTATCCCTAATCAAATTATTATTTTCCAGATGATTATAAATCCTATCTGTTCTAACCTGTCCAACACTTAACCAAAAACTGAAGTAAGGCTCACTGGTCTATAATTACCAGGGTTGTCTCTACTTCTCTTCTTGAAAAGGGGAACCACATTTGCTATCCTCCTGTCTTCTGGCACTATTCCTGTAGACAATGACGATTTAAAGATCAACGCCAAAGGCTCGAGAATTTCCTCCCTGTCTTCCTAGAGGATCCTCGAATAAATCCCATCCGGCGCAGGGGTCTTATCTATTTTCACACTCTGTAGGATTTCTAAAAAATCTTCCTTATGAACCTAAATCCAACCTCGTCTGGTAGCTTGGAGAAAGGCCAATTTTGAAAGTGTCAGGCAAGCCCATTGAAAGGCTGATTGAGAGACGTATTCACAGGTAAAGCGATGATTGGAAAATGGAAGGCATTCAAAAATTCTACTGTGCGTTTCCATAGGCAAGGTGTTCCTATCAGTGATATAGGCAAGGCTGGCAAGTGCAGAGAGTGCTGGATGGACAGTGATATTGATGCTCTGTTCAAGGAAAGGAAAGAAGTATACGTTAAGTAAAGAGAGCTGGGACCGAGTGAATCCCCAGTGGAGTACAAGAGTAGTACGGGGAAAGTCAACAGGGCTTTCGGGGCAGAAAATGTTGGACATGAGATGGCTTTGTATGTAGGGTTAACAAGGTAATGAAGAAATTCGGCAAATACGTAAAAAGATTAACTAGGGAGAGAATAGGTTCCATTAAGAATCAGTAAGACTGTCTATGTGTGGAACCACAGGAGATGGGTGAGATACTAATCGAGTATTCCTCCTCAATTTTTACTGTGGAGTAAACGACAAGAGTGATGGAACTTGGAAAAATACTTCGTGACATTTTGAAAAGTGGCTATCTTTCAAGAAGTGTTGGACGTTTTAAAACACATAAAGATGAACAAAACACTCGGACCTGATCAGTTGAATCCCAGAATTTCGTGGAAATCTAGGGATTGATCTCTAAGTCTTTTGCTGATATAAGTATTTCATCGAATTCCAGAGGTATGGTGTCAAAAGGCTGGATGGCTGCTAACATAGCCTAGGAAAGAGTGGTGCTGATGAAGGTCTTTTGCCCGAAAAGTCGATTTTCCTGCTCCTCGGATGCTGCCTGACCTGATGTACTTTTCTAGCACCCCTCTAATCTCGACTCTGATCTCCAACATCTGTAGTCCTCACTTTTGCCTGGCTGCTAACATAGTATCATTATTTAAGAAAGTAAGAAAAAAGATGGAATTATAGACTGGTGAGACTGAAATTAATGATGACGAGATTGTAGGAGGGACTATTAAGGAAAGGCTATATATGTATCTGGAAGACCCAGCAATGAAGAGGGTTTGTCCGTGGGAAATCGCGTTTTACTGATTTGTTGATTTCACTTGAAGAAGTGATTAAGGTGATTTTTGAAGGCAGGGCTTTAGATATTGTCTTCATGGATATCAGTGAGACATCGACATGGTTCTGCATGCTAGTCTGGTTAGCAAGTTTAGACTGCTTGAAATCCAGAATGAGCCAGCAATTTAGACACAAAATTTCGTGAAGGTTGGAGACAGCACGTGCAGGTTTTTTAATTGAAATTGAAGACCTGTGGCCAATGGCGTTCCACAAGGATCAATAGTTTATACACTGTCATTTATTAATCGACTGGGACACTTTTTATGTGTTGAGTCTGTGGGATGACCTCTCAGAGTTTTATGCCGGCATAAGCGGGATAAATAAGGACATTTGACAACATATTTTTCCCAATGTGGGAATGTCAAGAATTAAAAGACAAAGGTTTGAGGAGAAGGAGGAAAGATTTAAAAGTGGGAAATGAGGCGCAACGTTTTTTACACGTAGGGTGTTGTACGTGTAGAGTGACCAACCATCAGAGGGTGTGGAAGCAGGTAAAATTACACAATTTAAAATGCATTTCGATGTGTACATGCATGAAAGCTTCAGACATATCTGGGAAAAGTGCTGACAAACATGGTAAGATTAAGTTCTGATATCTAGTCGGCATGGACAACCTGGACTGAAGAGTTCTTTTTTGCTGTACTGTCCATCTCTGATACACTATTCTCTCCTGAGTGTATAATAAATGAACAGGAAGAGATCACTCAGCATCAGAAATCTGTCAGGCAGCTTGCTTGCTGAATGACTGAGAGCAAAATACAAAAGTACAACAATTAGATTTTGAGGATGTGTTACAGAAGCAGGAGAAAGGTTTTCAGACAACAGAAGCTGTGAGCAATGTGAAGAGACCATTTAGTTCATGAATTCCACTCGGAAGAAGCAGCAGGATAGCACAAAGCTAATGGAGCCAGTTACTCAGGAGAAGCAGGAGAGCGAACAGGCGTTGCAGTATTTTACTCACAAACAGGAGGAGGACATCTAGGGCAGAGGAACAGGAGGCAGTCATTCATCTGACCAAGACTTGGAGACAGGAATAGGAGGCAGCCATTAAATGGCTCGAGATTGGGACAAAAGATCAGAATGAAGTCATTCAACTTCTCGACGCGGGGACAAAGGACAGCAGGCAATCATTCAACTGCTCGGGACGAGTACAATTGAACAAGAGGCAGCCATTTAACTTTTCGACACTGGTACACAGGGGCAGGAGACTGTCTTTCATCTTCTAGAGACTGGTACACGGGGTCAGGAGGCAATTCCTCAACTGTTCGAGACTGGTACACAGGACCTGAAAGCAGTCATTCAACTGCACCAGACTAGGTTACAGGGACAGGAGGCAGTCATTCAAATGTTTGAGTGTGGGGTATCCGGAACTCTCGAGGTCAACGAGGCCCCAGGACACCGATACAGAGGAAGGGAAATCCAGGTAGTAGTTTCATGATTAATGATCTTCCCAAAAGGAGTGTAGTGGATCAGACATACCTTGCATATCAGGTGCATGGTTCTCTGAAAGAGGTGTCGCAGGTACACAGGGTAGTGAATAAAGGCTTTTGGCACACTGGCCATCATCAGGACATTGAGTATAGAAGTTGGGATGTTTTCTTGTAGATGTAAGTTGGTCAGGAGAATCTTCGACTTATTGAGCTGAATCTAATAATAATTTATCTCAGTGACATTTTCACTGAGTTTGACAGAGGAATTGTCTGCATCAAGCTGAGCTAGTTTCCTTGTGCTACCATATTGAACTCACCTCATTAACTGCCTACCCCACCCCATGGTGCTCCTAAATTCAATGGCAGCTTCATCTCCACCCATCATGCTGGAGGTACTCACCATTACCCAGAAGGCCCTGGACTTTCTGTGATTCCAGGCACAGGTATCATCTTTAAAAGACCAATCAACACACCGTTGAGATTTCTCAGTTCAGAGCTGCCCTGCATTGTTTACCCCGAGAATGGTAGATGAGGGACAATTACACCACTGTTTGTCGACAGGGTTATGGAGGGCCTGTGGATGGGCTAGTATAGAGGTGACAAATCGCTTACATGGGGGAAGTGGGGGCAAACTACCAGACCTACCAGACCCATGCGCTGAGCTCACAACACAGCTCAGTGCAGTATCTGTGTTCTGAATATATGTCCAGCAATACACGACAAGAATCAATAAACTTCCCACTCTCTCAGGATAAGTGCCACTATATTCGCTCTGCTCTCTCAAACTCACAGCATGTCTGTCATCGCGCTTAACCCGAACAAGAATGTTGCAGGCAGATCCACTCTCACTGCTGCAGACAGGATATCCCCTCTCTCTGTCTTGCTTTTGTAATACCCTCTAAACTGTGAGAGAATGTTGTGAAGAGTGCTGATGAGGGAATGCCCAAAATAATGTTCCGAATAATTCCCAGTTTCAGGAAAATGGCAGTGCATCAATGTGGAAACATAAGAGGAAAGAGCAGATGTGTAAGTTTATAAAATCACTTGCACTTCAAATCCATCGTGAGTCCATAGAGCCATTCAATTGTGGTTTAGCATTCAATTCGATCACGGCTGATCTGTATGTTTTCTCAGCTCCATGTTACGGGAACTTTCATTCGTTCCACGCCCTGTGTTCCTGTCACTGACGAGGCGACACTCAGGCATTTTTACCCAGGTTTTCATCGAGGATGTGTTCGAGAGGCATTTCCCAAGAGGGCTGACTCTCCAATATATTTGATCAGGTTTATCCTTTCATGTAATAGTAAGCATGCGTTACACAGACCAATCAAAAATCTAAACGTACTTTATGGTTTTCAAAATCCAATCGCAGTTAGTAATCATCTTCCACTCAGTTGGCTTGACGGCTGGTTTGTGATGTAGAGACAGATCAAATGCACAGATTGAATTCCCCAAACTGACTGAGGTTACCATGAAGAGGCCACTTTTTCAACCTCATCCCTCCCCCGAAATGTGCTGATCCTTAATTTAAACGACCATTTGTGGCTCTCTAATGAGAATCCTTTGGGTCTCTCTACCAATGTTAACTTTTAATTTATAATTTTACTTTTTAATTTTTAATTTTAATTTTTAAAATGTTTTTTTTAATTGAGAAAGAGGTGTATTAATTTTATAATAAACCAACAACAACACAACTCAAAAACTGTACAAATTGAGCAGCATTACTCCAATGGGCATGTACATACAAAGCAGCAAGGTGAATACAGTCATCGGATAGAAGAAAATCAAAAATGAATAAAAGTGATAAATAAATAATGAAGCTCAGCATAACGACATGACAGCTCTCGTTCTTCAAGGGCTTTACATAGTGTACATTCAAACGTTCGTAATTCTTCCAATCTCTTTATGAGATTCGTTAGAAAAGACCGTCATGGCCATACAAAAGCACTTATTAGAGTGGAAGATAAGCCTACATCTAGTTGTGAGAAAGTCCAAAGTGAAATGCTCCATGACCAGCTTACGCAAACCTTACAGATCAGAGGCGTTTTCAGATAGCTAACATAACATAATATTTTTTCTACCACAGAAAGTAATGGTGCTATCTTTTTTTCTCCCCATGCACATATGCAGAAGGTACCCTGGACAGGCACTGGAAAAGACAAACCGGGTCCTTCTCCAATTCGGTCCCCAAGACCCTCTCTATCACACTGAAAACAGCCATCCAATGTATACAAAGTCTGTGTCACGGCCATAGGCAATCAATAAGAGTGTCCGTAGCCATTCTATATTTAGGACACGTTGACGATAACCACCACTTTGAAGTGCGAGAGCCATTCTTGGCCCGATAGACTCGATGAAGCTACTTTATCTGCAGGACATGGATCCTATTACAAATGAAAATCCTTTTTGTATTTTTACAAATGTCCTTCCAGGTCTCCCCAGAGATCTGAACACCAACTCTCTTTCTTTGACATCACAAAGCCACACAGGCTCGTCTGACAGTTCACTCTCCAACTAATGATATAGTGGACTGACTGAGAGTGGTATCTAAGCATTAAGCACCCTCTTCTCTGTAACGGATCTGTCAGGATCCATTAATGGTGTTGTTCGTTTTTGAAAAAAATCTCAGATGTGCAAATAAGAAAGAAGTCTCCACAACGCAGTTCATAATTGCCAGTTATTTGAGAAAAGGACATCATTGTGTCAGCTGCAAATACTGCACAGTAGATCAATGGTTAGGACTGCTGATTCACAGCACTAAGAACTCGAGTTTGATACTTACGTGGTGAGTTTGCAAGTTTTAGCAGCGTCTGTGTGGGTTTGATTCAGTTTCCTCCCACAATCCAAAGATGTGCATGTTAGATGAATTGGCCATGCTAAATTGACTGTAGTGTTCAGGGATGTGTAGGACAGGGGCATTTGTCAAGGTAAATATAGGATGGTACTGAAATCGGTCTGGGTAGGGTACTCTTTCGAGTGTGTGTGGACTTGTTGAGCCCATTGTCTGTATCCACACTGTCGGGTGTTTTCTGATTCTAAATCTGCCAAGCAAGATACATATTCGTTGCCTACAGTTTAAACCCAGAATCCATTGTTACTGGTTAACAACCCAGTGTACGAAGTATAGGGGGAAGAAATGTGGTTTTGGCTGTGTTGTCGTGGATATGACGCATTGCCCTCCATGCTGTAACAGTATTGCTAATTATTGAGTTTTGACAATACTCCTTAACTTTCATGTTTTTTTTGTAAGAACAGCAGACTAATAAGGGAGCACTTTACCTGAGGTGCTTCAATATCTAACCATATGAGGCCGAGTCCTCTCAGGACCAGTTACTAACATAGGATAAAAGAGGGCTTAATTGTTAGCTTTTATTATGTAGGGGAGCCTCATCCGCAGTCTGTACCACAGTTGAAATTTTGTAATCTTGATAAGGTATCAATTGCAATGCCAAATTAAAGAGCTAAACTAGACATCGAGTTTCCTAAATACTTGTCTGGGGAACATCAAAGGAAGCATTCGCACGGGGGAGAACAAATGAGGAAGGACAATCACTTTAACTAGATCTATCCGACGTAATAAGATATTATAAGTGTGTCCCGTCTTCCAAGGTCTTGTTTCAATTTTGACAAAAAATGGACAACGTTCACGTAAAATGAATGATTAAAGAACAATGAACGTACCTAAATAGAGGACCTCACGACCACAAGCTACCTTTAAAACGAATTCGGCATTCACCCACGGCATTGGGTATTTCCCTAAGACCTCCAGTTGACATGGCCATCGAATTTGGAAAATTAATCTTATAGCTGGAAAAGGCGTCGAACGAATTGATGCATTGCATCAGGTGAGGTACGAATACTGGGGGATTTAAAAAAAAGAGCATCATCTGTATGCAATGTAAACTTATTTGACTTTTATCCCATGTTTAGGGCAGATATGTTGGGGTCCCGACGGGTGTCCTCATCCAATGGCTCTATCAACATTGTAAACAACTTAGACGAAAGGATACAATGCTATAGATTGCCTATAGAAACATTACAATTATTGGATTGCTCACATTTGGTGAGAACAGCGGGCAGAAGATCGTTTTCAAGGCCTCTCACCCACGTGATTAAAGCTTCACCTCGACCAATCTGTTGTCATGCATAGAAAACATACCACCACTGAACACAATCAAATGTCTTCCCTGCATCGAAAAACATCAATTATCGTTGTTGACCCGCTTGAATCATATTTAGAAATCTCGTAATAATGTTGGAAGATCTGCAGTACATTGTAAAGCCCGTATGGTCGGCCTACACCAGGGACACTATCGCCAATATGAACAAAAATGGCGAATGGGGACAACTTTGTCGACTGCCTCTGGAAATATGAAAATTACTGGATCGCACATCAATTCTGAGAACCGCTTCCAGAAGATCGCTATAAAGCACCCTCACCCACTTGATAAAACTTAACCTGGACCAAACTGTTTTCACGTATAGATGACACGTGACTACTCAGCCCAATCAAATGCCTTCTCTGCATGTTAGTAGACCTTTAAGCCCTTTACAGATTGAGGTTGACACGCTTGAATCACATTGACTAATCACCTGACATGGTTGGAAGAATAGCCATTTGCACAGTCAGTCTGGTACTCTTTGACAATGGAAGGCCGCACAGTTTCCCGGCTAAATGCAAGGGTCTCAGATAGGATTTTAATATCGCCAGTTAATCGTGACATGGGCCTATAAAAATCACATTCATCTATGGTCTTCCCTTTCTTCAGAATAAGAGATATATTTTCCTCTTATAAGGATGTGATAGGCAGAATGACTGTTTGATTGATTGAATATGGCCCTGACAACATTCATTGGGAAGGCCGTCAGGATTGGGCGTCTATCCACTCTGATGTTGCTTCACAGCGTCCTGCAACTCCAGTACTGGCAATGATACATTCATGCAGACACTTCTTCAGAGGTTACTCATAGAAGATCCAAGTTCTTGAAAAAATACACCATCTTAATTAATCTATCCTCACATTGTTCAGTCTGATATCGTTCGGAGTAAGTGACCGAATTGCTGTATTAATCATTTTGGAATCGCAGATAAGGGTCGCCGTACCTTTCCTCATGAGGTAATGATTTGGGAGGCGCTCTTGTTCCTGGCAAAATACGTTAAACACTTTCCCGGCTTATCACCATGCTCAAACAATTTGTCTTTTACAAAAGCATCTTGGCTTTCTGAGTGAGCATGGAATTCAATGTAGACCGAATCATTGTGATCCTCTGTCGCTCAGCCACCGAGGGTTGATCGAAGTATGCCCTCTGTCCAGAACTCAATCGTGTCTCAAGCAAGTGCTGCTGCTCCCCATTCTGAATGTTTTAAAGAAATAACTATTTCCTTGTCAGAAACCTGAGCTGTTTCCCATAGAGTGGATGGATTACTAGCTCAATCTGAATTAATGCCACAGGAAGCTCTGGAACCGTTATAGAAATAGACAGTGAATCTATAACCCTTCAGAATAAAGGGATCCGTTTGCCAAAATCTCTGCACTGTTATATTGTCCATACTCTTAGCCAGTAAGTATTCCACTGTATGTTTAGAAATGGCAATATTCCCAATTGCACAGGACACCACTGAATCTTAGATTGCTCCAGGGACTGAGGAAGTGATCAAACCTCCTTTGACATTTCTGCAGGTTAGGGAAGAAGGCAAAATCTCGACCTCGGGGCTGGAGATTCCTCCAAATATCAGCCTGCCCTAGTTCCACACAAAAACCTACGAATTCATTCGTTTGCAAAGAGGGTATTGGGAGCCATTTGGCATCTGTCCACCGTGAGGTCCACACGACTATTGAAATCTACTTGTACATTAATGTGCGGTGATACAAGATTATTTAATTTGAAAATGCATCTACCAGGAATTTATGGGAGTGCGCCGCAGCAAATAAACACTCGAAATACCGTATTATTTCCCACACATCAAGTCTTTGAGGATTATGAAATTTCTCTGAGTGTCTTGCACTATCTAACTATTTAAATGGAAGATTCGTCCTATGAAGTATGGCTTCTCCGCTACTCCTGATATTCAGAGAAGAGAAATAGACTCCCTCAAACCCACCCTGCAGTACATGCAAATGTTCTTGTCATCAAGTTGCGTTTTCCTCAATTGAGCAATATTAACCCTCACCTTTTAAAGAGGAGAGAGTAACTTTTTCTTCTTGACTGGCAAATGGCAACCCTTAATGTTCCAGGTACACCATTTCAATACATCATTAGGAAAAACACAGTGTAACAACATTTGAAATCCAGAGAGGAAGAACTCCAACAACAAATCGCCGAGCATCAATGAAAAGAAAAATATACAGCCTAAAAACTACACAGACTAAACCTATTCCAATTAACATGCTGTCAACACCGTCTAAAACTACTTACATACAAAACCACAAAAAGAAACGCTTCGAGCCACTGCGCACTGGGGACATTCACATAACCCAAAGTTTTATCTTCTACCTGGCTACCAATGTGGTATCCAGGGCAATTAATCCCAAAAAAAGGGCTTAAGCAGCACATAGGGGGCATTTAGTCATCACAGCCACATTGATAACTACCACCAGATTGTGCCACACCCAGAGGAAGATAAAAATGAACAAACTCCCCATTCCCGACTATAATATCACTAGCTAATAACAGGAAAATCCAGCAAACATTCTTTCAGAATGAAAAACATGATTGTCTGTATTTTTAAATCATCCAGCACACTGTAAAGTGTCCACAAAGGTTTCGCTTTCCACAATGCTCCTCTATTAGGTTCTAACATATTTTTGTGGTTGACGATAAAAATCTGCCTGATTGTTCCTTTCACTGGACCTGACCCAGTCTGAGTACTTTTTCATTGGCCATGTCATCAAACTGGTTACATTTAAAATCTGTTGTGGTCAGTGGAGGAGTGGAATTTAAAAATGAAACAGTGACACTCTCAGTCAGAACAGAGAGGAAATTCACAATTGCGAATTCAGTCAGTTGGCAATTCTCCTTCCCAGAAATTTGTGTTGGTTGGAACTTTAAATTCGATCGAAGCTGAGTTCATTTGTTTTTTGATAGACAGGTGATTGAGGGACAATGATGTATTGACAGAATAGTGCATCGGGGAACACAAAGAGATGACCATATTTACTGGTAGAGTCTTGTCAAAGGATTAAATTTGGTGCCCCTCAATTCCATGTTCTGACGTTCCAATTAGCCCTGAAAACCTGCTAAACAAGATTTCGGTCGACAAGACGTCAGCGATTAGGTATTGTTTGGAAAATGTGCTTAGAAAATCCAGGCTGAGTCAGGAAGTGACTCCCCATCCACCGCAAAACCTTTTCCTCGCCAAACCTCTCTCTAAACTCTGCTGCAGATTATGGGCCATGCTGCAAATCTAAATTCGCTGTGAATACAACCCCTACGTCCCGGTAAGTGTGACCTCAACCAAACGCTCTGCTGTCCTGGAATGTAACATTGCACAATGTTACAGGAAAATAACCAGTTATTTTCGAACAACAGAAGATAGGAAAGTGATAAATAGGAACTGGAGAAGGTTATTCGGTCCCTCAACACTTGCTCTGTAATTTAATAGGAACACGGCTAATTGGCTCCATGTTTCAACTCCACTTCCTTGCCCAATCTTCATATCCCTCCACAAATCTCAGAGTTAGGGAATTCGATGCGTTCATCACCTTATGAGAGAAGACATTATTTTGCATCTCTGTTCGAGGTCAATGCCCTTAAACTCTATCTATGCCCCTGAGTTCAAGACTCCACCCAGGAGTGGAAACACATTCTCAAAATATACTTTATACAGCCCCCATTACTTCTAGTATTTTGAGAAGTATCTTCACTCATTCATTTAAACACAACGAATGTACGCCTCACTACTTTAGAGTTCCGCGTTAACTCAACTCTTTCATTCCAGTCTTATGAAAAAAAACCTTGATACTTGCTGCATCGGCATGCTCACGTTATGTTGCATACACAGACAAACGCCAATCCCTTTGTACTGCACATTTTCTGAAAGCGGTCTCCGTTAAATAACAGCTTGCCTTTTTGTTCTCAGTGTCATCCACAAACTTGGACATATATTCAACTCAGTTCCCTCCTTCAGGCTATCAGTATAGATTGCAAAGAGCTGATGCCATTGGACTGATATTTGTGGTCATCCAGAAGATACGTTTTAACATAAAAATACATCAACCCTAACTCTCCACTTTCTCTGTGTCAAGCAATCGTCATCCCATGCAAATATCTTAACCGTCAATCTTTTGTCTTGAATAAGACACTGTATTCTTTGATGCCTTATGGGAAATCTCTGGAAAGCTTCCCGTCTACCAGTTCTCCTTCAGCAAATGCGCTTGTGCCATACTCAAAGTACACCCAAAAAAAACTATGCATGATTTAAGAGGGCAAAGCATAACTTGTTTTTCAGAAAAAAATGCTGATTCTACATAAAGGTTTCCGAAATACCCTGCAATTCTTTCCTTTATAAAAGATTCTAGCAAATCCCCAGCCATAATGCTTAGGTTAAGTGGTTCCTGCTTCATGTCTCGTTTCTTTCTTGAAAACAGGGACCACATCGGAGCTTGGCCATTTTCGCTGGAACACTCCTGCAATCCATAGACTTACCGAATATTTCACACAGTTCCACCAGTCACTCACTGACCACTTCTTTTAAAAGCAACTATGAATGGCTGATGGCCTGTCTACCATGATCGGTTTTTGAAAAATAAAACAACGTTGTTCCTTTTGTTAAAGACAGTTCAAGAACTTTTCTCCTGTTACCATTTTGTGTATATCATTGAAATATTTACGGTTCCATCCCCTGTGAGGAAAGATGTAAAGTTCTGGAGTAAATTACCTGTCTGTTCCCTTCAGCCAGTTCCCGAGTCACACCCTCCAAATGGTCAATGTACTTTCCTGACGTTTTTTATATGTCCAGAAAGCTCGCGTTGATTGTGCTAATATTTCTTATCAATTTACTTCCGTAATACTTTCTTCCTTTTTGCTTCACTTTATCGAATCATACAGTCACCTAGCGCAGAAACAGAACTTTGATCGAACTTGTCAATGCTGACCATGGTATTCAAACTAAATTAAACCCGTTTGCTTGCACTTGGCCCATATGCTTCTAACTGTTCCCATTCATGTGTTTGTCCACATACCTTTTAAATGTGATAGTTATACTTGCATCTACCACTCAAACTCTGACAAGTCATTCCATAAACACAACACCCTTTGCGTGAATATTTTTAACTTTGTTTATTTTATATCATTCCCCTCGCAAGTTAATCATATGCACACTATGTATGAAATCCCTACCTGTGGACAAGAACTTGACTATTCACCCTATCCATGCCTTCCATGATTTTATAAAATTCTGGGATGTCATCCTCAACCAAATATAATTCATCTGATAATAACTTCAAGAGTAAGCATTTTAAAAACTGCAAATTATAAAGAGTATTTAAAATGACAGGTAAACAACACTCAGTCGAAAAACTTCATACTGTTCTTTGTTTGGTTTTCTCCATATTACAATACTAAAGCAGCATGAAACTCTTACTCGTGCCAATATGAAGTCAAGCACCTAATTTCCTTGTTCTAAAGGAGGTAATGATCTCTTCAGTGAAAAAGCGTCGCTGCCAGATCGAAATGAGAAAGGGAAGTCTTCTACCACATAGTCAACCTGCAGTTGCCTTTAGCAGAGTTAGCCAAAGGCTGAGTATACTTTTTTTTTGCAAATTGCATGGAAGTTTGAATTCTGTACGAAGAGGGAAATTTATATACAATAAGGATCCCGGCAAGTGGTGAGTTTTCCAGAATGAGATGGGAGTGGAAAATTGTAAAACAGCATGAATGGAGAAGCTGACGCACAATGAGACTAGCGAAAGAATTGCAGCACAAAACTCAGATTGATGCAAAGAGTATGGAAGGTATACTTGACTAATCAGCGAAAGTGGGTAGCGATGATCATGCGAGAGAAAATGCTGGGCAATTTGAGAAGGAGAACCGTGAATCAGAGGTAATGACATTAGCACTGAGAAAAGATAACTACAAAGACATGAGTGAGATCTAGCATGTGCCAATTGGAAGTGGAGACGAGCAGGGAAGATGATGGAGGAGCAATCGCAGGAGTTTCTGGGGTTAATGCAAGAAGTACAGCTGACATTTTTGCCAATCACCTGTTTCCTGCACTGATTCAAGCATTCTAAATCTGGCCCTGTACTAATGATTGCAACCTGTGATTTAACACGCTTCTTGGCATCTGTCTCAACTATGGGCTGTTCAAGTTCTTATAGAATCCTTCTGTTTGAATAGAAACAATCATTGTTGAGCGGTATGTGATATCTTTTGAATGCCTTCTCAAGTATATCCACTGACCTTCCT
The DNA here is from genome assembly GCF_047496795.1 of Chiloscyllium punctatum. NCBI lineage: Eukaryota > Metazoa > Chordata > Chondrichthyes > Orectolobiformes > Hemiscylliidae > Chiloscyllium > Chiloscyllium punctatum. The sequence continues at coordinate 46,957,038 of NC_092773.1, read as the reverse complement.
CGCTGTCTATTTCCCTATCCAACATCAGACCAGATGTCAAATAGATGTCGTCAATTTTGATGCCTGGTTCATTTCCATCATTCAGGGGGAACGCCTGCAAACGCCTGAACACATGATCAGCTGAGAGTGAATCCATTCTCCCAATTTCCCCATCTCTGTCGTTTTTCTGTGGTGATACCATATTCCAGTGAGCAGCCTTTGACATGATTTCATTTTCTTTCAAAGTAGAAATCCCCCTAATATTAGTAGGTTGACCCTTCAGTTGTGACTGTCCCATCTCTGGGCTTTTCCTTTCACCCCCTTCCCTTTCTTCCCAGAACAATGACCGAGATCCCCTTGCCCTCTCTTCTCACTGCAGTAGAATCCACATTCACAGAACCATCTTGGTCCACGTCCACCACCTGCTGCAAGACATCATAGACTATTACAGTGCAGTACAGACATTCAGCTCTCGATGTTACACCGAACTATGAAACAAATCTAAAGGCCGTCTAAACTGCACTCTTCCATTTTCATCCACTTGCCCAAACAATGACAATTCAACTGCTATTTCAGTTAACCACGCTACTACTGCTGAAGGCTGTTTATTCCATGCCACTACTACTCGCTGTGTAAAGAAACTACTTCTGGCAGCTGCCCGATACCATCACCTAGGAGAAAGTGAGGATTGCAGATGCTGTAGATCAGAGCTGAAAATGTGTCGCTGGAAATGCGCAGCAGGTCAGGCAGCATCCAAGGAGTAGGAGAATCGACGTTTCAGGCATGAACACTTCTTCAGGAATGAGGAATGTGTGCAAATGCGCTTGTTACATACTCAAAGTACACCCAAAAACAACTATGCATGATTTTACAGGGCAAAGCATAACTTGTTTTTCAGAAAAAAATGCTGATTCTCCATGAAGGTTTCCGAAATACCCTGCAATTCTTTCCTTTATAAAAGATTCTAGCAAATCCCCAACAATAATGCTAAGGTTAAGTGGTTCCTGCTTCATGTCTCGTTTCTTTCTTGAAAACAGGGACCACATCGGAGCTTGGCCATTTTCGCTGGAACACACCTGCAATCCATAGACTTACCGAATATTTCACACAGTTCCACCAGCCACTCGCTGACCACTTCTTTTAAAAGCAACTATGAATGGCTGATGGCCTGTCTACCATGATCGGTTTGTGAAAAATAAAACAACGTTGTTCCTTTTGTTAAAGACAGTTCAAGAACTTTCCTCCTATTACCATTTTGTATATATCATTGAAATATTTACGGTTCCATCCCCTGTGAGGAAAGATGTAAAGTTCTGGAGTAAATTACCTGTCTGTTCCCTGCACCCAGTTACCGGGTCACACCCTCCAAATGTTCAATGTACTTTCCTGACGTTTTTTATATGTCCAGAAGGCTCGTGTTGCTTGCGCTAATATTTCTTATCAATTTACTTGCATAATACTTTCTTCCTTTTTGCTTCACTTTATCGATTCATACAGTCACCTAGCGCAGAAACAGAACTTTGATCCAACTTGTCAATGCTGACAATGGTTTTCAAACTAAATTAAACCCGTTTGCTTGCACTTGGGCCATATGCCTCTAAATGATCCCATTCATGTGTTTGTCCACATACCTTTTAAAATGTGGTAGTTATACTTGCATCTACCACTCTTCCTCTGACAACTTATTCCACAAACACAGCACCCTCTGCGTGAAAATTTTAACCCTTTGTTTATTTTGTATCATTCCCTCGCAAGTTAATCATATACACTCAATGTCTGAAATCCCTACCAGTGGAAAATACCTTGACTGTTCACCCTATCCATGCCTTTCATGATTTTATAAAATTCTGAAATGTCATCGTCAACCACATATACTTCATCTGATAATAAACACAACAACAAGCATTTTAAAAACTGCAAATTATAAAGAGTATTTAAAATGACAGGTAAGCAACACTCAGTTGAAAAGTTCATACTGTTCTTTGTTTGTTTTTCTCCATATTTCAAGACTAAGGCAGCATGAAACTCTTACTCGTGCCAATATGAAGTCAAGCAACTGAATTCCTTGTTCTAAAGGAGGTAAAGATCTCTTCAGTGAAAAAGCGTCGCTGCCAGATCTGTATGAGAAAGGGAATTCTTCTACCTCATAGTCAACATGCAGTTGCCTTTAGCAGAGTAAGACGACGTCTGAGCATACTTTTATTTTTGCAAATTGCACGAAAGTTTAAATTCTGCACCAAAAGGGAAATTTGTATACAGTAAGGATCCTGGCAAGTGGTAAGTTTTCCAGAATGAGATGTGAGTGGAATGCTGTCTAACAGCATGAATGGAGAAGCTGACACACACTTAGACCAACAAAAAAAATTGCAGCACAGAACTCAGATTGATGCAGGAGTATGGAAGGTATACTTGACTAGTCAGCGAAAGGTTGAAGTGGGTAGCGATCATCATGCGGAGAAAATGCAGGGCAATTTGAGAAGGAGAATCGTGAATCAAAGGTAATGACATTAGCACTGAGAAGAACGTAACTACAACGACATGAGTGAGATCCAGCAAGTGCCAATTGGAAGTGGACACGAGCAGGGAAGATGGTGGAGCAGCAATCGCAGGAGTTTCTGGGGTTAATTCAAGAAGTACAGCTGACATTTTTGCCGATCACTTGTTTCCTGCACTGAATTAAGCATCCTTAATCTGGCCCTGTACTAATGTTCGCCAACCTGTGATTTAACACGCTTCTTGGCATCTTTCTCAACCTTTGGGCGGCTCACGTTTTTAGAGAGTCCTTCTATTTGAACAGAAACAAGCTTTGCTGAGCATTATGTGATATCTTTTGAATGCCAGCTCATGTATAATCACTGATATTCCTCGCTGTCTATTTCCCCATCCAACATCAATCCAGATGTCAAACAGAAGCCGTCAATATTGATGTCGTGTTCATTTCCATCATTCAGGGTGAAAGCCTGCAAATGGCTGAACACATGATCAGCTGAGAGTGAATCCCATCTCCAATTTCCCCATCTCTGTCGTTTTTTTTCTGTGGTGATACCACATTTCAGTGAGCAGCCTTTGACATGATTTCATTTTCTTTCAAAGTAGAAATCCCCCAAATATTAGTAGATTGACCCTCCAGTTGTGACTGTCCCATCTATCCGCTTTTCCTTAGACCCCTTCCCTTCCTTCCCAGAACAATGACAGGATCCCCTTGCCCTAACCTCCCACTGCAGTAGAATCCACATTCACAGAATCGTCTTGATCCATGTCCACCACCTGCTGCAACACATCATAGAGTATTACAGTGAAGTACAGACATTCAGCTCTCAATGTTGCACTGAACTATGAAACAAATCTAAAGCCCACCTAAACTGCACAAATCCATTTTCATACACTTGCCGACGCAATGATAATTCAAATGCCATTTGAGTTAACCAGGCTACTACTGTTGAAGGCTGTTTGTTCCATGCCACTATTATTCGCTGAGTAAAGAAACTACTTGTGGCAGCTGTCCTCTACCATCACCTAGGAGAAGGTGAGGACTGCAGATGCTGGAGATCAGAGCTGGAAAAGCGCAGCAGTTCAGGCAGCATCCAAGGAGTAGGAGACTCGACGTTTCAGGCATGAGCCCTTCTTCAGGAATGAGGAAAACTTTTCCAAGCAGTCTAATATAAAAGGTAGGGAGGAGGGACTTGGGGGAGGGGCGTTAGAAATGCGATAGGTTGAAGGAGGTTAAGGTGAGGGTGATAAGGTGAGGGTGATAGGCTGGAGTGGTGGTGGGGGCAGAGAGGTCAGGAAGAAGATTGCAGGTTAGGAGAGTGGTGCTGAGTTCCAATCCTCCCACTTCCTCCAAACGAAAGGAGTAGCGATAGGGACCCGCATGGGCCCCAGCTATGCCTGCCTCTTCGTTGGATATGTGGAACAGTCCATCTTCCGCAGCTACACTGGCACCACCCCCGCCCCCCCCCCACCTTTTCCTCCGCTACATCGATGACTGTATCGGCGCTGCCTCGTGCTCCCACGAGGGGTTTGAACAGTTCAACCACTTTTCCATCACCTTCCACCCCGACCTCAAATTTTCCTGGACCGTCTCAGACTCCTCCCTCACCTTCCGAGACCTCTCCATTTCCATCTCAGGCGATTATTTACTATAATCAAACCCACTCCCATAGCTACCTAGATTAAATCTCCTCCCACCCTGCCCCCTGTAAAAACGACATCCCATATTCCCAATTCCTTCGCCTCCACCGCATCTGCTCCCAGGAGGACCAGTTCCAATACCGAACAACCCAGATGGCCTACTTCTTCAAAGACCACAATTTCCCCCCAGATGTGGTCTACGATGCACTCCACCGCATCGCCTCCACTTCCCGCTCCTTCGCCCTTGGGCCCCGCCCCTCCAATCGCCACCAGGACAGAACGCCACTGGTCCTCACCTACCACCCCACCAACCTCCATAAACACCGTATCATCCGTCGTCTTTTCCAATACCTCAAACGGACCCCACCACTAAGGATATATTTCCCTTCCCTCCCCTATCAGCGTTCCGAAAAGACCACTCCCTCAGTGACTCCCTCGTCAGGTCCACACCGCCCACCAACCCAACCTCCAATCCTGGCACCTTCCCCTGCAACCGCAAGAAATGCAAACTTTCGCCCACACCTCCCTCCTTACTTCCCTCCAAAGCCCCAAGGGATCCTTCCATATCCACCACAAATTCACCTGCACATCCACAAACATCATTTACTGCATCCGCTGTGCCCGATGTGGCCTCCTCTATATTGGGGAGATAGACTGTCTACTTGCGGAAAGTTTCAGAGAACACCTCTGGGACACCCGGACCAACCAACCTAACAACCCCGTGGCACAACACTTCAACTCCCCCTCCCAATCCACCAAGAACATTCAGGTACTTGGATTTCTCCATCGCTGGAGCATCGCAACACGACAGCTGGAGAAAGAGCGCCTCATCTTCTGCCTAGGATGCCTACAACCACAAGGGATGAACTCAGATTTCTCCAGCTTCCTCATTTCCCGTCCCCCCACCTTGTCTCCGTCCCAACCCTCGAACTCAGCACCACCTTTATGACCTGCAATCGTCTTCCTGTCCTCTCCGCCCCCACCCCCTCTCCGGCCTATCACCCTTACCTTATCACCCTCACCTTAACCTCCTTTCACCTATCACTTTTCCAATGCCGCTCCCCCAAGTCCCTCCTCTCTACCTTTTATCTTAGCCTGCTTGGCACACCTTTCTCATTCCTGAAGAAGGGCTCATACGTCGATTCTCCTGTTCCTTGGATGCTGCCTGTCCTGCTGCGGTTTTCCAGCAACACATTTTCAGCTCTCCCATCACCTGCCAATATCATGCTCTGTCTTTCCTGATGAAAGGCATTTGCCCAAAACTTCGATTTTCCTTTTCCTCCGATGCTGCCTGACCGGCTGTGCTTTTCCAGTTCCATTCCAATCTTGACTCTTCTCTCCAGCATCTGCAGGACTCACTATCACCGTAAAGCCATGCCCCCTCATGCTAACCATCACCATCCGAGGACACGTGCTCTCACTGGCGACGCTATCTAAACCTCTGCTCATCTGATATGTCTCAATGAAGTCGCTTCTCAACCTTCTTCTCTCTAACGAAAACAGCATCAAGTTCCTTACCCTTTCCTCATAAGGCTTTCCCTCCCTACAAGGCAACGTTCTATTGAATCTCCTCTGAACCCTTGCCAATGCTTCCACTTCCTTCTTATTGTGCATGAGATTGAGGGTGCTTTGACAGTTTGGATCAGAAATTGTCGAGCTGATAGAAGACATTACAGGTTAGCCAACAATATCCTTCGGCACTATCCACAACTCTATCGACTTTAGTGTCATCCACAAATTTGCTCACCTATTCTTCCACACCCATATCCAGGACATTTATAAAAATGACAAAACGCTGTGGCCCTTTCACAGATCCTTGTCTTCCCCGACACTACCTGAACTCCAGGATGAAAGGAGATGCACCAAGTGAATCATCCAAATTCAGGCGATTGAATTGGATTTTTAACATTAGGAGAGAAAACCGCCAAAACCTATTAACAGAAGGTGGTGGGAACTTTGAACTCCCTGCCTGTAAATGTCCTTGTATTAGAAACAGGCATTGTACCCAAAGTGAACCTTGTCATGTCAAACTGGACAAGGCAATGTGCCAAGTACTGAAAAAAAAAAATGGGATTAGAATTATTGGTGCTTGTTTATAAATGATGTTACCGGTGTGGCCAAAAGACGTGTTTTTGCTGTGCTGTACTATTCAAAGAATCAATCACAACATTAAATATGGAAAAAAAAACAGGTTAAACATTAGCAAGAAAACCGAAAGCTGAATGCTACCTACTGTTAGAATTGCATTGAAATCCGTCCCCTTCTCTACAGTTAGATTATTAACCTCACGGTTTTCCTATCGAATTCGAGAACCTCCATTTAAAACTCGAATTCGAGCAACAACTGAGGCATAACATACACAATGGATCAAAAACGTCGATACCCAGCACTCATTGAGGGTCTGCAGCAACACCAAACAAAAAAAAACTGAACAGTTCTAAAATGACACTCTGTTTGATTCAAAATAACAAAATGCATCAGGACTTGATATAAAACTTGCTGGAAAAAGGAAAAATAAATTGCAGTGAGGAGAAGGTATAATCCAGCACTATTTGAATGTTACACAGTGCAGCCAAGTCCTGGTGGTGAAATCGTGGTCCGGAACATGGTGCGGGAGGCAGTCAGAGCCTGTGCACATAATTCATGGAGCCGGGCCCCGGTGCAGAGGCCAGGGTAAGGTGGCAGCTAGGCATCCAGTTCTCATACCCGGATTTCATGGATTCAGTGATACCAACTGTAATTTGTTTACTTTGTCAAGACATTTTTATTTATACGCTTACGTTTATTCTGTATCCTGAATTAAAGAAGTATTGCTTTGCTAAACGTTATGTTTACACTGTTAAATCTGTAACAAGCACTTCAGAATCTATACCTAACTCGGCGCCAAATTGGTGACATTATAACCTTTTAAATGCACATGGCAGTGCATGTGACAATAAAGGTCATTCTACTCTATTTTGATATTATGTGCAGAAATGACAGAACTCTAACAAACATAAGATCCAATCCTGCTACACTAAAACGCATCCTGAACTAACAACTTGTGCAGTTTTCCTCCAGATCATATCTTTTTGAAAAGTAGGCAATATTTTCCTGTTCTGTCGACGACTGTTCACAAGCTGTTAAATCGTTACAATGAACAGAACAAATGCATGTACATGATACCGGTTTCAGATGTTCACGAAGAATATTCAGCACATCGAAGTGTATAATCGTTGTTCAAATAATCATACACATATTTACTTTATAATTACGAGAAAGATGTCTGACTGATCAAAATAAATTGACAGCATTACAAAGGGAACATGTCTGACCATGTAATCCTAACCTGTTTCTCCGATTGGACGATTCTCGGGAACTTGAGCTACTTAAGCTGACCCCACTTCCTGAACATGCCCTTAGCCCAGGTAAATGAAACGTCTGAGAGATCACAAATTGTCTGCAACATCTGAAATTCAAGGAGAGCATGTGCCTTATTGGTATGCATACACTTCACAATGGGAGCAAAGAACTGTCCAAATTAAGTCATCAAAATACTTATTTACTTTATAGTTTAACGGTTTCAGTCTGTTAGATTATTTTAGTCCTGACCTCCACTTTCAAAATTAGAGCTTAATGCAAAATGTAATGCGCTCATGTTCTTTGCCTTTCTTTATCTGCGCATCGTCATTGATGTCTCATCATCACGAATATTAAATCAACCTCGCTGTGGTTTCAAGTTCGTGCATGAACAGGATTGCAGTTTGCTTTGCCCTCTTATTTGCATCCGTTAATTTTCTTAACTGTTTACTCTATTGTTCGACTCAGTCAAAATGCTGTTATGCGCATCAACTGCAGCAAATCAGTAGACCGGTTTTCAATTTCTCCAGTGATTCATACAGTCTGACATGCATCACAGCAAAACTTTAAAATATTTCAACTAGATTGGCCATGATGGGGACCAAATATCTCACCGCGGCCTACGGTGTTCAGGCACAATTGCACCACTAGCATATCACCAACAATGCAGAAAATTTCCAATGTCTAACTTTTACACAAAAACAGAACAAATCCAAGATAACCATTTACTACAAATCAGCCTCCTCTTGATCATCAGTGAAATGATATAAAGTGTCATCAACAATGCAATCAAGCAACATAAATTAAATTACTGTGTGGAGAAGATGTAATCCAGGAATATTTGAATATTTGAACGACACCCATTTTAGCTTCCACCAGGACCAATCCGTTCCGAACCTCACTACAATTTTTGTTCAAATATGGCAAATGGAGTGAAATTCCAGTACTGGGGTAACATCAGCCCTTGACATCAAGGCTGCATTCGACCAGGAGAGGCATTATGGAGCTCTATTATAGCTGGAATCAATGGTTATTCGGAGGAAACTTCTCCAGTGATTGAAGACATACCTCGTACAGAAGATTATCGTCTTGTTCGTTGGCGGTCCCACCTCCAGGTCTTCTCTGCAGAAATTCCTCAGCGAAGTGTCCGAGGCCAAAGAAGCATCAGTTGCTTCATGAGTGGCCTTACGTTCGTCACAGGCTCAGAAGTGGGGATGGTCGCTGGTGCGTGCACCGTGTTTAACACAATTCACGAGTCCTCGCATGCTGAAACAGTCCATGCTCAAATTTAATGAGACCTGGACGATACCGAGGGCTGGGATGACAAATGACAGGCAACATTTGCGCAACACAAATGCCACACTCTGATGATCAGTGCCAAAAAGTTCGGTATTGGAAAATTGCAGCCAGTCTGGCAGCATCCGTGAAGTAGGAAAGTCGACGATACAAGCGTAAGATCTTCATCATGAATGTGAGGGGGGCAACGAACCTGAAAGATCGATGGGAAGGGATGCACTCGTGGTAAAGTTGCTGGAAATGCAATAGGTCGCAGAAGCTGGTTGGGTTGGTTTGTCAGGTTGGAGCATTGGGTTAAGGGGAGGGGTGAGAAGGATGACGTACAGGTCTGCAATTTTTAAAATGGCAGTACCAACTTGCAGTGGTGAATTTTGGGATAAGGTGGGGGAGGACAGATGAGGAAAAAGATGAAATTGACATTCGTCCCATGTGATTGGAGGGTCCCAAGATGGACGATGATGCATTCTTGCTCCATTCGTCGGGTGGCTGGAATTTGGCAGAGGAGGAGGCCAGGGATTTGCATGCCCTTGGCACGGTGTAACATGGAGTGAAACATTTCGGACACAGGACGGTGGGTTTGATTAGTGTGTGTCCCCGAGATCTTCTCTGAAGCGTTCCGCAATTTGGTGTCCCGTCTCCAAAATGTTGTGGAGATCCCATTGAGAACAACGGACGCAGTCGATTACATGTGTTTTGGTACTGGACAATCTGCCTCGAATGCAGAAGGACCCTTTGGGCCTTCGATGGCGATGAGAGCTGCAGTTTTAGGCACAGGCTGTACACATTTTGTGGTGTTACGTGATGGTGCCAAGAGTGGAGGATGGGCTGGGTGGGGGGCGTAGACACAACAAGGGAGTTGTGGTGGGAATGATCTGTATGGACCACAGATATGGGATTGGAGACACAAATATTCCTGGTGGTAGTTTCGGTTTTTTGGTTGCAAATGATGGAGGATGATACACTCTATCTGGAGGTTGGTCGTTAGAAAGTGATGATTGGGGGTTCTGTCCTTATTGAGATTGGAGGAGTGGGGTACAAGCTCGGAGTTGTGCGGTGAGGAGCAGATGTGCTGAATGGTAATGTTGATACCTCGAGGAGGGAAATCGCGTTCCTTGAAGAAGGAGGCCATCTGGCATCTTTTATGGTGGAATCGGACTAACTAATGTTAGCTTAAAAGATATATAAACTCTGAATGCATTAGAAGTGTTCATTCAGATATTGCGAACCAACCTGCTTAAATATGTAATTCTGCACCTCTCGAGGAGTTGGTAATTGAACGCAGGTGTTCTGGATCCGAGGTTGGGATCTACATCTTCATCACAGGAAGCCTGAACCTATATCCATTTCAACAACAACCTAGCCTATTAACTCCATAATAATATATTTCATATTCAGATCTTATTTATTCCATGTGTATCTGCTGACAAAGTCAGGGAAAAGCAATATAAAATAGCAGGTGTAACACCATTGCTTTCCCCATTCGAGCTCTCAATTTAAAATCTGACCACTGAGTGTATATTGCGTCTCTCCAGCGTAACATCCAGAAACAAAATCAATCAACATCTCACAGCATTTCAGATATTTTACTTTGTTTTTGTTTCTATTCAGAAGTTTCATTTAACTCCCAAAAATCTGCTATTCATCCCTTACCTGCTCATGACATTACCAAAACGGTCTGAACATCTCTTTAAAGACAGAATGTCGACAGGAATCAGCAACATCGCAAGAATGGAGACTTGTACTGACAGACTCAGCAGTTAGCAGTTTTAAAGTGCAAACTTTACGTGTCCCGATCATGCTCAATCAAATATAACGTTGTTAGTCTGAAACATGTGAAGTCTCATACCGTCAGTCCAACGGTTAACTTTGTCAATAGTCTCAATCATTTAAAAAGTCGTGCCTACACCCATGTTTTCTATATACCCCATTTTGTTTTGTTTAGACTATTTTAACAGTACTCTTAAAATAACAGTATTTTAACAGTATTTCATTCTGACCACGATTTTCGACAATGCAACAACTAGTGAGTGCAATGCTATCAAGTTCAGAAATGGGGAAACGTTCGAGTTTGCACAGGCTGCACTGTCACAGATGGTTTTCTGCAGTGAACCGTGCAGTGAACAGTGCTGCTGGCTTTCGATGTATGTCCATTTTGGCGAATGTCAAAGGTTCAAGGAAATTTGCTGGGCTGAAGTTGATGAGAATCATGATGAATCTAACGAATTGCTTACAAATTATGGAAGTGAGCGACAACGGGAGCTAGTGAGAGATGCAAGCTGTATGATTTTACGTTGGCCACATATTGGAAGTAGTCTTCTGGAAGAAGGTGGTCACTTATGATCGTCGTAAAGAGGTTGAAGAGGTCCGTTAATATTCCACCATCTCGTCCGCACAGGATCTGAGTCCAAGGCTATGGATTCCATCCATGCCAGTCGCTGTCTGTGAGTCCTCACATAAGAAGATCTATCTTACATCTGTGGTGGTAATCGTGGTTGCGTTGCATCCCAGGCTGCTGCAATAACAAGCTTACAGTGCTTTGAACTCGTCGAGTTGTAATGTATTGTTGTCCGCAATTCTGTTCAACATCTCTTTGTCGTCTGTTGTGCATGAAAGTCTTGCCGCAAATGACGGTGTCCAGATTAAGGTGTAATTATGAAGGGCTTACTTGGATTTTCTGAACAAATCAAGGTTACTCGACCTGTTCACCTCTGACCTGGAATTGAGTTGTGACAGGAATTCTCGTTTCTGTCCATGTTTTGCACATGGCAAATATTCAGATTACCATCTTCAGCACACAGTCTTCTGCACACTGATGTTGTCCGTGACGGTGCTGGCATATTTGCTTAGTTTGGACACTTAAGTGCTTGAACAGAGCAAAGTCCACTTATTCTTGGCAGTCCCGCAATAGCGATCCATTGCCCAGATCAATACTGCAGTCCTTTTTATATTACATCCTCTCATGCCTATTCCTTCTTGCCAGCTTGGGGGAGCGGGACACAGCCCTGCGATCGAATGTTCAAAAATGCGACGGTGAATGGATAGGTTAGCCACCTTTGATGGTGGTATATCTCCGGTCATGAAAGTTCAGACCTTTGGTGCAACAGGAGACATATTGGTAACCCGTGTTTAAGGTTTGTCTGTTTGAAATCGCCAACAAGAAAGGAAAAGTCCTCCAAGTATTCTGACTCAAGTTGGTTTGTAACATTGCACACTTCGTCTGATGCATTTTTCAGTTCTTTGTAAAGTGGGAAATAGACCACTTTCAGGATAGCAGAGGAGAAATCGTGCAGTAAGTAGTAGGGATGACAGTTTACTGGAAGATATAATTGATCCAGAGAGTAGTCATTCATCAGCATCGCCACATCTGAGCACTGGAATGACTAGAAGGCATAACTCACTAGGTGATGGTTTGCCCAAGGACGCCAATCCCTTCATTCAATAAATTGAGAATCACTCAGGTAGAAATGCCTTTTAGTTGCAAAGGAGTGAGTCATGTCTCTTGAAAACAGAGTGCCCAGCTGTCTGTAAATTCCCTTTGGAAGATATATCTAAATTTAAAGTCATCCATCTTGCATTCAATAGCTTGTATGCTTTAGAGGTGTATATTTTGGCAGGAGGATTTGAGCCCTCGTAGATTAAACCTCACTGGAAATACAGCACATCTCTCAGGTTTCCTGCATAGCAGTTCCACCTAATCTATCCGGGTGTGCTTGAGCGAAGCCTGCTATTCTTGGAGATATGTGATTGGTTTCTGGGCTCCGTTCATTACCTTGAGCATTCGAGGGCGTACTGCGACCTGTTGAATCGACATCCACGATGCGGGGTCACTGTGTTTCTTGTTTCCATGATGGCTGAGATTCGTTTCCAAGTCTCTGCGACTTCGAATCTGCCTGTATCGGCAAATCAAGGAGGTCCAATTGGCTTTCGTGTGTGAGTCTCGTACACAATGCTTCACGAGGTCTTGCCGTCGACTGGTCGGCTTGTTATTTGTCATCATGGGGTCGGTTCTTGCTTCCAGGCTAATTGAAGCTCAGTTCTGGTTTTTCACGAATGGGCTAGTTTTGCGGGAAGATGGTAGGCCTTTACTTATGCTGAGCTTGAGATTGGAGAGATTGCTTTCGAGCCTTATCAGCCGTAGCATCTTGAGAACTGAAAGACGTTGTAAGCGAATGTTGTTAGTAATTCTATTAGATTTGGCATTCAGGTTTAAAAGCAAATTGAATTAAAAGGTGGAAATGCATGGTCTGCTTCGACCTCTCGCAAAATGTCACCATGCTCCAGTGCAACCTTGAATGTGGTTTATTTTTGTGTAAGATTATATGCAATTTAGTCATGGTGGCGTAAGTGGAGGCGTTATAGAATTTCTTTCTCGCTGATTTCTTTTGAAGGTCGTCCAACAAGGAGACCAATTTCAGTGTGTGTGCTGAGGGTTGTAATTAAATTCCGTTCCTATCTGAAGCAAAATCAAGAAATGGAACAATAGCTTCCGAAATGAACAGGACTTTAAAAACAGAAACGTGAAGGAGCCATTGTTTCCTACTCTGTGTTTCTTTACTTCATTCTGAAGAACCAACAAGAATTAGATGAAGAGAATTCTCTTATACTTGATTATTCTTGGCAATAGTGCTACCATTTTTACCATGAGCTGCTGCTTTGATCTTGGCGATATGACTATGAACTAGCAGGAAATTATTATGTACAGTCAATATTTGTTGGGCCACACGGTCTATGGCATGTCCCACATCTTCCAACTGAAATAAGATTAATAATAGCGAACAGTTTGCTTCGCATGTAATATCATTCGTTGGCTACGCGGGCACTGATCGACTTTAGTTCATGAAAAAGCAATGGCTTTTTCATGGAAGACATATCATTGTTTCAGAAGTTTAGTGATGAAGGGCTTTTGCCCGAAACGTCGATTTCGCTTCCCGTTGGATGCTGCCTGAACTGCTGTGCTCTTCCAGTAACACTAATCCAGTATTTGGTTTCCAGCATCTGCAGTTATTCTTTTTACCTCAGAAGTTTACATTGTCTACCGATTTTAGGACTCCATCTCCTCCAAGAACACAAACACGAGAGCTCTCTGTTGACCACTGTTTTGGGATGATCGGCACTGCCAATTTTCAATCCATTCAGTGCGAAATCAGCAGAGGCGGCTGGTTTCAAATCCATGATCTGGAGGAGGGAAGAATGTTAAATGACTCAATTCACACTTCAAAAGTTTCAAATTGCTACGGTTTTGTAACGCAAATGTGTTTTATCATCCAACACACATCTTTAAAAAACAAACTTAGGTTGAATATTTTTATCACAACACATGAAACAGTAGCATTTCTAGAAAGTCCAACAAATAATCAATCAAATATGATGCAAACCGACTTTACAAACTCTGCATTTACTCCTGATTATCGTCTGCAAATTGGGGTGACTTGATGATCTCATTGCCAAAGTGACTAAGTCTTGTTCTCAGGATTATTCCTTTGATTACCATATTGTCTGAGTTTGTTTTCGGCTTCCAACTAAAACGTTGAAATATATTTCAATCAGTACCTGAACAGGTAAGGTTTGAAGGGTTTGGGAGTGGGGCTGTGGGTTGGGACTAGTGTAGTTCTGAATTCACGTATGGGCCCCAGCTATGCCTGTCTCTTTGTTGACTATGTAGAACAGTTGATCTTCCGTAATTACACCGGCACCACTCCCAACTCTTCCTCCGCTACATTGATGACTGCATTGGCGCCACCTCGTGCTCCCGCGAGGAGGTTGAGCAATTCATCAACTTCACCAACACATTCCACCCTGACCGTAAATTTACCAAGACTATCTCTGACACCTCGCTCCCCTTCCTGGACCTCTCCATCTCCATTAGTGACGACCGACTTGACACTGACATTTCTTACAAACCCACTGACTCCCATAGCTACCTGGATTACACCTCTTCCCACCCTATCTTTTGCAATAATGCCATCCCGTATTCCCAATTTCTCCGCCTCCGCCGTATCTGCTCCCAGGAGGACCAGTTCCACCATAGGACACACCAGATGGCCTCCTTCTTTAGAGACCGCAATTTCCCGTCCCACGTGGTGAAAGATGCCCTCCAACGCATCTCGTCCACATCCCGCACCTCCGCCCTCAGACCCCACCCCTCCAACCGTAACAAGGACAGAACGTCCCTGGTGCTCACCTTCCACCCTACAAACCTTCGCATCAACCAAATCATCCACCGACATTTCCGCCACCTCCAAAAAGGCCCCACCACCAGGGATATATTTCCCTCCCCACCCCTTTCCGCCTTCTGCAAAGACCGTTCCCTCTATGACTACCTTGTCAGGTCCACACCCCCCTACGACCCACCCTCCCATTCTGGCACTTTCCCCTGCCACCGCAGGAACTGTAAAACCTGTGCCCACACCTCCTCCCTCACCTCTATCCAAGGCCCTAAAGGAGCCTTCCACATTCATCAAAGTTTCACCTGCACATCCACCAATATCATTTATTGTATCCGTTTCTCCCGATGTGGTCTCCTCTACATTGGGGAGACTGGGCGCCTCCTAGCAGAGCGCTTTAGGGAACATCTCCGAGACACCCGCACCAATCACCCAAACCGCCCCGTGGCCCAACATTTCAACTCCCCCTCCCACTCTGCGGAGGTCCTGGGCCTCCTTCACCGCCGCTCCCTCACCACCAGACGCCTGGAGGAAGAACGCCTCATCTTCCGCCTCGGAACACTTCAACCCCAGGGCATCAATGTGGACTTCAACAGCTTCCTCATTTCCCCTTCCCCCACCTCATCCTAGTTTCAAACTTCCAGCTGAGTTACTGTCTCCTTGACTTGTCCGACCTGCCTATCTTCTTTTCCACCTATCCACTCCATCCTCTCCTCCTTGACCTATCACGTTCATCTCCTCCCCCACTCACCCATTGTACTCTATGCTACTCTCTCCCCACCCCCACACTCCTCCAGCTTATCTCTCTATGCTTCAGGCTCACTGCCTTTATTCCTGATGAAAGGCTTTTGCCCGAAACGTTGATTTCGCTGCTCGTTGGATGCTGCCTGAACTGCTGTGCTCTTCCAGCACCACTAATCCAGTAGATAGTTCTGAATTCTGTCCGGCATTGACTGGTTGAACAAAATAGTCTGCTTCCATGCTGTCTGATTCCATTATTGTTTGATGACATGCAGTGACATCAGAGTGAGAGATACGAGATAGTGATTCTCTTGCCTGATAATATTAACAAAAAGCATGCACCCGATGAAATTATCAAATCGAATTCACATTAGGTGTGGTTGGCCCTCGCTAATGGCGACGTCCTGTTGAACATGACAACAAAAACGGTACTGGATGACCTAAATATGAATGCAGAATCCGTAGTGCTCAGCTGGAAGGATCTTTTTCAGGCTGTTCGACCGAGGCTCGTGTTGGATGGCGAAATTCATTTTGAAGGGTTCCTCAGGTTTGTTTTCTTCACACTTCTTTGCAGAAGTGTGCACATTTCATGTTAGCAATACTTTTGCTTTCTGTTACATTTATTGCATCTACAATGACCACACTTCCCGGAAAGGCATCTGTCATCATTTCCTGCCCGTCCATATGGAACGATTTTGACATCATTTCTACGTGTTTTCTGTTATCAATTGTCTTGAATTACCGTCCTCTACTTCTGTCAATGGAGATAGTTTCACGATTTGTATTCAATGTAACAACACGATGTATTTATTTGAACTTTTTGTGATTTTGTGATCATCCAGTGACACTAGAACCAGACCTGCATCAAAATTGCAGCGAAATAATCGTCAGTTACCTTCAACAAAGCTGGATTAACTGAGTATTTTACGTTAATATTTCTAATGGTCGAAGCGTTGTGTACTCCATGAGCTGTGATCTCAATCTGGCTAGCCAAATCAAATAATCTCAACGCTGGTATTACTCGCAATCAGAAAATAGAGCGTTCCAGTGAACTTTCCATAAGCTGAAATGGCGAAAAGCGAAGAAACATTCATTGAATAGGGGAAAAATGTACATTTTTGGATTTATTTGAAAAGAGACATGAATGTAGGTTTTCTGGAAAAGTGACGTTGTGTGATGTGAACTTTTCAAAAGCGGGGATATCTGTATGTATAACCCTTTTAGTCTTTTCTTAACTGCTTCCTTTTCGAAGAAACATGTTAAATGTATTATTTTACGAATTTGTCTGACAAAAATGACTTGCAACACACTTTTTGAAATTAATCTGCATCTGCTCTGATATCCATCTGAACGCCTTGCGGCAATTCATACAGATTTCGATTTTACCATCATGTCATGTTTTGAGATAGGGCTCTGGATAGCTAAGTACAACCGTCAATATATCTCAGAAAGGAGAGCAGTCAAAGCACTGATTTTGAGAAATTCAACTCAGAGGCAGAAAGTGATAGAGTCACGGAGGGATACATTACTTAAATAGACCCATTTGTCCAATTCGGCCATTCCCACCAGCTGTCCGAACCTAATCGGGTCTCTTTGTCACCACTTGGCACTTATCCCCCCAAATAATCGATATGCATATACCTATCCAGATGGCTTCAAATGCTTTAATTATACCAGCCTCCAACATTCCCCTGGCGATTCATTCTATTAATCCAGCAGCCTCTGAGTGAAAAAAATGTTGCCTTTTAGATCCCTTTCATAGTTTCTTCTCTCAACCTCAACTACGTCCTCTAGTTCTGGACTTCCCCTCGGCATTGTAAAAACAACCTTGTCTATTTATCCTATCCATCCCCTCATGATTTTACAAACATCTATAATGTCACCCCTTAGCTCCTACATTCCAGCGAAAACAGCCCCAGCTTATTCAGCCTTCTCCTTACAGCTCACATCCTCCAACCATGGCAACATCCTGTAAAGTGCTTTCTGAACTCTTTTAAATTTCACAACATCCTTCCGCGAGGAAGGAGACCAGAATTGCACACAACATTCCAAAAGGGACCCAAACATGCCTCCACCAACAGCCTCCGTTTTCTATCATAAAGCCAGTTCTGTATCCAAACGGGTGTTCTCCCTGCTCTCTCTGAAATCTAATCGTATTTTGCATTCTCCCATGAGGAACATTGTTGTGCGCCTTACTAAAGTCCGGAAAGATGACACCTTCCAACGTGTACTCATCAATCGTCCATGTTAGTTCTTCAAGAAACTGAATAAAATTCCTGAGACATGATCTCCCACGCACAAAGCCATGCTGATGATCGCCCAGTCAGTACTTGCCTTTCCAAATACATGTAAATCCTGTCACTCGGAATATCTTCCAACAACTTGCTCAGCGCTGATGTCAGGAACACCCAAACAATACTTATATCAGAAATAACACTATCATTCATTGCATTTCATTCGATACCTGGTACTCTTCAAAGTTCCTATTCACGTTGATTCAGTAATTTTAATCCAGATGCCCAACTGTAACCGTACGTTGCATTCAAGCTTTCTTCTCAATATCACTTTCCATTTAGACATTACGTAAATGACATTACCGCTGTGACTCACCCCTCTTTCCCCCTCCATTCGGAGTCATCTTTTTTGAGTATTCTGCAAAGGACTGAGTTTGAGGTCACTGGACCAGACTTTGCCTGACAAAGACAGCATCGTTTTTTGCACCAGATTCTGCAATGTCCAAATCTCGCCCTTGGGGTAGTATCCGAATGGCGAGGAATTCCTGGTCTGAATTGTACTGATCAAATAACCAGATACGTTACGGAAATGTTCGAAGTGAATCAGTTAAAATAAAAATATTGTGTACAGTTCATCATAAAACTTTCTTATCTGTTTTCATTCTGTTTGAGATAATTGATCTGGACCCAATGTATAATGACGTCACACTGTTTCAATTAGGTAATATCTGTAAATGTTTCCCGTGCGTGTTTTTCTCTCGGTCACTTTACACTTCAGTCTCTCAATCAAATTGGTTTCGTCTGTTTGCGCCGAACAACAAAACAATATTCAATATTTTGATTGTGGTTTCTTCCCTGACTGTTCCTAGTTCCACATATGCTGTTTCTCATTTGTCTTCCATTTGGTGGCACGGTGGCTCCGTTGTTACCCAGTTTTACAGGCCCAGAGAACCGTGATAAATTTCAGCCTCGGGCGACTGCATGTGTGACGTTTGCACATCCGCCTTGTGTTTACATTACTTTCCTCCCACAGTCCAAATATGTTGAGTTTATGTGGATTGGACATAGGAATGCTGCATGGCAGGAATCGGCTTTTGTATAAGAGTGAGAGGGATACTCTTCAGAGCTATGACATGGACTCGACGTGCTGAAGGCCTTGCTGCCATGCTGAAAATATTCTATGATGAGCGCCACATCTCGATGACACTTCAATTGTCTCAGAGTTATTGGTAATACGAATTCTCTGCCTGCCTCTGTGATCCAGCATTGAAACCTTGCTTGAGTTGCACTCCTTTTAGCAATTGGAAATCATCCTATCGTACTCATACCTGTGCTGGTAGGCAGTGGGCAAACTTGGAGCTGCAATATTCCGAGTCACTCACAGCAGTTATCCAAACATGTGACATGCTTTTGTCGAGATAGCATTAATTAATTCATTTCAATTCAATGCCGTTTGAAGTGTGACCTTGACAGAAACATATTATTTGCTTTCCACGTGGGAGATTCAGTAATAAACATGCCATTAAACGTCATAAATAATGTACTGCATGAATGTTTCGTGCAACTTCCTAGCTAAAACTTGGACTTCTTTCCACGTCTTGCTGCGTAAGTGCATTGATTTTTCCTGGCTTGAGGCGAATTGCTTTTCTCTGCAGTCATTGCCAACGTCCATACTGAAGAAACTTGTAGTGTGAATAAAGGTTCGCCTGCTTCTGTGGTGAATCAACATATATCAGAACAAGTCACAGGGATTGCCGTCAATGACATCATACAGCTTTAATGATTGAAGTCCAAAAGACAAATGACCATGTTATTTGGTAGGCTCAATGGAATCTTTGATCTGCTGTGTCTCAATTTACTGTGGCATTGCATTCAAACCGATCTCTGTTGAGGCTAAAGTTCAAGTTAGTTAACTCACTCTGCATTATTCAGATTCTGTAGGGACCTGTAATAATGTCAAGGCTAATTATTACAACTGCTTTCTAGAAGTGTGCAAAAAATACTAATCTTGTCTTGACATGTATATGATTATCAGAAACTTTAGACACGTTAGTTTTCTGTTTTTACATGAATAATGAAACAGTCATTTCCTTTATTTTTCCACTGTTATGTTGTCCTTTGAAAAATGAGAGGTCATAAAGGCAGATTTGCCGAAGAGTCTGCATTAATAAGGGAGGGGGAGCACTAATTTCCCCCAGTACATTTTTTCTTTTCTATTCGGTTTCTACCTGTAACAGTCATAGGTTGTGTGAGATAAGAGAGTTGGGAACTCCAGTAAATCGTTCTCTGAATTTCTTTTGAGATCTTCTCTGTGGATGTCGTTGCCTCCTGTCTGTAAGAACTTGTTTTTGTCTTAACTTTATTTTTGTCAGGGTGTGATTATTGAATCTTATTCAATAAGAAAAGAAAAAGAAATAGCGACTGTATCGGGTCTGTTAAGTTTTCCAGTAGGCTATTCTAAGTTCTGCTCTCATTTGGAATGTTTTATTTGCCATGCTTAAATAACTTCTCTTTTGCTTAAGGTTGATTGGCTTGACCAGCTGCATCATACGTCAAACATCCACTCCCATCTGCCTTTCAAATAAGAAAACAAAGTTAGGGTTCAGGCTACACTCTTTCAATACTTTAAGTGAAGCTGGTCATTTTCATAACGTATGCGTTGCACTCAGGAAAGATGTCTGCACCTAACGGGTAACAATATTTAGAAATCTAAACTGACTGTAATTGGAATATCAGCAATAAAACGGTTGTGCTTGTTTTCCACAGAAAGTCAATAATCGTTTCGTTCATATTCGGGGCGAGCTTATTCTTTATTCATGTTTTAAAGAACCTCAGAGAGCATCACAACACTTGTTAGAGAAGATCATCCACAGATGCAAATATTTTACAAACGATAACCAGATTAATGGGGAAAAACCTCATTATTCTGTCGGATAGTTACGCCAGGGTCAGGCATGCAACAGCATACCAGGAATTTGACGAAAACAGTAATGTGGAGGAGTTGATCACAACAGGATAATGACAGGGGAAATAAAGCACACATGATTGAAACAGACTGAGAGAGGGAATGATGGCAAAACAAAATCAAACTTTGACAGTAACTGCAAACAGATAGAGAGACACAAATTAAGTGTGAAGGGGTGAACGAAAGAAAGAAGAATGAAAGGAAGAAGAAAGAAGGAATGAAACAAAGAAGGAATGAGACGTGGACAAGCAAAAAGAGCAGCAAACACGATCGTGGGGAGAATGAAGCAAAAAGAAACATTTTTTTCATCATCTTTGTAGGTATTTCTTATTTAGAATACTTTTGAGCCGAACAGAAGGAAGTCGGTTTTGCATTGGAAAAAACTGATTTTTGTGATGGCAAACCCAATATTTTGGGTTATTGTCACAAAATGTTTTTTTCCATGCAAACGCTGGAGACGTTTAGAGGGTCAGTGATTCGAAAACAAGTTAAAACATAATGAAGGTACTGTAGTTAATAACTGAGCGAGTGGAGACAACGATGTCTATGTAATGTCTGTGTCTTGGGCCAGATTAAAGCAAAATGGGTTAGCAAACTCCTGATAAAGTTCCCTATCAGTGTTCATTCATGCTCGTCAACATTTCTTTTGGTGATTTCTAGACAGGCATCATGACACGTTTCCTGATGTTCTAAGATACGTACAAGAAGCATCACTTTGGTTGTTCACCGCTCTGGCCCCAGCCGGTGATTCAGTTGACGACAAGGGAAGCACAGTATTCAGCTGTTTTCATCATATCACTTTCTTAGAAAACAGTGAAGAGTGATGTGCAACTCCGACCTCAAAAACAATTGCACTTGACAATAATTTTCTTATTTATTCATTCGACATGTATCAAATAGAATGAAAAGTGAGCATTGTGCAGATGCATGAACTGTCTGAATATTAAATAATTGAAACACCGTTCACAGTTCTGGACCGCAAAACTCTTTTTCACAAAGACATGAGGGGATGCACACTGTCTCTTATCTTCAGACACAGTGCATAGTCAGCTTCTGAGCATGACTCATCGCCATGCCCACATTTGCACCTCGAAATACAATAGATAGACGATAATATGATAGCGCTGCTGTCCCTAGATTTTAGTTCAGCCATATGTGGAATACTGGATGCGTTGTTCATTTCAGACTGAAACAAAACATAAAGTCATATGTTACAGGGGTGTGTTCCCAAGTTGAATACTGAACTGACTACTTCATGTAAGGTAGGTGATCACGGTCAAGGGTTTTTTTTTTCAGAATGGTGGACTGTGACTAGAGGTATTCCATAGGAATCAGTGCTGTGACGTCTGCTGTTCATGATTGATGTGAGTGAGTTGGAAGGAAATGTAGTTCGTGTAATTAGTAAGTTTTTGGACGATACAAAGGTCGCTGGATTCGTGGTTACTGAGGCGGATTGTGAGCGGACGCAGCAGGATGTAACTCACTTGGAGACATGGGCACAAAAATGGTGGATGGAATTTAACCAGGACAACTGTGAGGTGATGTATTTTGCCAATGCACGCACAGAGGAAATTATAGAATCATGGCAGAAACCGTCAGGTGTTGATATGCTGACTGTAGTGAATGTGGTCCACCGATCATTGAACATGGCAGCATAGGAAGCGAACTTATCAAAAACAGACAATTGCACACCTCCCCTCATTGGAACGGGCGCTGAACAAGGATAGCAGTTTTATCGATATTTGATAAGGCCATATTCGCAACACCGAATAGAGTTTTGGTCACCAAACAAGCAGAAGTATGTTGATGCGCTGGGAAGTGTACAGTTTTTTTAAAAATAGAATCTCTAAAGTGTGGAAACAGGCCTTTCGGCCGAATAAGTCCACACTCCACCTCGGAAGAGAATCCCACCCAGTTCAATTGCCTTTCAGTATACATTTTACATACTCTCATACACCCATAAGCAGTATGAGCAATTCGTCAAAACTGCAGATCCTCGAATTGTGGGAGAAAACTGGCGCACCTGGAGAAAAAACACATAGACAGACGCCCGAGGCTGCAATCGAAGCCAGAGCCCTGGCGCTGCGAAGCAGCAGTGCTAACCACTGAGTCACCGAACCGCCTCACTACTAAGTCATCGTGCTGCCCCACTTACTTGGACATTTCCTGTTTCGGGGGTTTGAGCCATGAAGAAAGTGTGAATAGGGAGCGTTTGCTTTCACGGGAGCGCAGGAAGTTGAGGAGTGACCGACGATATCTTTACAAATTTGTGACTTATATTGATAGAGTGGAAAACATGAGGCTTGTGCCCAGCATAAGGGGTCAGTTACGATAAAAAAAACACACTGGTTCAAAGTGTGGCGGCGCACATTTAGGAGAGATGTGTGAAACACTGCTTTTGTGTGGAATAGGTGGTGAGTGCCTGGAATGCGTTGTCGGAGGAGGTTCTGGTGAAAGCAGATACAATACCAGTATTCTAAAAGCACAATGACGAAGAAATGTTCAGAACGGAATGAGTGGCCGAGGAATGTGGCGACACATGTCTAAAAGTGAAAAGTGCCTGTTCCAAGGTGCATTGTTCCTTGTACTTTGTTAAACAGTTATAGAGGATTACAGAATAGAAACAACAAATCAGAGCCTTCTGCTTTTAAGTAACTTTACAAATTCTGTTGCGGCAGCTCCTGGTCAGATGTGGCACATTCTGATCGCCCATTGACCTAAATATGGCAGCAGACACAGAATTATATACCCGATTCTCAACTCGCTGAGGCCATTTGGTCGCACAATGGTTGGTTTGACACAGAGTAATGTAAAGGTAGCAGTGTCTACATTGAACAATGTATCTTACGGTCTCATTAACATGGATTTCTTGCAAACAACAATACCTGCAGATGCGTCGCAGGACACAGATCTGTAAGATTTATGTGAGAACAGACAGTGTTAAATTTGCAGTAGCATTAAAAATAATAGCACAGCACAATTACAGAGACAAATGTTAATTTGTGGATTATGTCTTGTCAGACGCTAGAAGATCAGTCAAGTTCATTCAGCTGTGCAAGCGAATAAATTTTAGTAATAATTAAAATCAAACGTTGTCCGATTAGGCAGGAGGGTTAATGAGAATAAGGGCAGTAACTTCCATATCAGAAATAATTTGTGATAATATGCAGCTGAATGACAGAAGGGCAGTGACTAACTGACCCTCCAACGAAAGGTGAAGCAGAAACTACCCACAATTCATTCGGTAAGGAATGACAACAATAGCAGTACGCATAAAGACTTTAACATCTAATTAGCATTATTTTAGAGCTGATAATCGGAACTTTACAGAAACTTGGAATAACTTACCTCCTTTTGTATCTCCTGTGGTGAGGACAGTGGGAAATATAAGAGCAGAATTTGGTAGCTAAAGCAGTGAATACTACGAGTGACACAATTCATTAAGTGCCCACAGATAATGAAATGTGGTAAATGTCTGTAAAAGATTATAGAACATAGAACATAGAAAAATACAGCACAGTACAGACCCTTTGGCCCTCGATGTTGCACCGATCCAAACCCACCTAACCTACACTCGCCCACTAGCCTCCATAAGTCTATCCAATGCCCTTTAACTACCCATAAATAGGGAGAGTCCACCACTGCTACTTGCAGGGCATTCCATGAACTCACAACTCGCTGAGTAAAGAATCTACCCCTAACATCTCTCCTATACCTACCACCCCTTAATTTAAAGCTATGCCCCTTCGCAATCGCTGACTCCATATGTGGAAAAAAGTTCTCATGGTAAACCATATCTAAACCCCTATGCATCTTGTACACCTCTATCAAGTCACCCCTGAACCTTCTTTTCTACAATGAAAACAGACCCAAGTGCCTCAGCCTTTCCTCATACGATCTTCTTCCCATACCAGGCAACATCCTGGAAAACGTATTCTGCACCCGTTCCAGTGCCTCCACATCCTTCCGATAGTATGGCGACTATAACTGCATACAATACTCCAAATGCGGCCGCACCAGAGTCTTATACAACTGCAACATGACCTCCAGACACTGGAACTCAATTCCTCTACCAATAAAAGCCAGTACGCCATATGCCTTCTTCACAACACTCTTTACCTGGGTGGCAACTTTCAGAGATCTGAGTACATGGACACCAAGATCCCTTTGCTCATCCACACTATCAAGTATCCGACAATTAGCCCAGTATCCCATCTTTTTGTTACTCCTTCCAAAGTGAATCACTTCAAATTTAGCTACATTGAACTCCATTTGCCACCTTTCTGCCCATCTCTGCAGCTTATGTATATTCCGCTGTAACCTGCCCCATCCTTCCTCACTGTCAACAACACCACCGACTTTCGTATCATCCGCAAATTTGCTCAACCAACCTTCTAGCCCCTCCTCCAGGTCATTTAGAAAAATAACAAGCAGCAATGGTCCCAAAACTGATCATTGCAGAACACCACCAGTAACTGCACCCCAAGATGAACCTTTACCATCAACTACTACCATCTGTCTTCTTCCAGCCAGCCAATTCCTAATCCAAACCTCCAACTCACCCTCAATGCCATACCTCCGTATTTTTTGCAGTAGCCTACTCACATCCATATACACCACATCTACCGCTTTACCCTCGACCAACGCCTCAGTCACCTTCTCAAAGAATTCAATCAGGTTTGGGAGGCACGACCTGCCCTTCACAAAACCATGCTGATCATCCTTGATCACATTATTCCTATCCAGATGTTCATAAATCCTATCCCTTACAATTCTCTCTTAGACAGACTTTGCACACAACAGAAGTGAGACTCACCAGCCTATAGTTACTAGGGTTATCCCTGCTCCCCTTCTTGAACAAGGGAACCACATTTGCTATCCTCCAGTCTTCTGGCACTATTCCCGTAGACAACGAGGACAAAATAATCAAGGCCAAATGCTCTGCATTCTCCTCCCTTGCTTCCCAAAGTATCCTAGGATAAATGCCATCAGGCCCAGGGGACTTCCCTATTTGAACCTTTCCAGAATTTCCAATACCTTTTCCCTCCATACCTCAAAGCCATCCATTCTAATTAATTGTGACTCAATATTCACATCGGCAACAATGTCCTGTTCCTGAGTGAATACTGAAGAAAAGAATTCATTCAGTTTCTCCCCAATCTCTTTAGCCTCCACACGCAACTTCCCACTACAATCCTTATTGGATCTATTACTACCCTAGTCATTCTTTTCTTCCTGCCATACCTTTAGAAAGCCTTTGGGTTTTTCGTAATCCTGCCAAGCAAGGACTTTACATGTCCCCTCCTTGCTGCTCTTAGCTCTCTCTTCAGATAATTCCTGGCTAACTTATAACTCTTAATCGCACCAATTGAACCTTCACGCCTCATCTTTACATAGGCCGCCGTCTTCCCTTGAACAAGGGATTCCAATTCCTTGTGAAACCACGGCTCCCTCACACGGCCCTTTCCTCCCTGCCTGACAGGTCCATACTTATCAAGGACACTCAATAGTTGCTCCTTGAACAAGCTCCACATATCGATTGCGCCCTTACCTTGAAGCCTACCTTTCCAAGCCACGCATCCTAAGTCGTGCCTCACCGCATCATAATTTCCCTGTACCCAGATGTAACACTTGCCCTGCCGTGCACACTTATCCCTCTCCATCACTAGAGTAAAAGTCACCGAATTGTGGTCACTGTCCCCAAAGTGCTCACCTACATCCAATTCTAAGACCTGGCCTGGTTCGTACCCAGAACCAAATCCAGTATGGCCTCACCTCTTGTTGGCCTGTCTACATATTGTGTCAGGAAACCCTCCTGTACATATTGGACAAACACTGACCCATCTAACGTACTTGAGCTTTCCCAGTCAATATCTGGAAAGTTAAAGTCCCCCATAACAACCACCCTATTAATTTCACTCTTCTCCTGATTCATCCTCGAAATCCTTTCTTCTACGATTCTAGGACTATTCGGAGGCCTGTAGAAAAGTCCTAACAGGGTGACCTCGCCTTTCCTATTTCTAACCTCAGCCCAAACTACCACAGATGGCGAGTCTTCATCCATCGTCCTTTCCACCGCTGTAATACTATCTTTGACAAGCAATGCTACACCTCCCCCTCTTTTACCGCACCTCTGACCCTACTAAAATATTTAAACCCTGGAAACTGCAACAGCCAATCCTGTCTCTGTTCTATCCATGTCTCCGTAATAGCCACAACATCGAAATTCCAGTACCAACCAACGCTGCATGTTCACCTACCTTATTTCGTATACTTCTCGCATTGAAGTATACACACTTCAAGCCACCTTCCTGTTTAAAGGCACCCTCATTCGAGAATGATGTCATGTTCCTAACCTCCCTACACTCCAGCTCTTGTACCCTAAAGCTACAGTCTAGGTTCTCATGCCCCTGCAGAGTTAGTTCAAACACCCCCAAAGAGCTCTAGCAAACCTCCCCCCAAGGATACTGGTGCCCCTCAGGTTCAGGTGTGGACCATCCTGTTTATAGAGGTCCCACATTCCCCAGAAAGAACCCCAGTTATCCAGATACAGGAATCCCTCCCTCCTGCACCATCCCTGTAGCCACGCATTTAACTATTCTAACTCCCTATTCCTCGACTCTCTATCACGGGTAACAAACCAGAGACAACAACTGTTAGTTCTAACTCTGAGCTTCCTACCTAGCTTCCTGAAAGCCTGCCTAACATCCTCATCCCTCTTCCTACCTATGACGTTGGTGCCAATGTAGACCACGACTTCGGGCTGCTCCCCCTCCCCCTTAAGGACCCGGAAAACACGATCAGAGACATCATGTACCCTTGCACCTGGGATGCAATATACCAAACGTGAGTTTCTCTCGCCCCCGACAAAACCGCCTATCTGTGCCCCGAACTATCGATTCCCCAATAACTATTGCTCTGCTCTTTTCCACCCTTCCCTTCTGAGCAACGGGGACAGTCTCCGTGCCAGAGGCCTGAGCCACATTACTTACCCCTGGCAAGTCGTCTCCCCCACAAGTATCCAAAACGGTATACTTGTTCTTGAGGGGAACGGCCGCAGGGGGTCCCTGTACTGGCTGCTTCCTCCCAGTCCCCCTCACTGTCACCCATCTGTCTGTAATCTTTGGAGTTACTACTTCCCTAAAGCTCCGATCTATGACCCCCTCTGCCTCCCGAATGATCCTACGTTCATCCAACTCCAGCTCCAGTTCCCTAACACGGTCTTGGAGGAGCTGGAGATGGCTGCACTTCCTGCATGTGTAATCAGCAGGGACGACCATGGCATCCCTCACCTCAAACATGTTGCAAAAGGAACATTGCACTGTCTTCACTGCCTTCCCTCTAAAAGTAACCTTTTAAAAAAAAAAACTAGGTCAAAACAATAGAACAAGCAAAATGCAGCACTTACCTGCTTACTACAACGGGTCTTATTATTAGATTAGAGGAGGAGGGCGGGTGAGAGGCATTATAATCGTTGACTTTGGAATATGAATAATGGGATATATTGTAAGAACCCGATAGTTGACGATTACGTGTTCTTGCAAACATGGGGACGTAGGGAGGCCGATTGGGCTGTCCTTCGTTGATCAGGTGGTTTGCAGGATTTGATGCACTGAATATCTGCACGCCCCTCCCAAATCTTCCTGGCGTCCAATTTCTTATTGTTATAACATGGTGATGCAAATATGCGTTAAATGACTTTATCAAGCTCGAAACATAAATTTATTCATTTCATGTTGAGAGGGCGTCCTCTTTCCCTACCTACCAGGTATGCATACAAAAACATATTTTGATTCTACTTAGGCCAAACTGCCAAGGGCATGTTATCGCCCCTTTACCCCTCCTAATTTCTCCTTCAAGATTATTTTCCTTGATATCGTTACATTAAGCAAGGGACTAGACTAATGCTTACATACTTTCCGTTTTCTTCTTAACTGCTGTTTCAATACCTCATGTTCTCCATTATTCCCAAATCCTGAAATCCTTATCTTTCATCCCTGCAGGAAGGTGCTTTTACATGATCTCTGATGAACTGGCTTTAAAATACTTACATCTGACAGATGTGGATATGTGGATTTAGCTACTTTTTAATGAATTTCCCACAATTTACGCTTTCAGTTTTCCACCGGCTAATCCTGATATATAAATGTCCCAAATTTTACAGAATGATGATCACTGCTCACCAGATTCTGCCCAACTGAAATTTCAAACACTTCTTGACTCTCTTTGCCCAATTACAAGGTCTAATACCGCCCCACTCCGAGTTGAAACATGCCTTTATTGCTTCAAGAAACGCTCCTGCATTCAAATTCTGTCCCATCTATACAGCTGGCATGAAGGAAGTTTCAGTCATGTGTAGAAATCTAATCAACGAGGATGATACAAGGGTATTGTAGTGAGCATAGATGGATTACGTGAGTATGTAAAATGCATCGAATTGCTTTTCATGTGACCAAATATGTAATTGTGGATTCTGCCAGTGAAAAATAAAGGCAAGCATATATCAAATCATCATAACAAACAAAGCTCTGAGATATTGTACCATCTCAGCATCCATGTGAGGTGCGCCAATTAAATATGAAAATTTAAAGTGTTTGATTATTCCTTGCGTTCAAAGCGGCAAGCAACAATAACGCACACATGTATCAGGAAACAAATAGTTTCAAGAAGAGAGAATCCATTCATCACTAATTGACGTTCAGTAACGGTTCCTGCAAATATTCCTTCACTGTCAATATCTTTTGTATTTACATTAACGAAAAAATGAACTGGCCAAGAACTGCAATATCGTGGCCTCAAGAAACACTAAGTGCTATCACTGTTGGAACCTATGTCTCTCCCAAGTCTGTGAAACATCGACATAGCACGAATCAGGAGTGTGACAACATTTTTCCCACTTTACTGCATAAGTCCACATTGACTGACTTCCAAAAAACGCTAAACCTTTGTGAACACCTGCACCATTTAGTGAAACTAAATACTCAAAGGACCTCTCAATAACAATAGATGTTTGACCAGGTTCTATGAAATGCACATATCCCTCAAAGTTGCTACCCAAGTTGGTAGGATTGTTAAGATGACAAATGATATTTTGGCTTTCATTAGCAGTGGGATTCAGTTTTAGAACCGCAAGGTTATACTGCAGTTCTTTCGGCCATGGTTAGAGTGCAGTTACCATATTGTGTTCAATTCTGATCACCTCATTATAGGAACGATGTTGAAATTATAGAGAGGTGCAGAGGAGGCTTTCACAGGTTTATGCCTGGACTGAAAGAGAACTCTTGCGAAGAAAGGGACCGAAGACGGAAGTGAGGTTTCTTTATCGAGTTGTAAAAGATGGTGATAAGCATAAATAGAGTTTTCTGAGGGCGAAAATGTTTATCATGAGTGGGCATAATTTTAAAATCAAAGAAAGAAGGATTAGGGGAGATGTCAGAGGTAGTGTGTTTGCACAGAGAGTGGTCGGTGTGTTAAATGCAGTGCAAGTTCGTGTAGGTAGCCTGAATGACATCTCGCATTTCTCGTGTATGCTCAATTGATGACATTAAAACGTAGAATATGTCGTTTAATTTGAACTTTTGTTTAGAATAAAAGGTAAGCACAATGTCTAAGGCCAAATGCCTTGTCGTGTTCTGTACTTTTTTATGCTCTACGGTAAATTGTATTTCAATCATAAGAAATCTGCAAAAATAGTGATAAATTGTGTCTGCCTTGGTCGGACATGAAATACCAGTGGCATTGACTGGTTGTTCATTGAAACGCAAGAATTTGTTGAAATTGTGCATATTGATAATTTTAAAAAAGTACAGGTGACCCAGTGAGATACGATTGATGAGAAAAGGCAAGAGACTGCCAAAAGATGAAAAGCCTTTTCGTTACTTTGCCATTAAATCTTTAGATGT
This sequence comes from Chiloscyllium punctatum, assembly GCF_047496795.1. NCBI lineage: Eukaryota > Metazoa > Chordata > Chondrichthyes > Orectolobiformes > Hemiscylliidae > Chiloscyllium > Chiloscyllium punctatum. Next base: position 46,926,287 of record NC_092773.1, on the reverse strand, counting down.
AAGGGTTATATTAGAAGATGGAGAAAGAGAAAGTGGGGTCTGCAGTTGCTGGAGATCGGAGTCGAGAGCGTATTGCTGGAAAAACACAGCAGGTCAGGCGGCATCCGTGGAGCAGAAGAATCTGAATTTCGGGCACAAGCAATTCATCAGAAATGAGGCTTGTGGGCCACACTTGAGTAATGCATGGGAGCTGAATGGGTTTGAGGGCGAAGGTAGGTGAAGAAGGTGATAGGTCAAAGCGGGAAGTGATGGTCCAATCGAAAGGCGGTGCCCAGTTGGGGGCTTGGGACTGGAATAAGTGAGAAAGTCCCAGAGGTCTTACATCTTCCATGATCGCAACTTTTTTTCCAAGTGTCTGACGATGCCCTCCAGCACATATCGTCCACTTGCCACTGCACCGCCCTTGAAACCCACCCATTGCAACACAGAAAGGAGAGAACCTCCTGGTCCTCAGCTTCCATACCACCAATCTCTGCATATACCACATCATACTCCGCCACTTCTGCCAACTCCAAACGGACCCCACCACCGAATATATTTTTCCTTCACCATTCGTATCAGCGTTCCAGAAAGACAATCCTCCCTGCAACTCCCCCGTCAGGTCCGCACCCGACTCATGGCACCTTTATCTGCCACTGCAGGAAATTAAAACATCTGTGCCCAAAGTAATCCCCAGACCTCTGTCCAAGGCCCAAAGGGATTTTGCCACATCCATCAGAAATTTACTATACCTCCATCAATGTCATCTACTGCATCCGTTGCACCTGGTGTTCGCTCCTCTCCATCGGAGAGACAGGATGCCTTCTGCATATCGTTTGTGAGAACACCTCTGGGGCATTCGCACCCACCAACTCCAATGCCTCATGACTGAACACTTCAATTCTTCCTCGCACTCCGTCAAGGACATGCAGGTCCTGCGACTCCTTCATTGCCAAATCGTTACCACCCGACGATTGGAGGAAGAATGCCTCATATTCCAGCGTGGGACCCTGTAACCACACGTGTAAATGTGGGTTTCAACAGCTTCCTTGTTTCCCCTTACCCCACAATTCGGCACCGGAATCTGCATCTGTCAGTCACTCTGCCCTCATACTGGACACCTGCTTCACCTGTATTCGCCTGTTACTTTCTCAGCTACTTACCCCCAACAAACCCCACCTCCCTCCCATTTATCTTTCAGCCCCGGCCCACACACCACATTCTTGATGAACAGCTTATTCGTGAAATGTTGCTTCTCCTGCTCCTCGAATGCTGTGTGACCTGCTATGCTTTTCCAGCAACACACGCTCCACTTCCGTCAGATGATTGGAGAATTGAAAACTACATGACTGTTCCAAAAGAGGTATGCTAGGTTGTTTGCAAAAACCACAAGTCGTTTGTTTCAACATTAGTTGTGATGAAGCTTTTGGAATTGAAATTGATAAAATGTCTGTTATTTAAGACAGATGGGGAAATATTAAGTGAATGTATAACGTTGCAAAGATTTTCTGTCATATAATTTTTGAAATTATGTTTGCAGCGTAATAATGTTGAAGTTATGAAAACAAAATTCAGATCAGGATTGACAGACTTGTCTTCAAGAATGGATCTAATGTAACGACGTGCTCAAGAGCAACACAGATAGAAATTCGCCCCAATGACGCAAACTACAAAATTGTTCCATATTATTTTCAGAACACGGCAATGTTTTAGTTATTTTCGCAATATTTAGTGATCAGAATACAGGTTTTCTCGAAAGCACAGCATTATTACCGTCTTTGATGTGCAGGGTTGAATCTCAGTCAGTGCCAGGGATTGAATCTCAGTCAATGTCGGGGATTGAAACTCAAACACTGACAGCGATTGAATGTTAATAAGCGTAGGGATTCGACTTCAATGAGTGATAGTGATTGATCGCCTTTTGAATCTCAGTCAGTGAGCGGAATTTAACTTCAGTCAGTGACAGAAATCTGGTGACGATTAGAGAATAGAATTTTTTGTGAACTGTGAGCGAAATAGAGTCAATTGGCAAAAAGGCACGAAGAAATTGGTCGAATGAACAGACTAGGGCCAATGACATTTCAATCAGAAATGTATGAATTGATATCTGTGTTGAGAAATGTAATTCAGAATAGTAGTCTTGGAAAGAAATATAGAAAAAGGATGCAATTCCACAGGAGACAGCGGAGCGGAGAGCGCTGAATGAAGAAGTACAAATTTTTGAACCGAGGAGGAATCTTTCAGAGAACACCTATATTTCGCCCGCGGGGGCTTCTGGCTGGAAGTCAGGCGGTGATAGTCACAAACATATCATAAAAGTGAAAGTTTTTATTAACACACTCGTTATGGACCAGAACAGACCCCCTCCAAATATGACTAGAAATTTTCCAAAACCCTTATTTTGCTCGTTGCTCTAAGCAGATGCAGTGCGGAGATTCCAAGTGGGGATACAACTGGTGAAACCACTCAGTTTAAGAAAAGCAGAATTTATTCACAAGATTATGGACTGAAATGCAATCAAAAGAGAACAGAATAACGAATAACTTAACCTATCCAAAAACGCAAGCAGATCATCCCAATATAATGATGCTGTTCTAAAAACTTGTATCAATCCCAACATTCACCATTTGGCACAAAAGGACAAAGAAAAAAAAATCACAGGGTCGCAAAGGAGACAGATACAGCTCGCAACATGGAACACCGTCTTCAATGTAGCTGTTTCTTGATCCAGCGGCCTTAATCTAACTGACTTCACTCAGTGAACTAACAGACTGCCAAAACCAGATCAAATCAGAGAAGCACTTCACTCAGAGAAATGGTCACACCCCTGTCATTGCAAAAATGTTGTTTTTCGTTTTACCATCAAAGCCATTTGTCTGAGGCAGTAATTATTAGCTGTAATGAAATTGATCCTAAAACACAGCGAAGCCACATTTTTCAGAAACTATATTTTCGCTACCTCCCAGAAAAAACTACAGACAGAATTAATTCGTGAATGGAGGAGAATTATTACAGATGACAGACCCAAACTGGAAGCAAAAGGGCAATATCCAGGATGGAGTTGTTTGCTGAAAAGGGGGGTGTCAGTTACTGTGTTTGAACAGGATGGATGTGATTTATTTAATGTTTTACTGTATTGGGGCAAGTTCAGCTTGTGAAGTTTTGCGGGATTTTGTATTGGAGGTGGTGTACATGTCAGCTGGTATATGGGTAATTTCATTATAGACAGAATGCATGTTATAATATGGGTGTTGTTTCATACAGGACACGGTGTATGTAAGATCGGGAGTGGGTTATTGAATTGTGGACAGTGTAGGTGTGAGAAGTAGTGCAGGTTCCTGTGGAGGAAAAGTGTGTGCATGAGTTGTGCTGTATGTTCCTTTGTATCGGACAGGGATTGTGCAAGATGGGGAGGAGGTTACTGTATGGTGACAGGATGCATGCGAAATTGGGTGCAGTTTCTGTATAGGCGACAAGTTATGTATGAGATAGGATTTTGCCTTTGGTGTTAAGGACAGATTGTATCCGAGATGGAGTGCTGTCTGTTATTTTGCAGACATGATATGCCTCGGATGGAATTTCAGTATTTATGGCATGGTGTTTGGTGAACTTGTTTGTGCATTATTAGGTTGGGGATAAGGTTGCGTTTTTTGGTTTTGCTTCCATAACATTTTTCCACCTGTGAATTCATGTTATTTTCTTCACTGACAAATCTCTTCATCAAGCTTCGCCTTTCACCATGTCCAGGGATGAGGAAATGCCAATTTGTGGAGAGATTCCTGCGACTGTGAAGTTTTTTTTTGGAGCACCGTAGTTTAAATGGACATTTCCTGGGGCTTCTTTTATTGAAGGGGGAAAGATCGGAGCTGGTTGATGCTGCTTTGCTACTGACCAGATTCAATTACCAGAGGAATGGGAAAGAAGATATTTCAATAAAAAACAACATTCATGTCCAATAAGTTGAGCTTGATCTCAGGGGAAGGAGCTGCTTCTTTAAGAGGCAGATTAGGAGGATATTCTGCTCCTCCGAGGAAACCAAATCTGTGGATTTCATTACAACACAGCGTTGTCCAGTCTGGGGATAATCAGGAATGAGATAGACAGGTATTTCGTCACTTGGGAAAATGAATGGCGACAGTGACATGGCAAAAAGGTGGAACTGAGGATCGACCAAACCAGCCATTATCTCATTTGAAGATGTAGGTGACCTGATGGGCTTTCCCACTGATCTAATATCTTTTCTGTCCTTTAGAAAATGCAAGAGACCATTGGGAATAAAACAAAAAAAAGTAGACCGTTTACAAACGATAATGGCATTCAAACTGATTCACCATCTTTTGCTGGGAGGGAAATTGCACTTGACAATTTTTCCAGAGATCTTTGCTAATATTACAAGCAAAGTAAATCAATGGAGACCGCAGACTAAATCCATTTGAAGTTTTGGTGGACATTCAATGACGGATCATACAAAATTAATTGGATAAGGGCAGAGCTCATGGTGTGGGGAGAAATGAGCGTGGGTTACCACGTGATTATTAATTTAATCGGGATGAATACGTATTTTCCAAGGTGGAAAGATATTATGAAAGAAGGTCCAAAATGGTCAGTCATCGGACTTCAATGCGATTTCACTGAATTAATCATGTGGAGTAAGTGGCAGATTGAAACGTGTCAAACTTTTCTGACGATACAGAGTAGTTGGCAGGTCGTGTTGTCATGAGGACAGGGGAATCTGCAAAGGGATGCAGGTTGATTTACTAAGTGCGCAAATGCTAGGCAGGTGTCGTGTCATGTCGGGAATGTGAGGTCATGCATTTTGTTAGGAAAAATCACAAGGCAGACTGACATTAAAATCAAGAGAAACTTCAAAAAAAGTGCGGTGCAGAGAATTATGAGTGTTCTTGTGCATGGAGCACACAAAGGTAAGTGACAAATTGATTTTTCTGGCAAGCAGAATGGTCCGTTTGTAAAGCTCGCAATGAAAGATGGTTCCCGAGGTAATGACTGAAACTAAGGAGGCTCTAAATTAAGCAAACCAAAGATATGTCTCGTGTTGTTCCAGTTTTCTAAACTTTATTCACAGTGGAGTCAGCAGTGGAAGAGAAGAAATGAAGGTCAGCCAGTATTATTGCCATCCTTTAACTCTCGCACACGATGTTGTTTCCCTGTATGTACAATTTTACGTTGTGTTTACGGTTGCTGAGTTCATAATGGACACGGCCTAGAAAATTATTCTTCAACTGTTCCTCATCTTTATACGAATAGATTCATAATGCTTGTCTCCTGACTAAAACTAATGTTCAATAATTGTACAAATTTCACCACAGCCTCGCCATTTCACATTTTGTTGCAATATTAATTGATCCTTTACTGTGTTACTGCTGCACATGTAAAGACAAAACAAAACAAAACAGCAGCAATCGTCACGGGTGGGATTGGGAATCGAACGCAGATTACTACAGCCACAGCGCAGCGTATTGCCTCCAATCGATTCACAGAAGCACAGACTGAGCGGACCCGAACATCAACCTGAGTACAGTGTAGGAGTAGCACCAAAATTGCATCAGAAATGGTTTTCTCGGCTAGCATGTTCGATTTACTTATTTCTAACTCAGCAATTGAGTTTTACATCGGTTGCTTCGCCAGTTACACCACATAAGAACGGAACAACTGCTGCAGATGGCCAGACTTCTAGTTCACAGCCCCGGAATCAGAGACACTCAGTGTCCTGAGTATAGCTACGAGGAACATCTGGCCATGGCATTTCGTGTCTAGTTGGGGCTCATGGATGCGGAATGCTAGTTGTCTGCATGAGTATCGTATATAGTGTATGGTGCAAGCCTTGCATGGATTATTGTACACTTGTCTGTCCTGCACATGATGGGATTTGGGGGCTTTTGTTCTGTTATCAGTGGAAGTGAGAGGTGCAGCCTCGAAGATTCAACTGGAAATGGGGATGGGAATGATTACGTGGATGTGGTTCAGTGATGCAACCACAGAGCGCTAGGTCTTTATCTGATGGTACAGAGGCGCATGAGGTCCCAGTACAGGGAGCTCCAACCGCACCTGGAGGAGCTTTGGGATTGACAAGGAGCAGGAAATATTGGGACACCAGTGGTTGGTTGTCTGAGCATGTCTGTCGTTTTATGTGCTGTCACGAATCCAAATGATCAGTGGAGTCTATCTGCCAGTTCTGAACCTTCATTTTCTATAAGTGGAGTGGTTAGTGTTTTGGGTCGTGTTTTGTCCTCGTTGAGTTGTTTATCTGCTTGGTATCTGTGGATGAAGTTGAGGAGATATCCGTTCTTGGTGAAGAATGTGTGGAGTATTCACTAAACCAACGGCCATCTGTACCTACTGACCATACACTGGTGACAAAGACCACAATTTTGACTGGAACAACACAACGCTCATAGGACAAGCCAAACAGGGGGCAGTCAGAGAATTTCCACAAGCACGGAAATCATCCAGAGACTGCAACTTCAGATACATTGATCGAGATCCAATACACTGACAATTGCAACGAACAACTGGAAGAAGCTGGAATGAAAACAAATTAATTCAAACCACCACAGGAATGCAGTCCTTCACAGGAGGCTCTGCTGTACTGAGGATGCTATAGAGAATGTGGAGCAGACGGCAATAATCCAACTTCCCAGATACAGCGAACATCTAATAAACAGCTACACTCGGACTACAAATCGTTGCACAAAAGATAAAACCCCACAGAACTCAGGACTTTCTCGTCGTTGAAGTGAACCCCGGTTCCCGGCGTTATAACTCAGACATTAAAACGTCCCTCCAGTCTGTTCCATTAAAAACAGGGATAAGCTCACAAACACATATAGAGGTACAGACACACAAATGGAAACACGCATCAAAATTACTGTTGTATCACTTTAAACACAAGACGGTTAGGAACAAGGAAAGAGGCAGAAGGGATTGATCTCAGTTCATAAGATTCACCACAAAAAAAAACTGGGTGCCCACTGCTCAGAGAGAGGCAGGTACAGTGATTCACACAAAGGAAAACACACTAATACACACATTTCTGCCAAGACACGTAAAATACAAGTGAGTTAGACAATTACAGGAATACACAGATAAGCATACATAGACTGAGATGCACAGACAAAAGCGCACATACAAATACAGAGCCTGTGAAAAATAAATGGCATCCCCTGAGTTGAATATTGAGGACAACGATTTCCAGCTTGATGATGAAATATGGTTGAGAAAGATGGGCTGCAATTTTATCTCCCTCGGAGATTGTGAGTGAGGAAGTAATTTGCATAATACACTCATGATCACTGAAGCAATTAACAAATGCTCAGTCATACAAACACATGCATGTAATCCGGTGAATTCCATCTGTGGAATGGATTAATGTTCATTCTCAGAAACTCTTTAAATGTAAACTAGCTAATTTCAGTCCCACTCACATCTTGCGTTGGTTGGTGTGAAAGTAATGTGTTGAGCTCTAGAAAATCTGATCTCCCTTTTCCGAATCGAAACGGTTTGTAGATGGTTTGAAATTGCAACTTTGTTTCTGTTTGCATTTAAGAAAAGTGCAGGGGAGAGGCTGGGCATAAGAGATGCTACGCATGAAAGAGGTTGCGTGGGAAAGCGACACATGGGAGAGAGTTTGCACGGGAGAGTAGCTGCGTGGGAGGGAGGCTGCACAGGAGTTTGTCTGGGACGGTTTGTGCGTGGGATGGTGTGTTTGCGGGAGTGTCTGTGTATGGGAGAGTGTGTGTGTGAGAGAGTGCGTGCATGTGAGACAACGTGTGTGTGGAAGATAGTGTGCCTGAAAGACGGTGAGACTTTGTGTGGAGAGAAAGATTGAAGTGTCTTTTTGAGAGAAAGTGCAAGCATGAGAGAGATAGTGTGTAAGAGAGGGCCCTTTGGATACTGACAGTTCCTGGTAATCACCTTGTAATTAACACTCCATTCCTGTTCGTATTCAAGTATCTTTTCATGTTAAGCCCATTCACAGTGAAACAATAGAAGACATCCCAGGGAGATCAGCAGGAAAACTGAAGACAGATACAAGGAGCAAAGCCGGTGTGTTGTCCGGATTATTTCGTGTATTTTAGTGTCTTATTGGAACATCAGTTTTACTGAAGAATTTTGCACATGGTGTGAATAGTGAAGAGAAAAGGGAGTTTGAATGGGTGGACAGTCATTTTTTTTCTCTCGGTAAGTGTTCATTACGAGTGTTAGAAACATACATTCATTTCAGCATTATTAAAACTGTGAATGCATTCTTCCATGACATTGTCACTCATGTCCACCTCCCCGCAACTGCCTATTTCCCAAACCACACCCATATGTTGTTATTTAAACTGATTCCCCCAACATCTCTCTCTCTGGTAGAGATTTTTGACGTCCATCACAGCCCTTGTACAGTCACAATGCAGACAGGGAATGTAAATAAATGGGAGTTGCACATCGTGTCACCTGCATCATGCTCTGCAAGTTCCAATACGCTGGGCAGCGATTGAACACATTCTTCCCGAGCAATGCACTAGTGTGGTCTGCACAGCTCTCCATATTGGACAAATGCATTGTTTGGGCTTTTGGTCAATGCACTGGTTTGGTTTCACAGCTCCCCGCTGGACAAACATCTCACCTGGGTTTGTCAAACAATGCACTGACTTGATTTGAATTTTGTAATATTTACGTGTACCTAAGTACTGTGAAACTATTTGACAGAGAGCAGTTCAGGCAAATAATGTTAAGCAAACAATATTGATCATAGTGTATAAACAGAACTTTGACAGTGTGAGGCAAACAGATTACAATGCGCATGGCATGTGGTGCAAAGATCCATTTTAACAAGATCCATGTTATTTACTGTTAGATAGCCCATTTATCAGTCTACTAATTGCAGGGCAAACGATGTTCCTGAACCTGCTGGTGCAACTGTTCAGACTTCTTTATGTTCCGGCTGATGGAAGAGGTTGGAGGAGATCATTACCCTGGTTAGATGGAGTTTTCATTACATAGGCAGTCTTTCCGCGGCGTCGAGCGCTGTCAATGGAGTCCATGGATGGAATGTTGTCTTCTGTGATGATTTGGGTTGTGCACAGATTCTTCTGTAGATAAGGCCGATCCTGGGCAGGACAGTTACCGTACCAAGCTTTTATACATCTAGATAGTATACTTTCTATGGTATCTGTGAAACGTTGTTTCGTTCTTGACGGGCATGCTCAATGTCCTGAACCAAACGAGGAAGAGGAGACATTCTAGTGCTTTTTTGACCCTACTGTCAACGTTGGAGTGCAGATTAGATTGTTGGTTATGTTCAGTCCTGGGAAAAAGCCTCTCTCCACCCTTTTAACATCAGCTCCGTTGACATCGTTGGGTATGTGTTTTGCTCCATTATTTCTGTCGTCAATGAGAGGCCATTTTGTTTTGCTCACATTGAGAAAACGGTTGTTATCATTGCGCTCACGTCACCCAGCTCTCTACCTTGTTTAATTATTTTGATTCAAAATTATTCTATATCCGTCCACACCATAATGTATTGTCAGCAAAATTGAAAAGGCGTTCGTTTGAATTTGCCTTCACTGTCAAGTGTGTACAGGGAGTAAAGTCGGGATCTGAGCAGAGATTATTATGGGGCTTCAGAGTTGAATGTTAACCTGGAGGAGTTGCACAAATTCTCGCTGCACTGATTGGAGTCTGTGGTTCAGAAAACTGAGGATTCCATAACAGACGCCAGGGCGGAGATCTCGTTCTCGGAGTTTTGAGATAAGTCTGGCGGTATTAAACACGTTGAAGGCGGACAGTAATGTAATGAACGAACAGTTTTCTGAAGTACGTGTTTTATTGTCCAAAAATTCCAGCTACATCAGTCGGAAAGAAAGCGGTTCAAGACAAATGAGAGAATGGATTTGATGTGAGCTATGATCAGTCTCTCAAACCACTTCATGATATGAATGTCAGAGCCAATGAGCAGTAGACATTTACGCACATTGAATGTGCTTTCTTTGTTACTGAGGCAATGCTGGCCTTCTTGAAGGAGGTGGGGAATTCAGCGGGAAGCCGACAGAGTTTGAATGTGTACGTTAATACCTCCGCCAAATTTTTCGGACATGATCTGAGTGATTGGCCGGGGACTCTGTGTGTGCCCGTCGCTTTCCTTGGATTGATTCTCAGCAAGAATGATATGATATCTCCAAATTTGCCAGCGGGCAAGCAACAACTGGGCTGTGCTGGGAAGTGACAATGCACTGCGATTATTCTCCACAAAACGAACAGAGAATACATTGAACGCGTGAGTGAGGGATGTGTCTTTGTCGATTAATTTCTTCTGCTTTTTTTGTATCATGTGTAATGTTGCTTAGGCCTTGTCACATGCAGAAGGTGCTTGTTATCTTGTTTTGGGCCTTGACCTTGGAATTGGTCTGCGCAGCCTCCCATCTGGACAGTTTGCTGAGTAAGCGAGATTTGAAAAAAAATCTGTAGATCAGGTTGACGTTCTAGATCGAATTTTGCTCACTGAGGTTGAAGTATTGTTTTCAGACGTTTCATCACAAAACTAGGTGAGATCATCATTAGGCCTCCGGTGAAGCACCACTTTCTATTTACCTGCTGAGTTTTCTTTGGGTGATGATGTTGCTTCTGTTTCTTTTTCACAGACCGTGGTCAATGGGGCCCAAATCGATATCTGGATTGACAGACTTCTGCTTGGAATGCCATGCTTCAAGAAATTCTCGTGCCTGTCTCTGTTTGGCTTGTCTTCGGATGGATATGTTGTCGTGTTCAAATGTTGTTTTTTTCTTCGTCTCTATGTAAATATACGAGTGAAAGACGATAAATCACCCAAAAAAAAGCTTTGTTCTGGGTACCTTCAATCATGCCAGAACATATTTTGGAATTTAAATTCCAGGCTTGTATTAAATTCCAAGTCCAATTATGGCCATGAAACAATTCTTGACTTTCAGAAAGCAAAAATTCTGATTCACTCATGTTCATTAAAGAGGGAAACGGCCATCTTACCTGATTTGGCTGAGAACATAGAACATCCAAAAAATGTGTCTGCCTCGAATCAAAATTGGTTTCCCAATACAAGAACTTCGTTGCCGAAAGGTCTTTTTCAGGCTGGATCCATCATTAATGGCGTTCTTGAAGTACACAAACACACAGACACACACATACACACACAAACACAAAATTACCCCACTCGGCATTGACTCCACCCTGAAAAATGCTCTTTCACCAGGAACCTCTGTCTTTTGTTTGGAAACCCAATTCTGAGCCCAAGCGGACAGGTTTTATAAATGCCATGCATTTTAACCTTCTGGCTGAACTTAGCATGAGTGATCTCATCAAAAGTCTGAATAAAATCCATGTAAACAACATTCAATATTCCACCCTTTTCCATTACCTTGCGCACATCTGCAAAAAAATAAGTCAAGAACGTAGGACTGGACCTGCCCTGCAAAATGCCATGCCAACGTATTACTCCAGATCCACAGCAATGTATTTCACTCTGAGCTCCTGTCTGGACAACTTGGCATGGGCAATGAAACCTCGTGCAGTCAGTGAAGCCTACATTGCATGAGGTACTTAAAAGAAATTGCCTGCGGTTTTGCTTGAAGTGAATTGAAATTTATTATTACTGAAGTTTTCAGCTGATATTGCAATGTTACTCTCATGCTTGTGATTGGACCCTCCAAATTCTCACTTCATTGATCTTGGAATGTGAACAAACTCAGAGAGCAGCTGAGAACCATTAGGTTTATTTGAAATTATAAACATACGGAGCGCTGCTCCTTCGTCAGATGACCATGCAAAGCACATCAGTTGGCAGCAGTCAAAGCCTCTTTTTCAGAAATGAACAACCATTCCGGTTATCTTCAAGTGTCCATGATTAAGAAAGGTGACATCTTGGGAAAAGAAGACCATCTCCTTGATATACGGTTCAGAATATATTCGCCATCAAAACTCCACACCGCCAGTGAATATCATCGTGAATCAACTGCCTCCATTTCAGCAGCGGGAGTTACAGAGTGAGATGGACAGCATTGAAACAGACTCTTCGTTCCAACTCGTCCACTCCGACCAAAAATCCAAACCGAATCTTGTTCCATTTGCAAGCAATTGGCCCATATCCCTCTCAACCCTTGCTATTCAAATACCCAATCACATGCTTTTTAAATGTTGCCATTGTATCAACCTCCACCATGTCATCTGGCAGCTCTTTCCGTACATGCACCACCATGTGCATGAAAAAGTTCCCCTTCGATCCCATTTAAATCTTTCCCCTTCCACCCTAAATTTATGCTGTCCAGTTCTGGAAACTCCAACACACGGGAAAGGACTTTATCTATTTAACCTATCCATTCCCCTCATGATTGTATAAACCTCCATGAGGTCACCACTCAGCCAAGGAAAACAGCCCCAGCCGGTTCAGCCTGCCCCGTTAGCTCAAATCCTCCAACTCTGGCAACATCCTTGTAAATCTTCTCTGAACCCTTTCACGTTTCTCAACATCCTTCTGATAGGAGGAAAAACAGAATTGCACGCAATTGCATGTCAGAAACAAAAAAGGAGCAGTCACTTAATGTGACTTTTCCATAGACCCAAACAACAACAGGCACACGGAGGAGCTGATGGGGAGCAGATTTAGAAAAGGGGGCGAAGTAACAGAGTTGCTGTCATGAGTGACTTCAACCTTCTAATGTTGATTGAGATCTTCTCAGTACAAATAGTTGGGATGCAACAGATATTTTCAGCTGTGGGTCGGAAAGGGTCCTGACCCAATCTGTAGCCGATAGTGGAGGACATTTTTTTTTGGTGCAAAGCAACGAAGCAGGTCAGGTGTTAGATGACTCGGTGGGAGAATATTTCGCTGGTAGCGATCACAACTCTCCAAAATTTGCTTAAATCATGGAGGTAGATGGGAACAGATGATTGTGGGGAAGTATTTTAATAGGTGTCAGGGAAGTACAATACCATCACAGAGGAACTGGTAAATGTGGAGATTGGAAAGGGAGCACCTGGACACAGTTGTACCACTGAGGCAAGTCGGGAATGATATGGGAAGGAGCCGTTGATGAAAAGTGATTTGGTATATCGAGTCAAGAGCAAGAAGGATGGTTACTTAGTTTGAAGAATCAAAGATCAGACTTGGTACATGATACATGGTAGCCAGAACGGAACTGAAGACTGGTCTTTGGAGAGCTACAACGGATCATGGAAAAGCTTTTGCATGTCGGTTAATGAAAAACCCCAATGCGTTATGCACTTACGTGACGATCAAGCAGAAGGTTAGAGTGAGGGTAGGCCTCACCGTGACCGTGGTATGAACTTGCGCATGCAGTTGTAGGGAGTAGGGTAGGTCTTTATTGAATACTTTGCTTCAGTGTTCACTACTGAGAGGGATCTTGCCAATTGTGAGGCAGCGTGAAATAGGCTTATATGCTCCAACAGGTTTATGTCAAGAAGGACGACGTGCTGGAAAGTTCGAATGCAATGAAGGCAAGTAAGTCCCTGGGCCAGACAGGATATGGATTATGGCGATGGCAGAGCACATCAGGTCAGGCAGCATCCGAGAACCCGGAGATACTACGTTTTGGACATAAACCCTTCATTTTCTCCCACCCAGGCTACACCCAAGCTTACTGTGGGAAGTGAGGGAAGAGATTGCTGCGCGTTTGGCGATGAACTGTTCGTCCTCACTGTCCGCTACAGAAGTACCAATTGACTGGAGGTCGGTCAAAGTTATTCTCTTGTTCAAGAACTGCAAGTGGGATAAGCTTGCTTATCACAGACCCTTCAGTCTTAAATCAGTGGTGGGCAAATCATTGGAGAAGATTCAGAAAGACAGGGTTTGTGATGATTTTAAAACGGATAGCTTGAATAGAGATAACAAACAATTGACTTTTTGAAAGCCAGGTCATATCATACCAACATTAACGAATTCCTTATCGATGTAAGAAAACGCACTGATTCATCAAGAGCAGCGGATGCAACGTATGTGGATTTTAATAAGGCGTTTCACAACGTTTCCTACTGGATACTCATTCAGAAATTAAGCAGGCGTAGGACATACGGAAATTTACTCAACTAGATACAAAATCGGCTGCCCATACAAGACAGACTGTGGTAGTAGAGGAAAACTATTTAGCCTGGAACTCGGTGAACACTGGTGTTCTGCAGGGATCTGTTCTGGGAATACTACTCTTTGTGATTTTCACAAACGACTTGAATGAGGAAGTAGAAGGGCTGTTTAGAAAGTTTTCTTATGGCTGAAGTTTCGTGAAGTGTGGAGGGTTGTTGTCGGTTGCAACACGACATTGTCAGAATGGAGTCCTGGGCTGATAAATAGCGGATGGATATCAACGTGGTAAAGTATGAAATGATTCATTTTCGAACGTCGAAATTGAATGCAAAACACAGGATGAAAGGCAGGATTCTTGCCAACGTGGAGGAACAGAGTGTTCATATTGTTCACGTGCATGGATGCTTAAAGATGCCAAGGAAGTTGATAGGGTATGTATCAAGTCGTGTGTTGTGTTAGCGTTAGCGGTGGGATTGGGATTCAGAGCCGTGAGTTGTTCCTGCAGCTGTTTCATGTACTGAGTCGGCCACACTTGGAATATTGCATTCAGTTCTGTTCTCCGCACTATAGGAAAGATGTGGAAGCTTCAGAGATGATCCAGAGGAGATTACCAGGAAATGTTTGGAATGGAGGGCATGTCTTACGAAGAAATATCCATGGAGCTTGGGATTTTCTTCTTAAAGTGTAGAAGAATGAGAGACGACTTGACCGAGGTACACACGATGATGAGAGGCATAGATACAGTGAATAGGCTGAGGCATTTATATCCACCAGGCAGAAATATCTATCACAAGGCCACAACATTTTATGGTGATTGGTGGACATTTTTTTGGTGAAGTCAGCAATTTGTGCATGCATGTGATGTATTGCCAGCAATCGTGGGAGGGTGAGATACATTTTGGGCATTGAAATAATTTTTGGAGAGCCACGCAGAAGATGGTAAAAATAAGGTATGTAGAGGATTTTGGTCTCGGAGTATGATGAATGTTGGTGCAGGATCAAGGGCTGAAGAGCTTTACTGTGCTCAACTGTTCGATTTTCTATTTGACATGTTCCAAAATATCTTACATACAGTGATATCAATGGGACGACTGTAAACGTAGGGAGTAGACCATCAGAGAGAGGGAGCAATACTTCTGATGTGTGAATTAGCCAGAGTGCACGATCAGCTACATATTGTATCACAAAGTCCTGCAATCACTCTCCGTTTATGTATTTATACAGCCTGTTATACTTCCTGAAAGATTCACACTTTCAGAGCCAGCCACTCTCCTTTATTTCTGCAAAATGTGTGACAATTGCGTATCAATTTCTGGATTCTGTTCCTCCTTTTCATAATTTGAGGATGTCTATCTTAGTGTCACTGCCGTATTGAGTTAGAATATATTTGTTGCATTTATCTAAGCTTTTGAATTAAGTTGGAAATAGCTGAGGAGACAGCCCGCATCATTGTGTCACTACAGAGTTTAATTCTGTTCAAGTGATAGAAAGAATAACCCAGGAGACAGTAACTTTAATAGGAGCTGAGCAGTTAACCTAAAACTGACCTGTGTGCTGTGTGTTCATACAGGTATTGTGAAGGACAAATATATCTGTGACAAGTATTTTGGTGTGAATGTTCCCCTCGTCTTGTGACACTCAGCACTTTCCACAAAAAAGAAGCTGCGTATTTGAGGTCTCGTCCTTTTCAGTCAGTGATGGGCCTGTGGAGGATCTCTTGGTGACTGTTATGGCATCTTGTAAGTCACTCTGCTAATTTATACACAGCAGACAGAGAAGCTCACCTGTCGCCATAACCTGTTAAATTTCGAGTGACAAAGAGCTATCCCAGATTTAACTATTTCCATAAAAAAAAGGAATTTTATTCTGTAAGGCAGACAGAAAATATTAAAACCTTTATTAATAGCTTTTCCTCTGAAAGCAACCTTTTCTCCCACACACTACAATGCTGGTCCGATAATAAGAAAACCCGATTAAGAGTGACAAAATAAAAATCACGTTTCAAAATCAGTCAGCTTTCTCGATTTTCCTCTGTGGAATTTCCTCTGGGTTGTCTTGGGTACACTCTACTTCTACCTTCTGCTCACAATGTTTCTAATGAGCAGGTACCATTTAGAGAGCTATTTGGCTATCCGTCTATACTTTTTGGTTTTCTTGGAAGACCCCCCAACTTTTCAAAATGTCTGGCTTTATACATCAAAATATCGGATCGATTTATTGGTTTGATGTCAGCAAAACACTAAACTGAAAATATGTTCGATTTTGGTATCTTGTAAAAAGTGTAAACTGATTAGCCTAATTTGAATTTGTTTTCGTTCCAGGTATGTGTTTCCACCAAGTGTCGCATGTCTCCTTGTTCAGCCCTCACTTTGCTTTCCGTCAGTACTTGCTAGTTTCCTTTCTCTCTTAAAGGTGCAGTACGTACTTACACCTTCATAACAATGATGAACATTGAAATACCACAAGGAGAAAGTGAGTTCTGCAGATGCTGGAGATCACAGCTGAAAATGTATTGATGGAAAAGCGCAGCAGCTGCGCTTTTCCAGCAACACATTGAAATACCACACCCAGGGTACGTTTTATACCTTTGTCGCCCTTAGTGCTTGTTAAGATTTCTTTTCAACATCGAAGAGAAGGGACTTATCACTGAAGGGTGGTGTGGAGAGCAATAGTTGCCCATCATCAGACGATTTACTCGAATACGTTTGAAATTTTGACAGCAGATGTCTCGGTTCTGTGATCATTGTTGGAAAATTGCAAGGCAACCTCTGTCGTGACTGTATATCACTGTTTCGCCCGCTTTAATAGACTTTCATGCTGGTAGTACAGGATAGAGCCAGAGAAGATGATGGTCTTTCATGAAACAATATCCATTAGGTCTCATTCTGTGAGTGTGACAATCTCAGTTTGGTTCTTTTCCAAACAGAATGAGGAATAAAGGCAAAAAAGAAGCAGGGAATCATGGCTTAAAAAGCTGAATCAGAGGGACTCTATCAGAATGTCTTCTCAGCTCTAAAAAAGGATTGATGAATTCAATACGCATTTTGAGTTAAATGTGTATGATGTCATGGCATTAAACAGACTTGGCAACAGAGTGATCGTTGTTGAGAACTGAGGTTAGAGAGTATTTTACATTTGAGAGTATTACACAAAAATTAAAAGAGGTGGGATGGAATACAGGATGAAATCTCCATGATTGTAAAAGAGTATCTTCTATCAGATGATCAAAGTATTGGACTAATTTTATTGTTTCTTATGCGAAGTGCCAATTGAGTAGAGTTTTGGAAGGGAGAATGGATCTGTCAAGACATGATGGACAGAAGGGCCTTTTGGATGTGGATCTTTATGACTCCCTTCCACTCTCTGACAAAATCGCCTCGTCCACATAATGAGATTCCCCAAAACATTCCGTTACCAAAATTCTGCAGAACATTTTGTTACTGAGTTTCGTTGGAATATTCTTTCAAGAGTATTCCCTAGAATATTTTATAACCTATATTCTCCAGAATACTTTGCAACCGATTTTTTCTGGAACATTCTACAATGGTTACCATTTATCAACAGCCAGAGGTCAGTTACTTGGTCACAAGTTAATTTCCCAAGTGAAATGATCCAGTTCCAATGGCAAGTAGGCGATATTTTGCAATTCCATCGGCAGTCAAATAAGTGAAAACATGTTCCCGATATATTCTTCTTGACGTGAGAGGATATATCACG
Organism: Chiloscyllium punctatum; assembly: GCF_047496795.1. Taxonomy (NCBI): domain Eukaryota; kingdom Metazoa; phylum Chordata; class Chondrichthyes; order Orectolobiformes; family Hemiscylliidae; genus Chiloscyllium; species Chiloscyllium punctatum. The sequence goes on along the minus strand of NC_092773.1, from coordinate 46,908,517 downwards.
ACTTAGTCCAAATCCCAGACGTTTCCGTCCTGGTTTTGTCTTCAGGGGACTGGGATTTATAGCTTTCGGACGGCAATGTTGTCACCCTTCATGCTAGGAACTGTGAGGAAGTGTCGAGTGTCTTGCAATGGAAAAGCACAGCAGGTGAGGCAGCATCCAGGAAACAGAAGAATCGACGTTTCGGGCATAAACACTTCATCAGTAAGATGAGGCCATCCTGATGAAGTGCGAACACCACACTCTCGATTCTGATCGCCAACCTTTGCAATCCTCACATTTCCCAATTTGAGGAAATAACCTGTGTCTGCTTTCGAGTCATCAGGTATGTGCGAATGTGCAAGAAACCATCTATTCTTGTGTCCCTGTGTTTGGTGAAGAAAACTTCTCTTGTTTTACGTCACATTCTCGTCAATAATTCAGATTTAATTATTTGTTATTTCACGTCCAATTACGTCAATTAATGTCTGAATGCAGTGAGTGAGACACTTGAACGTTCCCACTATCTTCAATCAACCTGTTAACGTTGCCTACACGTGGATGCATCATCTATTTTACTTGCTCAAGGTTAACGTAGTGACCATTTCCATCTTGCTTTATTTAGATTGTGGATTGTCTCCGAGTGTCGGGCGTTACCTGGGTCCATGTCAGCTTCGGACGGTATGGTCATTACCCTCACTCTGATATTGAGACAGATGCCCATTTCTTCTCGGAAGAGGTTTCATTCCTGTATTCCATAGACTTTTGTAATATCCACGCAATTCCGCTTTATACAGCCACTGACTGCTCTGTTAGGTTCACTGTCACTTTCACCTTTGATAGATGCGTTGCCATATGTTTCCAGAAGCTGAAAAGTAAATATTACTGTGAAAAAAAAAGAGGCTGTGTTTCTGAGCACAATAAATGTGCTGAGCTGTTTGAAGAAATTTTTCTGGCATTTTATGTTCACAGATCGGTATTGGCTGGTGACTTTCCGCTGTTTTTGTTTCGTAACATATGACGTTTCGTAACATATATAGAGCTAGAACGAACAGAGTTGTTGTCTCTGGTTTGTTACCCGTGCCACTTGATAGAGAGTCGAGGAACAGGGAGAGAAAAGAGTTAAATGCGTGGCTACAGGGATGGTGCAGGAGGGAGGGATTCCGGTTTCTGGACAACTGAGGTTCTTTCTGGGGAAGGTGGTACCTCTATAAACAGGATGGTCTACACCTGAACCTGAGGGGCACCAGTATCCTTGGGGGGGGTTTGCTAGTGCTCTTTGGGAGGGTTTAAACTAACTCTGCAGGGGCATGGGAACCTAGACTGTGGCTTTAGGGTACAGGACCTTGAGTGTAGGGAGGTCAGGAACATGGCATCAATCTCAAAACAGGGTGCCTGTAAACAGGAAGGTGACTTGAAGTGTGTATACTTCAATGCCAGAAGTATAAGAAATAAGGTCAGTGAACTTGCAGCATGGATTGTTACCTGGGACTTCGATGTTGTGGCCATTACAGAGACGTGGGAGAACAGGGACAGGAATGGCTGTTGCAGGTTCCAGGGTTTAAATATTTTAGTAGGGTCAGAGATGGGGGTAAAAGGGGGGGAAGGTGTTGCGTTGCTTGTCAAGGATAGTAATACAGCAGTAGAAAGGGTGATGGAGGAAGACTTGCCATCTGAGGTATTTTGTGCCGAGGTTAGAAATAGGAAAGGTGAGGTCACACTGTTAGGGGTTTTATACAGGCCTCCTAATAGTCCGAGAGAAGTAGAGGAAAGCATTGCGAGGATGATTCAGGAGAAGAGTGAAAGTAGCAGGGTGGTTGTTATGGGGGACTTTAACTTCCCAGATATTGACTGGGAAAGCGATAGCTCGAGTTCGTTAGATGGGTCGGTGTTTGTCCAATGTGCGCAGGAGGGTTTCCTGACACAATATGTAGACAGGCCAACAAGAGGTGAGGCGAAACTGGATTTGGTTCTAAGTAATGAAACAGGCCAGGTGTTAGAATTGGAGTTAGGTGAGCACTTCGGGGGCAGTGACCACAACTCGGTGACTTTTACTCGAGTGATGGAGTGGGATAAGTGTGCACTGCAGGGCAACAGTTATAGCTGGGGACAGGAAAATTGTGATGCGGTGAGGCATGACTTAGGATGCGTGGATTGGAAAAATAGGCTTCAAGGGAAGAACACAAATGATATGTGGAGATTGTTCTAGGAGCAGCTATTGGGTGTCCTTGATAAGTATGTACCAGTCAGGCAGGGAGTAAAGGGTCATGTGAGGGAGCCGTGGTTTAATAAGGAATTGGAATACCTTGTGAAAGGTAAGAGGGCGACCTGTGTCAAGATGAGGCGTGAAGGTTCAGTTGGGGCGATTGAGAGTTATAAGGTAGCCAGGAAGGATCTAAAGAGAGAGCTAAGAGCAGCGAGAAGTGGACATGAAAATACCTTCGTTGGTTGGACTAGGGAAAACCCAAAGGCTTTCCATAGGTATGTCAGGAATAAAAGGATGACTAGGGTAGGTATTGGTCCAGTCAAGGATAGTAGTGGTAAGTTTTGCGTGGAGGCGGAGGAGATTGGTGAGACACTAAATCAATACTTTTCGTCAGTATTCACTCAGGAACAGGACACTGTTGCTGATGTGAATATTGCGTCACAAACGATAAGAATGGATCGCCTTGAGGTACGTAAGGAAGAGGTCTGGGGAATACTGGAAAGGATGAAAATAGATAAGTCCCCTGGGTCTGATGGCAGTTATCCTAGGATCCTCTGGGAAGCTAGGGAGGAGATAGCGGAGCCATTGGCCTTGATTTTTATGTCGTCGTTGTCTACGGGAATAGTGTCAGAAGACTGGAGGATAGCGAATGTGGTCCCCTTGTTCAAGAAGGGAGCAGGGATAGTCCGAGTAATTGTAGGCCAGTGAGTCTCACTTCTGTTGTGGGCAAAGTCTTAGAGACAATCGTAAGGGATAGGATTTATGAACATCTGGATAGGAATAATGTGATCAAGGATAGTCAGCATGGTTTTGTGAAGGGCAGGTCGTGCCTCACAAACCTTATTGAATTCTTTGAGATGGTGACCAAGGAAGTGGACGAGGGTAAAGCAGTAGATGTGGTGTTTATGGATTTTAGCAAGGCGTTCAATAAGGTACCCCATGGCAGGCTAATTCAAAAACTACGGAGATATGGCATTGAGGGTGCATTAGAGGTTTGGATTAGGAGTTGGCTAGCTGGAAGGAGACAGAGGGTAGTAGTTGATGGTATAGGTTCATCATGGAGAGCAGTTAGAAGCGGTGTTCCACAAGCATCTGTTTTGCGACATTTGCTGTTTGTCATTTTTATAAATGACCTGAAGGAAGGGCTTGAAGGCTGGGTGAGCAAGTTTGCGGGATGACACGAAAGTCGGTGGAGTTGTGGACAGCGAAGAAGGACGTGGCAGGTTACAGCGGGATATAGATAAGTTGCAGAGCTGGGCAGTAAGGTGGCAAATGGAATTCAATGTAGATAAGTGTGAAGTCATTCACTTTGGTAGGAGTAACAAGAAGATGGATTACTGGGCTAATGGTAGACGACTTGGTCGTGTGGATGAGCAGATGGATCTTGGTGTCCATGTGCACAGATCTTTGAAAGTTGCCACCCAGGTAAATAGTGCTGTGAAGAAGGCATATGGTGTACTGGGCTTTAGTGGTAGAGGAATTGAGTTCCGGAGTCCTGAGGTCATGTTGCAGTTGTGTAAGACTCTATTGCGGCCTCATCTGGAGTATTGTGTGCAGTTTTGGTCGCAATACTGTAGGAAGGATGTGGAGGCATTGGAACGAGTGCAGAGGAGGTTTACCAGGATATTGCCTGACATGGTAGGAAGATCGTATGAGGAAAGGCTGGGGAACTTGGGGCTTTTCTCATTGGAGAAAAGAAGGTTTCGGGGAGATTTGGGAGAGGTGTACAAGATGATTAGGGGTTTATATAGGGTTGAAAGTGAGAACCTTTTTCCGCTAATGAAGTCAGCTGTTACTAGGGGACACAGCTTTAAATAAAGGGGTGGTAGGTATAGGACAGATGTTAGGGGTAGATTTTTTACTCAGCGGGTTGTGAGTTCATGGAATGCCCTGCTAGTAGTGGTGGTGGACTCTCCCTCTTTATGGTCATTTAAGCGGGCATTGGACAAGCATATGGAGGTTATTGGGCTAGTGTAGGTTAGGTAGGGTTCGGTCGGCGCAACATCGAGGGCCGAAGGGCCTGTGCTGCGCTGTATTTTTCTATGTTCCATGTTTCTATGTTTATACCTCGCCTTTCTGGTTCGCAATGGAGTTCCTCTACAGCATTCTAGTACCTACTCTCTCATTTCTCCTGATTGTACTGCTCAATGATTTCACCGTCAGATGCATTTTAGTGCATTTCAGAATAACAATATCGAAAAATATCCATCATTTTCCTGTTTGTGAACACGGCCAACTTCATCCTGTATGGTCAAATTTAGTGGTGTCTTACATAAGGTTCCGAATATAATGTTATTGCGTTTGAATCTATGCATGTAAATGACTCTGCAGGAATTGGGCTTCACGCTGTATCTCCTCAGTTTTTGCATAAACATCGTGATTTATACAGTGGTCCAGATTAATTTCAGACAGCAGCTGACGAATGTGCTTAAATATTCCTTTAATCAAATCCATCAAACAAATTTACTCATGAGCCATACCATGCCAAATTTTGTGATTTCACTTCGGTTCTTCAGCAATGTTGCAGCAGATAATAGAATGACAGAATGCTTGTTCGTAAAACGGTATCCAACACTTGTTTGCATGGAGATATTTCAATGTTGCTCTCAAATCAGCCGTGTTATGAACTTGAAGGCGTGTACTATACTTTGAAGAGAGAGTGGAAGCTATTTTCTTTGAGCGCTTGCAGGCACCTGTCATGTGACTGACTGGCAACCTCATAGAGTACATGAGAATTGAATATATGTAACATTTGGCTGCGTAACAAATATCAGAATTTTCGTAATTGCATTGAGAAGCGTTCGAATGTTATCAATTAGTTTAAAGTATGCCCCATGAAATTAAAACCCTATCGATTTGAACTTGATGTTTTCCCAACATTGAACCAGTGGAAGCATCCCATGTTTGGTCAAAAAGAAGCAGAGATTTTGAGAGTTACACAGAGAGAGACAAGCTTCTATCATCAGATTCACTGCCAGCAAAAAAAACTATCAAAGTTACTTTTTTCATTTGAAGCATGTTTGCAGCAAAAGGCCGAAGGCGACCCAGCGAGAACCTCAGCTCGATGAAGACACGCACCGGAGACAACAGCAGCTGCGTGGTTTTGAAATAAAGTTGATGCAGTTTTAATATAAGTGGATAGTGAGACAGTGCAAAACATTGTTATGGAGTTAGAGGAAGAGACAAGGCTTAGAGTTCTAAATAGATGTTGTTTAATGTTCACTTTAAGAATTAAAGAAGAAAATAATTATTTTCTTTACATAGTGGTGTTTGGGAGTTCTCTGATACGCATAATTGAACAGAGTGCAAGGCGAGGTGTGTTTTTTTGGGTGTTTGCTTGAATTAGCAAAAGGTTTGAACGCCATACACTAACTGTTTGTAGGCTTAGGTGCGTGACTTGGACTGGTTTAGACAGATCCAGACTGAGATTTGTGAGGTTTGAACAGAGTTTGGGTACGAAAGATTCCATCACATTTAAACATTTACCGATTACTGTGCTAACGTAGGTGAGACGTTTTCATTTAATTTTCGTTCCTTCTTATTCTTTACCTTCAATTTTATAGAATTGAGTCTTCAAATTAGTGAAGAGATTCAGGGCTTTGAACACGATTGCCAAATTTGTCACGAATGTTGTGAAGCACAGGTAAAAGTCAATACTTTTTGCATTAGCGAAGCGAATTGAATTGGCTTTTACCAAGGACAAAAGTAAAGCTGAAATTGTAAGTAAAATAGTCAAGCACTTGGGTATATCCAAGAAACAGAAACGTGAAGTCGAGTTAGTAAAAACATAAATTAAAATAGAAGAAAATTGAGTAAGCAGATCCAGAAAAGGAGACAGAAGAACAGAGAAGAACGAGAAGGGGAGGAAAAAGGAAGTGAGAGGAGGCTCGTTGCTGAGCGAAGGGGGAGAGAACAAAGAGAAAGACAAAGGCAGAGAGAATTTGAAATTCGGAATTTGGTAATTAGTCCAGAACGTCCAGGTAACAGGGCGAAGATGAAGAGAAAAGTCAGTGATACAAACAATACAGACTTGGATTAAGTATCATAGGTGAAGGAGAAATGAAATCGTGTACGTTAGTTATTTAAAGAGCATCTGAATAGGGCACAGCATAGAACGATGCTGGTAACCGATACAATCTCTGAAATTCTGACGTTTTTTCATGGGGATGTCGTGTTTGTATTTCTACAAGCGGTACAAGAATCCTTCAAAGTAACGTTCAGTGGTTCCTATCAAGTTGGGAAAGCAGTTCAGTAAGGTGAGCTATCTGGTAAAGATGTTGGACAGGAAGGGAAAAAACTATTGTTGTGTCAACGGAACATGTTGAAACTTTTCATAATCAAAAGAGGGAGATGCACAAATTGGTGAGCGGCTGCTGAACCAGACTGAGCAAGCAAATGCAGAGTTCAAACATTTTGATGCGCCCTCAAATGAATTAACCAGTAAGGACATCCTTCAGGAGTGCGATAGGTGAGTGAAATATCTGTTTCAGTGACAAACAAGACAAGGGGGATGCTGGAAGAAAACAAAAAGCCATATAGCATCACAAGGTAGAGAAGTCGACGTTTTTCTGGTGAAATATTTCTCTCGGACTGGCTGTGAGTTTGGGGCGAAATGCAGATAATGGAGTGGGTGAGGGCAGTGTGGTGAAGGTGGGATAAGTGAAGACCGGCAAAGTTTACGACCTGGTTGGTCAATGGGACGAATGAATCTGGATGGTGGCAAGGAGCAGTGGAAGTAATGGGGAGGTGCAGGGAAGGGATTAGGGGCCAGGAGAGTGGGGGCTGTTGGAAATTGTAGAACTCAACGCTGAGTACTCCTGGCTATAGACTTCCCAGGAAGTAGATGAGGTGTTGTGGCTCCAAATTACACTGCAGTTAGTTTTTGCAGAGGAGGAGGACAACGATGGTCATGTCGGAATAGGCATGTGTCGGGGAATTGAAAAGGATAGCCACTGGGAGGTGCATTCGGTCCCTGCAGACCTGGATGCGATGTTCGGTGAACTGTTCCCTAATGTTACGATGGTTTTCTTCGATGCAGAGGAGACCATATCGGAAGCATCGGATGCAGTTAATTCTAAGGCTGTGTCCACGGGGTCCTAGTCTCCTCACCAACGGAAACAATTTCCTAGCGTCCACCCTTCCCACGCCATGTATTATCTTGTACGTCTCTATTAAGTCTCCCCTTAATCTTCTAAACTCCAATGAATACAATCCTAGGATCCTCAGCCGTTCCTCATATGTTAGACCAACCATTTCAGGGATCATCCGTGTGAATCTCCGCTGGACACGTTCCAGTGACAGTATGTCCTTCCTGAGGTGTGGGGGCCAAAACTGGACACAGTACTGTCATCCAAATGGGGACTAACTAGAGCTTTATAAAGTCTCAGTAGCACAACGGTGCTTTTATATTCCCACCCTCTTGAGATAAGTGACAACATTGCATTCGCTTTCTTAATCACGGACTCAATCTGCATGTTGACCTTTAGAAAATCCTCGACTAGCACTCCCAGATCCCTTTCTACTTTGGCTTTACGAATTTTCTCACCGTTTAGAAAGTAGACTGTGCTTTTATTCTTTTTGCCAAAGTGCAAGACCTCGCATTTATTCACGTTGAATTCCATCAGCCATTTCCTGGACTACTCTTCCAAACTGTCTAGATCCTTCTGTAGCCTCCCCACTTCCTCAGTACTACCTGCCTGTCCACCAAACTTCGTATCATCTGCAACCTTCGCTAGAATGCCCCCATTCCCTTCATCCGGATCATTAGTATATAATGCGAACAGCTGTGGCCCGAACACTGAACCCTGTGGGACATCGCTCGTCACCGGCTGCCATTCCGAAAAAGAACCTTTTATCCCAACTCTCAGCCTTCTGTCAGACAGCCAATCATCAATCCATCCCAGTAACTCACCTCGAACACCATGGGCCCTCACCTTGCTCAGCAGCCTCCCGTGTGGTACCTTATCAAACGCCTTTTGGAAGTCTAGACAGACCACACCAAGAAAGACGAATGAATCTGGTTGGTGGCAGGGAACAGTGGAAGTAGTGGGGAGGTCCAGGAAAGGGATTAGGGGTCAGGAGAGTGGGGGCTGATGGAAATTGGAGAACTCAACATTGAGTACTCCAGGCTGTAGGCTTCCCAGGAATAAGATGAGGTGTTGTTACTCCAAATTACACTGTAGTTAGTTTTTGCAGTGGAGGAGGACAACGATGGTCATGTCGGAATGGTCATGTGTGGGGGAATTCAAAAGGATAGCCACTGGGAGGTACATTCGGTCCCTGCAGACCTGGATGCAATGTTCAGTGAACAGTTCCCGAATGTTACGATGGTTTTCTTCGATGCAGAGAAGACCATATCGGAAGCATCTGATGCTGTTAACGAGGTTGGAAGAGAGTCAGTTGAGCCTCTCTAACCTCGAAAGACTGTTTCAGGCCAGGGATTGAGTTTGAGGGCTTGGTGCACCCCCAGGTGTTGTAACTTTCTCGTTGCTTTGACAGATACCAGGAGGTTTGGGGGGTTGGAAATAGGTATCAGTGGCACAAACGAAGGACTGTCAAAGGGAACGGTCCTTATTGAAGCCCGAGACGGGTAGGGAAGGGAATATGTTCTTGGTGCTTGGGTCCATTTGAAAGTTGGAGGAAATGTTTCAGCAATATTCGTTGGAAGGTTTGTGAAGGTTTGTAGCACAGGTTGAGGTTTAGAATGGAGGTTTGCTCGCTGAGCTGTCGGTTTGATATCCAGACGTTTCATTACCTGGCGAGGTAACATTATCAGTGGTGACCTGCAAGTGAAGCGAAGCTGTTGTCTCCTGCTTTCGATTTATATCTTTCTCCTGGATGGGGTTTCTCGGGTCTGTGGTGATGTCATTTCCTGTTAGTTTTCTGTGGGTTTGAAAGATGGCATCGAGATCTATGTGTTTGTTAATGGCGTTGTGGTTGGAGTGCCAGGCCTCTTGGAAATCTCTGGCATGTCTTTGCTTAGCCTGTCCCTGGACAGATGCGTTGTCCCAGGCGAAATTGTGTTTTTTTTTCACCATTTCGGATGATTGGATGGAGGTGGAAGTTCTTCTGTTCATGAAAGAAAATTCTGAAATCCGTGGGAATTTCGGACCAGTCACTCTGTGGATAGTAACGTACAAGAAAGTATTCTGCGAATTAGGATTTATGATTATTTGGTTCAAAAAGCTACAAAAATCGACGTGGCTTTTTTATGGTCAGGTCGTGCGTTACAAGCTTTATTGAATTCTTTGAGGTTGTGGCGAGACAAGTTGATGAAGGTTGAGCAGTGGCTATGATGTATATGGATTTCGCTAAGGCATTTGCGAAGGTTCATCATGGCACACTCATTCAGAAATTTAGGAGTTATGGTATAAAAGGTAATTTGGTTGTTTGGATTCATAATTGGCTGGCCATAATAGATCAGTGAGTGGTAGTGGATGCAAGGTATTCTGCTTGGAGTTTGGTGACCAGTGGTCTCCGACGGGGAACTGCCCTTCAGTCTTTTCTCTTTGTAGTTTTTTAAAAAAATAAATGAATGGAATATGTAAACTTGAGTTCGTAGGTTTGCTGATGACTCAAAGTTCGGTGGTGGTTTAGATAGTATCGTGGGCGTTTGAAGGCTAAGACATGCAATTGACAGCATGCAAAGCTGGGCTGAGAAGTGGCAGATGGAGTTCAATCGGGATAAACACGATTCATTTTGGAAGGTCGAATTTCAATGAGGAATACATGGTTAAAGAGAGGATTCTTGGCAGTGCTGAGGAACAGCGGGATCTTGTGGTTTATGTACATAGATTCGTCGAATTTGCCTCCAAGTTGATGTGTGATAGGAATTCGAATGGTGTTTTGGCTTTTGGTAACACGGTATTAAATTGAAAGGCCGGAAGGCTTTGCTGCAGCTCTATAAATTCCTGGTGAGACCCACCTGAAATATCGACACCAGCACTGGTTTCCTCCTGAAAGGAAGGATGGGGATGCTATGCACAGTGTACAGAGCAGATTTATCAGGATGAGTCCAGGATTGGAGGGCTGACAGAGCTAGGTCTATTCACTCTGAAGAGAAGAACAAAGAGAGGTGTCTTGGGAGAGGTTGGCAAGGTAACGAGAGACACCAATGGAGTGGAGAGCCAGAGAATTTTTCCCAAGATATAAATGGTTTTTAGGAAGTATCATGATTATAAGGTATTTATAGGAGGATATAGGGGAGATGTCGGGGTAAAAGAAAATGTTTGATGGTTGGAATACACTTCCATCGTTGCTCATAGAGTCAGAGACATTAAGGACATTTCAGTGACTGTTGAGCAAACACACACATCAATAAGCAGAGGACTGGGGAGTTTAGTTTCATCTTCTAAAAAGATAATTGTTCGGCACAATATCATTGGCCGAAGGTCCAGTACTGTGCCGTACTGTTGTCTGTTTCACGCTTCATGCTCTACCCGACATTCATCCACGGATGGTCTGCAATTCCTCACGCATAAGCGGATCTTTCTCTGGCACTTCTTCTTTTACCATTAATTCCACTTCCACATTTTGCTCTTGCAGCTTAATTTGCCCGCTCGGATAGGCTTTCTGAGCACATATGTTCTAAAACCAAAGTCAGATACAATTTAATTCCGAGATCTTGAGCAACATTTGTTTCTTTTTCACTGACATATTGAGTGCTGGAATTTTGGTGCAAACAACATTGCCTTTTCTTGGAAGTCAGCAGATTCGGCAGCTTCTGTGCAGAGACAATACAGAGTTAATGTCTGAATCCTGGGCGATCTCTTTCATTCGTAAAGATATTCGAAAATATTGTTATACATTACTTCACGCAAATTCAGAGAACGAGCTGTGATTGATGTAGAGCTGAAGGGCAAAATTCAAAGCGATTGTTAATGGTGGTGAAAGAAAAAAAGGAGAAAACAGTTTAATCGCGGTGTAAAAGGTAGGGAATGGTTTCGCTGAACAGCTTTTCTGTTATTGTATCCCTACAGATTCCATTTTTATCTCAGATACATCAACCATGTCAGATTTTCAGAATTCTAGGGACATAACCTGTGTTATTTCACTCCACCGCCTTTGACAACGTCCTGTCCAACGTACCATCTGATGAATCTGCGCTGCACTTAATTATAGGTAGACTCGCAAGTCTCCCTTCTTTCTTAACTTTCCTAATTTAGAAAGTCGATGTTATTGCTGTACTAACATGAAATGGCTGCCGCGAACAAAGCAAAAATGACGAACGGACTGTCACTATGGAAATCAGTAGCCTGCATTTTGATAATTAAATCATGCCCATATTTTGTACATCGTCATCTGGCAGCCTGCTGCAGAGTAAATGCAGTGACTCGTGAACTACTGCTTGTCGCATGTTAGACTGAAGGGGGACAAATATAGTCAAAGGTACAATGTTAACCTGGGTACAGGGACAGAGAAGACTTCAGTTTGCGTCTGGAATTCTGTTAGAACAGGAGAGGAAGAAATATGACAAAAGATGTTTTCATTCATATATTCCAATTTGTAGGACTATTAAGTCGCCTTGCAGAAGCCTGTTCCGGAAAATTCCCACTCTTTGACCTGCGTCTAATATCATCCACACAGGAATAACTGAATGCCTCATCACCGATCTGACTAACTGGCGCTCTTCAATGAATCTGACTGAATGATTCACCGACTTGCCGACCACCATCCATTCTCCAGCATGGCTACACCCGAAATCGACTACCCCAACATGAATGCCCCTTGACACGACTGCCCCTGACGTGACAACAGCCCAAACAAGACGAACCCAAAATACTGCGACTGCATCACAGATATTCCCTGATGTGACAACGCTGCAATATGATTACTGCACACATGATAAATCCCCGACGATGCTCCTCCATATAATGACTGACCTGAGACAACTGCTCCTCGAAGAAGACTACAATGAATCAGCCATCCTGATATGATCATCCTTCAACATGTCCATTCCCTGACATGACTACCTTTCCAATTGATTACCCAATGTTAAGACTGCACTCATTCACCACTTTCCCGGGGAAGAGTAATCCCCAACATGACAACTGTCTCACATGGCTGCCCCATGATACAGCTAACTGCCAACTTTACTGCCCCACACTGACATTGCTGGACACCGATAACATACCCTTTTCCTTCTGCCCCTGACAGAGTTGTCCACTGGCTAAAATGCCCGCGACCCAGCTGACCTTGATATGGCTACCTCCAGACAAGACTGCACTGTGACCTGACATCTCCAGATCCGATTATCGTTTCTGAGAGTTTGCTGTTGGATAATCACAGAAGGTCTGGAAGCAGCCGAGGAGCCGAAGAATCGACGTTTCATGCATCAACCCTTCTTCAGGAAGGGCACCCCGGATGAATGGCTTATGACCAAAACATCGATTCTCCTGTTCCTCGGATGCTAACTGACCAGTTGTGGTTTTCCAGCATCTCACTCTCAAATCTGATCGCCAGCATCTTCAGTCCTCACTTTCTCCTTGTTGATTTAAACCTGATCCAATTATCCCCTGACACCACTATCCCTGACAGACGTCTCAATGCAGCTATCCCAGAACCTCATTACATGACTGCCCATATAATAGCTATGCAAAATAAGTGTCCCCGGCACGACTTCCCAATACATGACTGCCCACAGACCGGAATACCCCAACACATCTAACGCATCCTAATTAGCCCTGATGTGATTTTGCTCTGAGGTGACTGTTGTCTAAAATGACTATTGCTCACTTGATGAACACCTCAACATGTCTGCCTCCAACACTATTTTTACAACATGACGATGTCCTGATGTAACTACCACAACATGCTTAACTTTTGCAATGATTATCCTCTGGAACCAATGATCTACTGAAACGACTAGCCTCGACATATTATTATGACTCATCCCAGACAGCACTGGCCATTGCCACGCCTACTCCGAACAAAACTTTCCATGACAGGATTAAAACCCCAACTTGAATATCCCGGACTCGACTGCACCCTGACATGACGGTTCATGGCATGGCAAGCACTCCGATACAGCTTCCCCTCTGACACTGCTACCCCGAATTTGATGATGTCTCTGACAGGACGAGTCCCTAGCTCATCAACTACCCTGGTACAATGATGCTCCTGACACAATTAGACCTGCAGTAACTGATCTCTTGATAATACTTCACCCTGACAGAACTACGCACTTGACATGAAACCTTTCATTTTGTGTGGGGCATTGTCTGAATCTTCATCGACATCTGGACATATAAAAGCATGGTTAGAGATGCCGGTGTTGGACTAGGGTGCACAAAGTTAAAAGTCATACAAAAGCGTTTTGTGGGAGGCACGGTGGCACAGTGGTTAGCACTGCTGCCTCACAGCGTCAGAGACCCGGTTTCAGTTCCCGCCTCAGGCGACTGACTGTGTGGAGTTTACACGTTCTCCGTGTCTGCGTGGGTTTCCTCCGGGTGCTCTGGTTTCCTCCCACAGTCCAAAGATGTGCAGGTTAGGTGAATTGGCCATGCTAAATTGCCTGTCGTGTTAGGTAAGGGGTAAAGGTAGGGGAATGGGTGGGCTGAGCTTCAGCGGGTCGGTGTGGACTTGTTGGGCCGAAGGGCCTGTTTCCACACTGTAAGTCTAATCTAAAAAGAAAATCAGGTCATACACCAACAGCTTTATTTGGAAGCACTACTGCTCCTTCGTCAGGTGCTTGTGGACTATATGATCAAAAGACAGAATGTATAACAAATGTTTGTTGTGTGATGTAAATGAAATAAAATATTCGAAAAGACATGGACTGTTTGTTAATTCTCTCATCTTTTAGAATTAGCATGTTTGATTCAGTTGTTTCATATATAAATCGCAGAACATTTAAAACTTATATTCTCAAATGAACTTTAACAATTGGTGTCAAGTCGATCCAGATAATGCATTTAAGATTGAGCTGCATTGTGCAAGACTGTCTGTGCCACGATGTTCCGATGGAATCTAATATTAAAAAAACTTAACACAATCGTACATGGATTCATGCACTTTTTGAGCAAAGTAAGATGCAATGCTCCATGCCCAAATTGACACCACAAACTTATATATGCATGTGTGCATGTGGGTATGTGTGTTGGGGGCTGGTGGTTATGTGAGTCTGTGAGAGAGTGTGTGTATGTGTGGGAATGGGAGTGAAAATGGGTATAAACTTGTGAAAGGGTGCATGTGTTCGTGAAGATGTGTATGTGTCAGCGTATGAGAGAGTGTTTGTGAGATGGTATGGCTCTGTTGGAAAGTCTGTGTATCTGTCGGAGTGAATGTGTGTGTCCATGAAAGAGAGTGTCTGTGTGTATGACTGTCGATGTGTCTCTGTCTGTCTGTGTATGTGCATCTGTTAGTGTTTGTGCATAGCGCAATGGGGGTCTCCTGTCGCGTGACATGAACCCAAGGTCCCGGTTGAGGCCATCCAGATTGGTACCGAACTTGGCCAGCTGCCTTTCCTCGGCCACTTTTCATAGTTGCCTGTCCTAAATTCTCGCCTTGGCAGACGGTCCCCCGGAGGTACAAGGTCGAATATCTTGGACAGCTGAAGTTTTCTGTGACAGGAAGGGAACAGTCATGTCTCTTGATCGTTGTGCAGTGTCCATTCATCCGTTGACATGGCGATGATTGGCCTCAACTATGTACCATGTCAAAGGGCATCCTTGCCCGCAGTGTATGAGAGAGACAACTTTGGCTGAGTCTCATGAGTACATGCCATGTACATGGTGGGAGGTGCCCCCACGCGTCATGATGGTGTCAGTATTGATACTCTGACACATCTTGCAATATCCACCGTGACAATGTTGTCGAGTGTTGTCCAAAATGCCGGACAGTTTGCAATAAACAATGATGTGTTTGAAGTTTGGTGGTTATTTAAAGATGAAAATTGGTGGTGTGGGAATTGTCTTGGTGACGTGCGCATCATTAATGAAAATGTGGTACATGCTGAGACGAACATGGCCTAGCTTTATTGGCTGATAGTAAGTACTTGACAACGAAGTGTACCCTGTTGGTTGCAGCTCATGTCTGTCTCCTGAGGGTCTCATGAAGTTTTCTCGCTGTGGCACATCAGAACTGGCGGTCGATGAGTTCAGCATCATACCCTGTTCTTATGAGGGTATTCTTGAGTACTTCCAGGTACCCATCACTTTCCTCCACATCTGAACAGATCATATTCATGTGTAGGGCTTATCCATTGGGGATGGCTGTTTTAACATATTTCCAGTGAAAGATGGAGAAATATATCATCTTCAGGTTATCTGTGGGTTTGCGTTAGAGGAGGGGCTGAGGTGCCCATCCTTGATGTAGATACATATGTCCGAGAATGAGTCAGATAGTAGACAGTTGTGAATAATGAGTTTAATAGTGGGTTGAAGGTAATTGATAATACTGTGTAGTTGTGTGAGCGACTCCTCACCATTGGTGCAGAGAAAGAAAATTTCGCCACTGTGCCTGGTGTATAGCGTTGGTTCGAGGTCATGTGTAGAGAATAAGTCTTGTTCGGACTTGTGCATGAACATGTTGGCAATTGGGAACAAATACAGTGACCGTGGCTGTTCCGTGTCTCTGGATGAAGAACTGGTTGTGAAACGTGAAATTTTATTATCGAGGAGAAAGCGGTTGAGTTGTAATACGGTGATGAGATACTTAACAAACAATCCAGATCTTTTTCAATATTTCATTTCCGTGTTTGGTGTTGAGGACTGAAGCTGTATCTGCGATTCAGTCATCGTGGGGGATGTTGGTATGGAGTGAAGAAATGGAGTGAACGTCAATTGTGACGAGGAATAATCCGTTTTGACTGGCCCGTGGGTGCTGAGTTTCTGAAAAGGAATCTGTGCTATCATGACAGAAGCTGGGTATCCCTTGTCCAATGGGTTTCAAGATGCACTATACACACAAATATTGGCAGACGCAGACACACAGACAGACATAGGCACTCCAACACACACTCCAACAGACACATACACTCTCCTAGGGACACATAGGCTCACGCAGACCCTCTCTCATACGCTCACACATAGACTCGACCGCTCACATATCCACACTGTCACAGACTTATACTCCATTGCACCCTCACACACATATTCCCACACTCGTACTTGTAACTCTCTCATACTGAAACCCCTTTACACTCACACACATACACATACTCTCTCACAGGCACTCATCATACCCGACCACCACCCACAAAACACCCAATGCGCACATGCACATATAAGTTTGTAGGGTGAATTTGTTCATGCAGATTTTCATTTCACTTTGCTCAAAAACTGCATGAATCCATGTAGAATTCTGTAAATTATTTTAGATTAGAATTAGTCTGACCGTTGTGGTACAGTCAGTTTCACACAGGGCAGCTCATACTTTCAATGCATTATCTGGATAGGCCTGGCACCAATTGTTAAATTTCACTTAGGAATGCAACTTTTAAATGTTCTGTGATTTACATGTGAAACAACAGAAACCGACATGTCCATTCTAAATGATGAGAGACTGAACAAGCAATCCAGGTATTTTTCAATATTTCATTTCATTTTCATCACATCGCAAACTTTTGCGGTACCTTCTGTGTCTTATGACCTTCTGCTCCACAACCGCCTGATAAATGAGCAGATCTTCAAAAGCTAGTGCTTCCAAATAAACCTGTTGAGTAAAGACTTGTGGTGTATGATTTTTAACACATTAAAAGTATAGTTTCTCGTCTACCCCTCATTAGAACTGAAATTATAGACGTGCACAAAACCAGAGGGCATGAGTGACAAATTCAACCCTGCGAGGTCATAAACAATGGGAAATGGAGCTTTACCTGTGAACTGTCAACCTTCATCCAATGGTGAACTGGCAGTGGCGTTTCCTCTCGGAATGTGGAAGATGCCCACAAAAGTCAATCAATTTCTTATCATCTGAGTGCTGCAGAAGTTGAAATTACCCTCAACTTGCACGGCTTACCATTTTACGTCTCAGGTTCCAAATCAGACGTGGGAGTATGTTTCGTTCGAGTTCAGGCAAGTAGCACTTTCTTATACCGACTCCCTGGACGACCCTTGTTACCTCGCTGTATTCCCCTCGGTATTCAGCTTTTGTTGACGGATTTGCAATATGTGACCATCTCCATTTCTGCTCGTGGACCTTGACGGTACCTTGGTGACAAAAGATTGCAGCACTCTGCAAGAATGGGGAACAGAGGTTAATATGATCACAAGAGGAAATTAAAGAGGGAAGTCGCGAAACAAGAAGCAGATCGATTTACGTGGCAGTGGCGTATAAAGAAAGAGACGATAGGACCGAGGCAGTGGGAACTTTTACATAGAGCAGTCAACAGATGAATAAAAGGAATTGGAGCACATTAATGGATCGACCACTTGATATTTGATGACATGGTGGTCGACCTGTTTGTAGCCACGACACACTTTCCAGACTAACGCTTCATAAAACTCGGCCTCTTGTCAAAGAATTTCTGTCTCAGCACACAGGACATCTAACATTAAAGTTTCCACTAACCTCTGGACAAACAATTCCAGAGCGTGACGACGGCCTCAACGAAGGACAGCCCATTTTCTTTTGACTGTTGAATGGATGAACATTCATTGTGAAACTGATCCCCGATTTGTAGCTTCTCATGCAAAGAGTAAAGAAGACACAGCATCCAATCATTCAAAACATTTATTGATATTTTCTATTTCATTCAGATCACTTTTCATTTTTTCCAATTAGAGTCACAGAGTCATTGAGATGTACAGCATGGAAACAGACGCTTTGGTCAAACCCGTTCATGCCGACCAGATGTCCCAGGCTAATCTAGTCTTACCTGCCAGCACCCGGTCCATATAATTCCAAAACCTTCCGATTCATATACCCATCAAAATGCCGCATTAATGTTGCAATTGCACCAGCCTCCACCACATCCTCTGGCAGCTCATTCCATACTCTGCGTGAAAAAGTTGCCCCTTAGGTCTCTTTTCTATCTTTCCCCTCTCACCATAAACCCTAAACCTATGCCCTCTAGCTCTGGACTCCCCGACCGCAAGTAAAGGACCCCTATTTATCCTATCCATGCCTCTCATAACTTTGTAAAGCTCTGTTGGGTCATCCCTCAGCCTCTAACGCTCCAGGGAAAACAACCCCAGCCTGTTACGCCTCTCCCTATAGCTCAAATCCTCCAAACCTGGTAACATCCCTTTAAATATTTTCTGAACCCTATCAAGTTTCACAACATCTTTCCGGTAAGACGGAGAACAGAATTGCATGCAATATTTCAACAGTGTTTCTAACCAATGTGCTGTACAGCCGCAACATGACCATCCAACTCCAGTACTCCATACTCTGACTAATAAAGGAAAGCATACAAAATGCCTTCTTCAGTATCCGATCTACCTGCGGCTCCACTTTCAAGGAGCTATGAACCTGCACTCCAAGGTCTCTTTGTTCAGCAACACTCCCTAGGACCTTTCCATTGAGTGTATAAGTCCTGCTGAGATTTGCTTTCCAAAAATGCAGCACCTCACATTTATGTAAATTCAACTCCATCTGCCACTTCTCCGCCAATTGGCCCATCTGGTCCAGATCCTGTTGTAACCTGAGGTAACCCGCTTCCCTGACCACTTCCAATTTTGGTGTCATCTGCAAGCTTACTAACTGGACATCTTATGCTCGCATCCAAATCGTTTATGTAAATGACAAATAGTAGAGGGCCCAGTACGATCCTTGTGGCACTCCACTGGTCACAAGTCTCCAGTCTGAAAAACAACCCTCCACCACCACCATCTGTCTTCAACCTTTGAGCCAGATCTGTATCCAAATGGCTAGTTCTCCCTGTATTCCATGAGATCTAAACTTGCTCATAAATCTCCCATGGAGAACCTTGTCGAACGCCTTAATGAAGTCCATATTGATCACATCTACTGCTCTGCCCTCATCACTCTTCTTTGTTACTTCTTCAAAATACCTAATCAAGTTTGTGAGACATGATTTCCCATGCACAAAGACATGTTGATTATCCTTAATCAGTCCTGGCCTTTCCAAATACATGTACATCCCGTGCCTCAGGATTCCCTCCAAGAACTTGCCCACCACGGAGTTCAGGCTCACTGCTCTATCGTTTCCTGGCTTGTCTTTACCGCCCTTCTGAAACAGTGGTACAATGCTTGCCAACCTCCAGTCTTCCGACACCTGAACTGTGACTAACGATGACACAAATATCTAAGAAAGAGGCCCATAAATCAGTTCTCCAGCTTCCCACAGAGTTCTCGGTTACACCTAATCTCGTCCTGGGGACTTATCCACTTTTAAACATTTCAAGACATTCAGTAATTCCTCCACTGTAATCTGGACAGTTTGCAAGATGTCATTACCTACTTCCCTATAGTCGATATTTTCCATGTCCTTTTCCACTGTAAATACTGATGCAAAATATTCATTTCATATCTCCCTCATTTTCTGTGGCTCCACACAAAGGCCGCCTTGCTGATCTTTGAGGGGCCCGCTTCTCTCGCTAGTTACCCCTTTGCCCTTTATATATTATTAAAAACCCTTTGGATTATCCTTAATTCTATTTGCCAAAGCCATCTCATGTCCCCGTTTTGCCCTGCTAATTTCCCTCTTAAGTATACTCCTACTTTCTTTATACTCTTCGAAGAAATCACTCGATCTATCATTCTATACCTGACATATGCTTCCTTGTTTCTCTTAAACAAATCCTCAAGTTCTTTAGTCATCCAGCATTCCCTATACCTACCAGCCTTCCCTTTTCCTCTGCCAGGAAAATAATTTCTCTGAATTCTTATTATCGCATTTCTGAAGGCTTCCCATTTATCAGCCGTCGCCTTATATGGGAACATCTGCCTCCAATCAGCTTTCGAAATTTCTTGCTGGATACCGTCAAAATTGGCCTTTCTCCAATTAAGAACTTCAACGTTTAGACGTGATCTATCCTTTTCCATCACTATTTTAAAACGAATACAATTATTCTCGCTGGGCTCAAAGTGCTCCCCCACTGGCACTTCAGTCATCTGCTCTGCCTTATTTCCCAATAGGTCAAGTTTTTCTCATACTGTAGTAGGTACATCCACATAATGAATCAGAAAAATGTCTTATAAAAATTTAGGAACTTCGTCTCCACCTAAACCTTTAACAGGCCCAGTCGATGTTTGGAAAGTTAAAATCCCCCACCATAACAACCTATTATTCTTACAGATAGCTGAGATCTCCTTACAATTTTGTTTCTGAATTTCCCTCTGACTATTGGGGGGTCTATAACACTATCCCAATTAGACGATGATCCATTTCTTATTTCGCAGTTCCACCCAAATAACGTCCCTGGAGGGATTTCCGGGAATGTCCTCCCGCAGCACAGCTGTAATGCTATCCCTTATCAAAAATGCTACTCCCTCTCCTCTCTTGCCTCCATTTCTATCCTTCCAGTAGCATTTGAATCCTAGAGCATTAAGCTGCAAGTCCTGCCCATCCCTGAGCCATGTTTCCGTAATTGCTATGATATCCCAGTCACAAGTTCCGAACCATGCCCTGAGTTCATCTGCCTTCCCTGTTAGGCACCTTGTATTGAATTAAATGCAGTTTAATTTATTAGTGTTACCTTGTACCTGCCTTCCCTGACTGTTTGACTAACTTCTGTTCTCAGCTCTACCCGTCTCAGATCGATCTCATTCATCACTATCTCCCTGGGTGCAACCCTCCTCCCATCTTTCCAGTTTAAATCGTCCCATACAGTTCTAGCAAATTTCCCGGCAGTATATTAGTCGCCTTCCAATTTAGATGCAATCCGTCCATCTGGTACAGGTCACTTCAACCCAAAGGAGATTCCAATGATCCAGAAATGTGAATTCTTCTCCCATACACAAGCTCCTCAGCCATGCATTCATCTGCTCTATCCTCCTGTTCCTGCACTCACTAACTCGTGGCACTGGGAGTACTCCAGATATTACTACCCTTGAGAACCACCTTTTTAAATTTCTGCCTAATTCTCTGTAATCTCCATTCGGAGTCTCAACCTTTTCCCTTCCGAGGTCGTTGGTTCCAATATGGACAATGACCTCCTGCTGGCCTATTCCGCGGTGAGAACATTCGGCACCCTCTCTGAGACATCCTTGATCCTCGCACCAGGGAAACAACACAACATTCTCTATTTTTCTCTGCTAGGCACAGAACCGTCTGTCTGTCTGTATCTCTGACTACAGAATCCCCTAACACAATTGATCTCTTGGAAGCCGACGTACCACTCGTTGAATTAGAGCCAGTTTCAATACCAGAACCGTGGCTGTTCGTGCAACGTTCCCCTGAGTATCAATCACCCCTTATATTTTCCAAAACAACAGACCTGTTTGAAATGGTTATATTCACAAAGGCCTCCTGCCCTAGGTGCCGACCTCTCTCACCCTTCCTGGAGTTAACACTTCTTTGTGACTGTATCTGAGACTTCCCCAGTTCCTTTAACTGCCATCCCTCACATACTGTTGCTGTTGCAAATTCCCCATCGCTTCTATCTGTTTCTCCAAACTACCCAATCCATCTGATTAGATTCGCATCCAACAGCATTTATGGCCGATATAATCCGCAGTACCCCTTAAACTCTTTTTAAACTCCCACATCTGACAAGAAGTACATATCACTGCAAAGGCCATTTTTGCTCCTTCACAATCTTCAGACCCAGAAAATAACAAAGTCTTTTTCCTCTACAAACATTGCCCCAGTTTAAATTAATAGCTATGGCTTATATTTTAAGTTTAATCAAGGGACTTATCTCCAAAAACATCTGATCAGGAAAGAATCCACGGTACTCACAACTGCAGACTTTCACTTGGACAGACTTAAAACAACAATTAACTTATCTGACTCTGTGTTGTGAACTTCACCCAACAGTTCTTCCAAGTTTCGTAGTGAATTTTAGTGTTTGATAGTTTTCCCAGATGCACTCCGATGTCTAGAGATGCACGAACTGAAACAGTAAAGGCGGTAACTGTGCAGGTTCTCTCTCCCTCTCTCTCCTGCACTGTCTTCACCATGCGTTTCCTTTGTCGTCTCTTTTCCCATTTAAAGTGCTGTTGTTTTGACTTTTTCCCCCAAAGTACCAAAACAATGCAACAGTATGTAAAACAGTAATTGCTGCTCCTGGAATTCGAGGAAATCACCTCCAACACCTAAAATACTCCAAAAAAAAGGAGCCCCTCTTACAAACAGAATTGGTTCCCGTCCTCCACCTTGGATTCTCTTTTGTAAGTCTTTTTGTCCATGAAATGAACTTCATGGACCTTTTCTGAACAACTGAAAATGCGAGTCTCTCCTTTGCTGTTACAGAGAGCAACATTGTACTCAGCTGCCTCTGTGTGTTCTCCCTGCGGCTCAGCTATGTATCGAAAGCTAATTTCGCCATTTGCTCTCCTCCATCATATTTCTCAATATGTAAAGAGATGTCCCCTTGGTATCCTAATGTTTCGAGTTTGACAATGTCAAGATCATCTATTCGACTTGAGACGTTGCTCTTATTTTGTCAAATCTGTGAGAATGGTAATACTGTCGACCCAGAAGCATGAGTTCCTAACTTAAGCAGAGCCAATTACTTTGGCAATTCTTTGAAAACTTCTCATTTGTTCATTCCATTTGCTGGCCAACACGCCCCCTTTGCTGGACAGTTGCATAATAATCTCAATGATTGGGAAATGAATGGGATGGCCCAGGACAGGCAATGACAAACATTCAAAGATTAAATTGGTGAAAAACAAAACTGGTATGTTCCTATGTGGAACACGATTGCAAGGAAAATAGTGACGAAACCATGTCATAGAAGGGAGTTTCGAGACAGCATTCTGTGCAGAAAGGAGGTTTACATATTGTTAGGACATGCTGAAGCCCTGAGTTCTCGGAACTGTTGAGAAATCAGCAAAGGTGGAGCAAGGGAATATCATAACAAAAGATTAAGATCGCAGGAAATCGAACATCAGTTTGTCGAAGATTGCATCAGCATGTTTAAAGAAAATGCTTTGAAAAAAAACTAATGTACTTTGTTTATGACTACAGTGTTTCGAATTGAAGGATAACAGGTAAATATTTGAAAGATGAGACAAGGTGACATTATTGGTTAATAGAGCATAGCACAGCCCTTAGTCCCACGATGTTGTGCCAAGACTTTTTCTTACTGTAAAATATAATAACTTAACCTGCACACACTTCTACCCACTGCTATACATGTACATGTCCAGCAATCGCTTAAATGCTAATTCAAATCACAAATTATCACAGTTTCCCTTCTTTTGATTCAGTATCCTCGTCTCAGAATCAACTACTCACTTTCAGGCTCAACGATTTTTTTTTTCTTATGAGACCTCATCCCTCAGCGTTTTCTCAGAATTATTCATTTTTCGTTGAATGATGTGCACGTTAACGTGGATTGTCCTCCAGTTGTTTCATCAATATATTGTTCCAGTAAACCAGACAATATACTTAAATGTGACAAATTTTATTTGAGCAAAGTATATGCAGATTAATGTCACCCATCCAAATACGTATTCCTTTAATGCAAGAAACGCCTAATTTCCGATTCAATGACATTACCAAATAACACTACTACACTACGGTGGTCTATCCTCCAACCCATAAACTTTTTCAGCTCTTCGTGTTCCTCAATTCTCACACATAGTTTCTTCATTGTCCGAGCTAATGTCTTACTTCAATATTATGCTTAACTCCTCTTTAACCAATAACTCAACTGCAACCCTTTTGCCTTCATTGGGTGTCCTTCTCGAATACCTAATAGGCTTGGATAGTCATTTCTCATCACTGGTCCCCAGAAGCCATGTCTCTGATCCCAATATTATCAACTGCATTTGCATGTATTTGCGTGATTTTCACATTCATTTTATATTGAATGCACCCCGCCTTCAGATGCAGAGTCATCAGGCTTGCCTTTCACGTGTACTCTTCGCATCACTTTTGACATTCTCCGTGTTACATTATGAGACAAAGTGCTCTGCGTATTGCTCCTCTATTACCCCTTTCTGTCTTTTGTTTGTATCCATAGTTCCCACCGAGCTGCCAAATTATTTATACCCTCCCTGGTCCCTAGAACTCATCGTCCCCATGGTCATCAGTCTTGGTTCCATCAAGTGGAACCAATCCAGTTTCTGCTGATTCCACCGCCACCTGAACTCCAAAATCTGGTCAATTCTGTAAACGACACCCTCGCACCACCTCTTTTTCTCACGTGTTCGTGAGTAAATGCAGTTATTTCCTCTCTGACTAGAACGTTGCAATTCTGTCAATACTGAAATCACCAATTCTAAAGTCGACGTTTTAGCTTGTTTGCTAACAGTCAATTGTTTTCATTTAGTACTTGCCACATTTGCTTTGCATGAAAGTCATTGATATAAATGAAAACCTGACCACGGCCTATTTATCCTCCCTATCCAGAAGGTCCTTTAGACATTGATCCTCACATCTCAGTTATAATACAATCCTGGAGTCTTGATTGTTGTTACAGAAATGCCTATATGTTCTTCTTACAATGGAATTATGACTGTCTTTCCACAAGTTCTGCTCTTCCCCTGTTTTGCAGAGCAATGAACGTGTCTCACACCTGTTTGTTGATGCTTTCTCCTCAGAGGCCATTTCCCTAAGTAGTATCCAAATGCTAAGACAGGTTCGAAAGGGAATGGAGACAAGGGATTCCTGCATTGCCTTTTTAGTCCCGGTAATCTGAGTGGGGAACCAAGCGTACTCTTGCTGCCTGTGGTATTTTGTCCTGCAGTGTTCCAACATTCCTGTATGTACTATCAACGATTCTCTCAGCCTCACGATAAATCAGTAGTGTTCCTCTCCTCTAGTCCAGGTCCAAAATCTAGGCTCCAAGAATTGGAACTTGAGACATTTCCTGCTCACATCCAGAACCCAGGCCTGGATGCTCGCCCAGCTTCCCAATCTAATCTGCCCTAAATTATCCTTTTGGAAGATGAATGCCATCTGATCCTCCGGTTTTCTGATTCACTGGGACTACGCTACAACAAACGAATTTAGCAAAATCACAGACAATATTTCACGACTTTAGCTTTCAAATCTTTAACTATTCTGCAATGCAAAGTTTCATGTGTCGGTAACTAATACACTTTAGACCTCTTTGCTTTCCTGATAGAATCACAGAATTGCTACAGAACAGATGGAAGGCAATCAGGCCACTGTGACTTAACTCATTGCTCAAGGGTATCTTTGTCCTCCTGCTTTCCCCAATATTCTTGCATTACACGTCCCTCAGTACAATGCAGTACAATACATGCACTTCCCAAATGGTGCGCAGATAGTTCTCAATCTTTTCGACCTCCTCCTGATTTTTCTGCCGAATTTTCTACTATTTAGAACATTTTGAATGCCTGCATGGAGTACAAGATATGGAAACTGTTTGTTCAATATCCTTATCATTTGATACCTTGTCATTGCTCATTTGCGAGTTCCATTCCCACAGGGATGAACATTTCCTTTCATTCTTGCCATCAATTTATGTCCTTTTAGCTGTTCTTACTATCGTCTGTCCGAAACACTTCTTGGTAATGAAAAGTTTCATTCTACTTCCTCCATTTTCTGAAAAATCATCTGATGCTGATTTTAAAAGAAGTCCTGATCATTGCAAGTCAACTTCAAAGGATGAATCAATTGCATTCACTTTAACGAATGGAACACCCTTCTCACTCAAGTGTGTTTGACTGAAATCTATCCTTTTTGAGAGTTACTAAATGTGTCCTTAAAAGTTTCGTACTGCTTGCATTTCAAATTTTGATTTTTCTTTGCAATCTACCATCACCAACTGTGATTTCACGTGTTTTTAGATTTATTGTATCTAGGTATAAGGGCCAGGTTGATTTCCATGTTTAAGATGCTCAGCCTGGACGGAATTTCATTATGTTCTCATCACTCTTGAGTAGCACATATGTGACTGCACATTCCCTCTATCTATCTATCTTGTGCTGAAAGGCATGTAAAACACACACACACACACGCACACACACACACACACACAAAATAGTGCACTGTACAGACTATCTGATTAGAGGAAAAATTACAATGACATTGTCAGCATTGATCATTTTTCACATCTTTGTGTTATCAGCATTAAAAATTTGAAAGCAGTTTGACACTGATTGGTTGCAGGCTGGACATTCGCCTTCAGCATTTTTAATGAATGGCAGCAGGAAATGCAGGAAGCAGTAGACTGCAGGAAAAAAAAAACATCAGGGCAGCGTTCCTGCAAGTATACTATTTTTCAGATTCGTTGTCCATGGCTTATTCTCTCTGCAGTAGAAGAGTCCTGCATGACTTTGAGTAGGTTGTGATCATGGCTCCTTCAGAAATATCAGATGGAAGGCCACTGGGCAGAACTGCCAGAGAAATCAATTCATTTCCACTATTTTACTGCATTTTACTCATTAAAACGCGGGATCCACAGGCTTGCTTCAAATGTGTAAAGGACCGCAAGTGTGGACCTCAAAGAACCGATGCAGCTTGAGTGCTGATGGCGTCGATCCTCAGTCAATCTAAATGTATAAAATATTTAATAATCTGATTAAATGAAGATTTCACTACATTTGGGTGCTCCGGTTTCATCCCACAGTCAAAAGACGTGTAGACTAGGTGAAGTGGCCATGCTAAATTGCCCGTAGTGTTAGGTAAAGAGAGGAAAGGGTCGGGCTGGGCTTGTTGGGCCGATGGGCGCGTCTCCACACCGTAAGAAATCTAATCTAATCTAATCGAATTTAATCTTCAACTAGTCTCTGAATTTAGGATGCCGCGCAACACAAATTGCAGTGTTTGTGAAGCAATTAAGCTTTTGGAGCATGTAACTCATTTCCATTACATAAATAGTTAGATTTTGAGAGTGATATCCAAAAGGGTTTGTTCTAAAATTTACGGAATGCATTGCTGATGCCGACCATAGAAGTAAATAATTCCCTGAGACACGAAACGACAAAATAACGGAATTCCTTTGATTCATCATCAATGGTTCACCGGTGCTCTTCTTATTGCTCTCCACGTGGGTTGCTTTCGGACTTTGTTCTCACTATTATGTGTCAGACCGTTAACACAACGAGAGGCAGAACGAGAATATACGCGAGCCCCGGGTCTAATATGTCGGGATAAAGATAAATAAATTGCTCCCCAAACTGGACGTAAACTGACGCATCGTTTCCGCCAATAAAATCAAGGTCCTTTCCTCCTGTAATACTGACCTGGAAACATAAATATCGGAAATTCTTTTTTTCAGTAGCTCAGTCCAGTTCCTGTTCTCAGAACTGCAATCGTTGTTTTCACGTTGCAATATTTAATTTTCAGAATTAGTCAACAAATGGATTCCATTTCCCAAACTGATGATGAGTTTGGTTTTATTGACAATATCAGGCCAATGAGCGAATCAGACTTTGGAGGTTAGTAAAGGGAGGGAATTTTGAAAATTCTTCAGCGCTGACTGCCAATCGAATATGACCGTACAATCCATCTGAAACGACCTCTAAACGCTATCAAAGAAATCTCCTGGAATGCGCTATCTATCAAGGTACTTTTTCCTGTCAAACAGCAAAAAAGTCGGAAAAGGTGATTCCGGTGAGGACAGCAGATTTGGAAGATAGGAAAGAAGAATTCATAAGAACCTGTACAGACTTTCAGCGATGAAATATTTAGTAATGGAGTTATTGGAATAGCATTCCAATATAGATGAGTTCAAATTTGATTAAAAACGGGGCATGGAATTCTTCATATTTCCTGTTTTGTGTTCAGTGTTAGATTTAGGAAGAAACGTTGCTTTTTTTTCTTGCAATAGTGGAAATCACGAGTTTCTTTTCAATAATTCACATTTTATAGCAGATGATGAGGGGAGCTTAGCTTTTCCAGGTGCTTTAGTTTTAATTAGGAGAAACATTCGAACTCCAAGTTGTAACACCGGACTACTTTATCAACATCGTACATCCATTCCAAAAAATCTCATAGTCACACATCACAGATTAGAATGTAAGAGAAAATTATCTATTGAGACATGTACAGAAATACAGTGAAATGTTTACAATGCTGCTTGCCATGACGCCAGATACGGTACAATGCACTGAAGTAAAATGATTGCTTTCCACTGATCACCCACGCAAGAAGCCAGCCGAACAAGTGTCCCAGCTCAGCTCCATTCTTACAGCATGCTTTGCTCTGCGCCACTCCTGACCGACAACGACATCGCACTGGGTCTCAGCTGCTCCGCGTTGCCTTCTGACTCTCAACTGCACTAGGTACGTTTTCTAAAAAGAAACACTTAGCGTTTCGGGAAAAAATAGCCAGAGTTAAAAGAGTTGAAAATGAAAGCGGACAGATTTATGTGTTCGGGGCTAAGGAGCCGGAATCCTTCCTAGTTGGAAAATTGAAGTCCAGAGAGAAGTGTTTACTGATGTCGTCACTTATAGTTATCCTTAAATTAACTTCATCTGAAAAGGTCAGCAATGTTTCTGGTTGCTACTCCATTAGGTTGTTGTCGGATTTACCTTTTTCTACATTTGAACCTGTGTCTTTTGCGTTCCGAAAATGAATTTATCATGAGCGATGCTTAATTAGTATTGCAAGTAAGTTTCATTCACATTTTACTTCATGTCAACCTTCCAACAAAGCTACAACAAAATTACGTACAATTTCTCAGTGGTCACAATTCTCAAACATAAACAACAGCCTTAGGGAAGGAATTATTCAGCGTCTCAGCCCATATTTCTGAATCCTCAACATCGGTGTCTGAGTCTTCGTTCAGGATTCTCCAACTAAGGGAAAACCAATCCCTTGGATTGGATATTGCAAATTTGGAAGAGAACCTATCTGCTCTATGATCCACAAATCACAAACCTTCTTCACCATTCCTTCTTCGTCAACACTTTCATATTGACTGATTGGGATATAAGACAATAGGGTGTCTTTAAGATAGGTTTCCATCTTTTTTCTCCTGCAAACCAGTGTTGTCACAGTGGCACTAAAAGGTCGCATTCAGACAAACAAAGATTAACAGTTTGATTGCGCCAAATGAGTTTTTCTTTTCCAGTAAGACAAAATGATCATGAGGAAGCGTGATAAGGTTCCTAGACACAAAAGGTTTGATTTCAGTTAGTTGAAGGATTTTACTCGTTCCTTGAGCTGAAAGGTTCAATACCCTGTTGCTGGAGTGAGAGTTTAGACAGAGAGGATTGTGCTGCAGTATCACCAGTGTGAAAGTTTTTTCGTTTATTTTTCCTCCTGGAGTGCAGAGGCAGAGCATGTGAGAAAAATAATGATATTCTTGAATTGCCTTTGAAAAGCGCACGCTTATGGGATGATGCTACATTGAAAGAGCTGACGATTAAAACTTGTTGAGTATGTTAATGGTTCAGAGTTATGCCTAATCCTTGTTTTCTGTGTTGTAAGAAGAAATGTATGTTGTCTCAATGTTTCGTGACTGGAACGACTCAACCTGGTTTTGATGGTATCTCCGATCACTCGTGGCAGTCCGGTACTCAGGGTTATTTTCTGCCAAATGCTTCATTCGCAACTGTTCCCACTTCAGGTACTGTTCAGCTAATTCACCAACTCGAGTTGATTTCTCCCTCACTTCCAAAACATACTCTAAGGTTGAGATCTCCGATTTTGCTCCTGTCAGTTTTTATTTAAGTCATTTCAAAGCGCATCTCACTTCATGCCCGCATATCAACTCGAAGGCATTGAACTGATCAGATTGGTTTGGAGCATCTCTAATAGCAATCAATACGAATTGGATAACATTATCCGAATCATTCGGTCGACCCTGACAGTATTCTCTCAACATGTTCTTCAAAATCTGATGTCATCTCTCTGAAGCTTATGGGATTCAGGATGGTACGCACCCTGTTTAGAGTGCTGCACATCGAAGCTATCTGTAACAGTCTAAAAAAAAGCCTGTCAGTAAAACTTGATCCTTGTTGCAACTGAATCTCTGAAAAATCCATAATGTGTGAAGAAACCTCCTAACTCCTCTCCGACCTTTTTTTGTCTTGATTGTCATTAAAGTATTGCCTCTGGAAACCTGGCAGACACACCCCTTATGGTTTACAAGTATTGGTTCCAACTTTCAGTTCACCGGAATGGACCTTCACAATCAGCCCGCATGAAAGGTTCGTCAAATGTGGGAGTTGGCAACAGAGGTTCGGGTTTGATTACCTCCGGTGGCTTCCTTACTATTGGCATGTATAACATGTAAGGCAAAAGTTAAACACATCCTTGTGCATTCCAGGCCAATAAACATGTTTTTTCCACGTCAGCCTGAGTCTTTCGGATTCGTAGATGACCTCCTGCAGGTAGATCATGTGCGACCAGTAACATCTCCTTTCTGTAGTTTACTGGTAACACAATCTAGTGCAATTCGGCATTTTCCTCCTCTGCTCCCACCTGCTGTGTTCCCTATTTCCACCATTAGATGCTATCTATCAGATAAGGACCCTGCAGTGGATTCGCTGCTTCCTTTTCCGAGTATGCATCCACATATACATCTTTTATCGTCTTGATTTGCTGTTGCAAGTCACTTCGTCTTTCAGCAGTAAACACCTCTGTCTGACACTCTGTCGATTTATTTTTTGCCTGCACCATTACATCAGACAGGGTATCCGCTAACCGATTCCTAAATTCTTCATCTTTTTCTTGACTTTTCTCTTCGTGCATTGATTTATGATAGTGGGATCTGATCACAACACAGTCTGGGAAATTACCAGGATATTTCTGATATTACTCTTCTGTTTCTTGATCTTTCTAGGTGTTCTCCACAATAAGGGGTTTCACTCCCACTTTGGATCCCGCCAAATAATTTACAAGAACAAACTTAATTCCTGGAAGTGACACTCAGTCAATCACGCCTACTGTAACTCTCCCAGACTTGAGTTGGCACTCCAACGTGACCTTAGATAGGGGAACGCTAGATTTCTGTCTATCTATCCCCAAAATTAACAACCTTTCTGTAACATATCAGAAAGTGTGCATATTCGCTCATCTCTTCCTATTAGTGACTGGCTAGGTCCTGTATCGTGTCCTTCTCCTCCTGTTCTTTCTCATTAAACTTTCCCAACGGGGTGAATTCTTTGCAAGGATCAGGTGTTTGCTTCATACCAATGCACTGCCTCGGCTGTGCACTCTTCTGCAGCTCCTCGATTATTCTTCTGCTATCCTTTACTACGTTCACGAATGCCTCTGGGTTAGCAACTTTTACTATATATTTTCCCACAGTGCCTTTCTTTAACGATCGGCACTGTGACGTTACATGTCCCACTTTCTGCAAATGAAAGTACCTTTTCCCATTGCCCTTCTGAACAAACTGGTAGTGTATTTTTTCTCTGTCTCTCTCTATTACAGTGAAAACACCTGATGCCTTTCACCTCATTTCTACTCTCTTGGGCTTCTTGAAACTGTGGTACATTCTTGCTGGAGTTCTCCACTCTTTCTTTCGGAGTGTAGGATCGCCCCTTCTCGCAACCTGTAGTCCTCACTGGACGATGTTCTACTATGAAGCTTGTATTATGCATTAACATGCATTCATTTGCCAACTCTGCTGCCCTTCTCTCTACCTGAACTTTCTGTTCCAGCACTTGAATGCCTACCATCACTTAAAGTGTGATTTTAATATCCTCCAGTAGAATACTCTTCGAGCCTCAAATGGCTAGTTGAAGTTCATGTATCCTGGTGACTAGGTTTCTACCTGTTTGTCCAATGTAGTGTTTGTTACAGTTCATGCACGGTATTTTGTGTCATTCAATTGCAAAAACTAATTTTATTTGCATTTGGAATACTGCATACAGTTCTGGTTGCCACATTAGGACAGGATATGGATGCTATAGCGATGGTGCAGAGGAATTTGACTCGGATGTTGCCTAGCTTGGAGGGCGTTACCTGTGAAGAGAAAGTAGATTGTGATTATTTTCATTAGAAATACAGACGTTTGGGAGGGAACTGCTTGAAGTCTACAAAATCATGAGAGTTCTGGACAGGGCGCATCGCAAGAAGCTTTTTGTTTTTTCAGAGAGAGACAGATTTTTCATCACGTTTGCGGGGACATGATTGAAGTCTCCAAAATCATGCATTTGTGTATGTGAGTGTGTGTGTGTGTGTGTGTGTGTCTATATTTGTGTCTGTGTGTGCAGTAGAGTGTATGTAAGCGTCCTTATGTGTGTCTGCGTGTGATTGTGTGTGTACGTATGTCTGTATGCGTCAGACAGTGCAGGAAACACACATTTTCATGGAATACAAATGCAATCTTCGATTATGTATCTGATTTTAACATGAATCTGATCAAAGCCTTCCCCTGTACAGCTCAGAGTGACAATCTCTGCTGCCGATAATCAGATACGATGCTCATGTGTATTTTTAATTTTTTTTCCCAGATGATCACGTTTTATGAAATGAATGGATGGAACGGCTCTGAGTTCCAAAATTGTGAAAGGAAAATCTCGAATCAGATACAGCTGAAAAATAACCTTTGGCAACATCTTTTTTTAAAAATGTCATGCGCATTCAATACAAGTTGTTTTGCATTTTCTGGAAGTGTTTTCAGCTTCTCAGAATCCAAGAATTTACCAAGATAGAAGGAGGCCAGTACAAATACTGCGTTCGTGCCGGCTCGTGAAACGGTTGTTTTTCTGGTGTCTTCCTGAAGGAGAACCCATTGTGATTCAGTTCCTGGAGCCGCTATCTGTCCGAGTTCTGCAATAACTCTCTGCTTCCTTATCACTGTGTCACTTTCTCCTTCTCTTCCAACGTCAACCCTTTCCATATTTTACCACGTATTCCTCCTCCTCCCCGATGTTTTGATACCTGGTGTCTCTTCTCTGCATCAGTTCCGTTTACATCACCCTCAAAAACGTTCCTTGCTCCCGAATAAAAGTAACATTCTTTTGGGTACAACAGGTCTGCACGACCAACCGAACGTGCTGGAGAAACTCTGCTATCTCTGTGCAGCGAGAACCAGCGTCAAGTTGTTTGCTTCAAGTCTGGGCAGCATGATGGCACAGTGGTTAGCAGTGCTGCCTTGCAGCACCAGAAACCACGGTTCAATTCTCACCTCCGGTAACTAACTGTGTGGCGTTTGCATATTCTCCCTGTGGCTGCGTAGACTTGCTCCTACTGTCCAAAATGTGCAGGCTGGGTGAATTGGCCATTCTAAATTGTCCTTATGATGAGGTGAAAGGCTGAAGAAAGCGGAATGGGTCTGGGTGGGTTGCACTTTGGCGGGTTGGTGTGTACTTGTTGGGCCGAACAGCCTGTTTCCACACTGTAAGTAATCAAATTTTCGGTCTTGCTTCATCTCTGAGGAAGAGTCATCAGATTTCAAACGTTACCTCAGTGTTTTTTAAACCTTCCCATTACTCTTCTCTTCAGGCGTTTTACATCCATCATTTGAAAATCTGCTCACTAATTATTTGTTCCCCATATCGTATAGAACGTAAAAAGACTTTGCATCTGTCACAAATACCTGTGGGAGCACACTCAACGCACCCAGGCAATCGGAAAAAAACACAAGGATCCATCTTTTCTGTTTTCCATTACAAGCAAGTCGTCAATCTCTGCTCGTGTGTTCACCAAAACATTATCAGCTCCTCCTCAACACAACAACATTTTATGAGGCAGCCCCTCCAAAACTTTGCGTGAAAACCCGAATGCAGTAGGTCAATCGGACCCACTTTGTCCACAACCCTGATGTGCATTGACAGTCAGCCTGGAGACCTTGGGTAAATTCTGGGGCGACCCGATTGCCTACATGCGATTCTGGACCCACGTCCATGCGAGTGAGCTATTGGATCATGAACGGCGACCAAGAATAAATGTCTCGACCAGCGGTGCCCCCATCCTTTGAACACATCATGCAACACCCGCCCCCTGAAGGATATCTTGACAGATGTCACCTTATCATTGTTGTTAATAGAAAGATAGAAACTTCGCATTCCTGAAAGAAGTTCGGCTAATCCTTGATGACAAATTGAGGTCGGACATTTCTGTCTGTTAGTCTAGTTTGTGGTCAATCTTTTCCATGAAAAAAAATCACTAATTTCATTAAGTTATCGTATTCACAGCATATTCTCCTTCTCGACGAAATAAACCTGTTGTCTTGTGTCTTTCTTCTCTCCAATTTCATGACATCCACACTTTTATATTATTTATGGAATATTCCAGGGAATATTTGTTTTTTTTTGGAAGGTTCTACAAAAAGTTTGTTGTCGAATGTCAATGGAATAGGTCAGTGCAGATTTTTCTCGTGAATATGCACAATAGAAGATTCAACATAATGTTCCTTATGAAATGAAACAGAGTAGGGCAATTATAGAACGTCCTGGATAACGTTTCAGACAAATTCAGAAGCAGGAAACGATACAAGGCAAAAAAAGTAAACAAGGTTCACGGTCCCACATATTACATGGACCGGAAAAGGAATGGTTTGTCGCAAACACAGGAACATGCATAAAGGTACATCAAAAGACCATGCAGCCCCTCACATGGGTTGCACTATTCAAAATGATCCTGGCAGTTTTACTTGTGCCCAAAGCTACACGCTCGCACCTCAGTAGCCATTACATACTATGTTATTTATCGATCTACCTGCCCGTGCTTCAAAATATTCAATGATGCTGCCACCATATCTCTCTGGAGAGGAGCTCTCCAAAGATTCACTACTCTACTAGAGATTTTAAAAAAGCAGTCAAAACATCTGCAAATTTAATTGCGTATTTTTAAAAAAGCATTTCTCGTTATCTAATCTGATCTTGTTCATTTACTGCAAGGAGATTACCGTGAGGGAAGGAAGAGCTAATACGATGTACCCAGTCTTACTGAGATGACATGCAGAGGACTTTGGGTCAGGATTTTGTCTGGTACCTGAGAAAGAATAAAACAAATGTTTTAGTAGTTCAGATAAGGTTTACTAAACTGATTCCTCGGATTGAGATGATACCCTGTGCGGAAACGTTGAACATTTTGAGTTTATACCCACTGTACTTGAGAATAATAAGTGGCAATCTTATTCAGACAAAACTGACACTGCAGAAACTTGTAATGGTGAATGCTAACAGGATGTTTCCCAATGTGGGATATCATCAATTAGGTACACCATCTACAGCATTGGCTGTTCCATTTCAGATAGCGATAAAGACCCATCTGCGAATAACTACCAATAGAGCATTGAAGGCCCAACATATTAAATATTCCATCGTATAGGAAGTTAACCGTTATGTAAAACTAGAGCACAAAATTCTGCCGTTCAAGACCATTACAATGAGGCTGGACGAGACACTTCGGCGTATTCAACACTTTATTTCGATGCAGGATGAGTCATGTAGCCTTTTGTGTCCATTATATTGTCAAGAGAATGTCATTCCACTCTTCTATGCTGTTATGCCAGAACTGAGGAGCTCTGTTAACGATCAAGAAATCGGGAGTCAAGGTCAATCGTTATTTTCAGTTTGGAAAGTTAAAAATATTGGAATGGATTAGAAATCAATGTAAGACCGTCAGCTAGTTATCGTTGTTTCGCTAAGGGGACTGATAAATTAGAGTTAGGGGATATAATACACATATATTGTCGTTCAAAAGTTCGATAATAAGTTGGCTGCGTTTAAATGAAACGTAGGCAAGTGACAATAAAGAGCAAGTGTTCGGCAGAAACAAAATTATAATTGGGTTTTTTGGAAGTTATCCATTTTTGAAGGGGCAATAGAAAAAAACAGAAACGATTTCAATGGAGAAAGATTTGAGAAAATCGTGTTACAGAGAGAATTTCTTGTCTCTAGATGCAGTAAGCAAAAAATGTTAACATGCAGCTGCAGCAAATTATGGAGAAAATAAATTGAACAGCGTTGTTTCTGACAAACCTGGTCTGTATAAATAAAAGGCTGAGGAAAGCAATGCTAGGAATGATTTACTGCGTCACTTTAGGGCATTGTAGAGTCAACGTCTGATGTCCTTAATGAATAAGGGGCATAATTGCATTCGAACCAGTTAAAATGTTCCACTCATTTACCATAATCCAGTTATGCTTCACTTGTTTGTTTTTCTCTTCTGATCTGTAATTTGATTCATCATGTTGAAATTTGAAGTGTATTTTTTGACCGTCATAGCAATAGTTTTATTTATATGGCTTAATTTATACCTTTACACCATCCATTTCAGCGGTTGTACATTGCATTTATGTTCGCTATTCCTCTTTCCAAATTTACGTTAAGTCAAGCTGTGATTTTTCCTGTCCTAAGTTTTAACCATTTAAGCAGCAAGGCTCCATTCCTGATGTTTTGTATTTGGCTTTCACACACTTCATCACTGGTACTTTTTATTGTGTATTTTTTTCTGTTCGCATCGTCATTCTAAATTGCATTTATTTCTACTACGTTCTCAACAAAACCTTCCAACGTGGCTTCTCACCAGTTGCAATGGGCACGTAGCTTTGGAGAAAAAACATTCCTGAGCAAATCATTTGAACACTCAGGCCCACTCCATCCTCAGAGTCAAGCACAGTCCTTTCAAATTTGTCCCATTTCCTTGTTCCTTATGTTCAATGTAAAATAATCACATTCCATGAATGGTGAATAATTCCAGAATTATTTTCACAATCGGAGGCATTCCGTGAATATTCAAAGATTCACGTCATTCTGATCATTAAAGAAAAATCTCGTGCTGAAGAAGAGTAGCAATAAACTAGAAACTTCAACATTTTCATTGTATCTCGTGAATGGCCATACTCTAATTTGGATAGCCCTGAAGCAGCATGAGATATATAGTCAAAACTGTTGGTTTGAATGAATAACACGTCAAGTGGTAAATTACAATTAAAAGAATCACATAATTAATTGTTGTGATCAGGATTCTGCAGCTGCAGCTCTTTACTATTATGTTACATCCCTACAGGGAATTGACAGGCGTGTTCTTCTTAATACTTCATGATGTCATCTCAACGTTATTATCGAGATCCAACAGCATAAAACGGATTCAGAGTTCAACACAGTGCGATTTTCTGCTTCAAAAACATAAAATCCCTTGTAATAGAAATGCATTATCCAATCGACAATGTCTTGGAAATATATTACACTACCCTTGCTGTTTTTGGCGGACCTGGTAAGTGAATCATAAACAATCGAATTTCTGAAAGGTTGTCTGGGAGCTGGCTCCTGAGTTTAATGCTTTCATTAGGTAACGTGATATCTGGTTTTACTATTTACATTTATATGCGTCCCAATCGATGGCATTCTTTCCCGGAACAAATAACCTGAATTCCTTTTAGTATATGATGATTTGCCATCAATAATGAATATGCCTCTTCATCTCACGGTCCGTCTGAACCATCAGTCTACTTCATTCCATGAAATTCCTTATCCATATTCGAGATTGGGCGAAGTATCAGTGGCAGTGATTTTCTGTCCAGCATATATCACCAACATATGCGAGTTAGCTAACGTAAATGTCATATTTGGAAGGAAATTCACTCTCTTCAAAAATGCAGTGAGTAAATTGCATATTTGATGTGGAGCATCTGTCACTGAAACATTTTATTGAATGTAGGTAACGAACTGGAATTAAGTAATTAGCTCCAATTCACCATTAATCTTTACTCTCTCCCAGTCATAGTAGCTGCATCTGTGCTTTTAGATTATAAGCATTGAAGAGGGTTTAGCATTTCTGTTGTTCTCTTATAAATATAGAAAGTGAAATGCATTCCTTCTTTGTCTTTGTACTTTTCTCCGCACTAAAAGAAGCTTATTGACTCTATGTTATCTGGTAAACAACAAGGTCGTGTCTTCTTTCATGAATGTGTCACCATATGATCTAAGAGCAAGTTCGCTCGTTTCCACCTGTGCGTAGATGCACCAGAGCAGCGAAGGCCAAGTCCAGTGCGAAGAGATAGGTGGTAGTGCACTGTGTGGTGCAAGAGGGTCAGTCTGGGTCGGGCGAAGAGGAAAGAAAGCCTTTTCATGTCTGAGGGAAGTATATTTGCGTCTGTGCAATCTATGTATCGAGTCGATTGTGTAGTTACAGTCTCATGTTCCCTGACCAATTGTTTTTAACTTACTTTCTGGTAAAATACGCAATTCATGTCCTAACATGTTTGAGCAAGGCGTGGAGCAGCAATCTAGTCGAAAATTCGATTTCTTTACCAGTGTCTTTACAGTGAGGTGGATATTTACTACTCAGCTTCTTGTAAAATTTATTGAACGCTTCAGGAACAATTTCGACATGAACATGGGCCCGCTAGAGTTAGGATAGTACCACTGCTCAACATTATTATTTTAGAGTGTGTTGCTGCTTCAAAATGTGCTATGATGACAAAACTGAAAGTTTTTCAATAACATCACTCGTCAGTCTCGGCAGAATATCTGTCCAGTAAATAGAAAATCGTAGTCATTAAGTTAAACAAACAAACAAACATACCACATAGATCATAGGACATTACAGCACAATACAAAACCGTCTGCCTTCGATGTTGCACCGACTTGTGAAATCAATCTAAATCCTATCTAAACTGTAATATTGAATTATCACTCATATGTTTGTGTAATGTCCATTCAAATTCCATTGATTCTGGTGAGTCCACTACTGTTACAGGCAGGGCATTCCACACCTCTGAGTACATAAGCCGTCTCTGATATCTATTCTATATGTATCATCACTCAATTAAAAAACTTTCATTTAATGGGTAGGTTGGAGCGTTGGGAAAAGAACTGGCTGATCGAGTTCAATTGGTAAGGGCGAGGTTATACATAATGGAAAATTCAAATCTGAAGCGAACTATACAGTAACTGGAAAATTCCAGGGGAAAATTGACATACAGAGAGATATGGGTGTTCAGGCCCCTTGTTCCCTGAAGGTGGCATTGCAAGTCAGTAGAGGTCAAAAGGCATAGGGCATGTTTTCCTCCATTGGGCGGGATATCGAGTACAAAATTTGGCAGATCATGTGACAGTTCCACAAGACGTTGGTTCGGCCACGTTTTCAATACTACGTATAATATGGCTTGCCATATCACCAAAAGGATGACGATGCATTGGAAAGGATGGAGTGAAGATTGACCACGATTTTGCCTGTTATGGAGGGTACTAGTTGTGAAGAGAGTTTGGGTAGAGGATTATTTTCATTGGTAAGTAGGATGTTGAGAAGGTACCTGATTGAGGCATACAAAATCTTAAGAGGTGTCGACAGGTTGTATAGCAAGAAACATAATTGTCTAGAGTGGACAACTCACTTACTGGGGTTCACGAACTCAAAATGAGAGGGGGAAGCTTGGGGAGATATATGCTGAAAGTTCTTCATGCAGAGGGCGGTGGATGTCTGGAAAACGTTGACAGCGGGGTTTGTAGGGGCGGGAAAGATAACATTATTTAATATATATATCGAAAGATACATGAATGTGCAGGGAGCAAAGAGCAGATCCTCACAAAATAGGTGGCAGTTTTAGATCGAGGATTTGGATCAGCAGGCTTGGAGGGCTGAAGTGCCTTTTCCTGTGCTGTAATGTTCTTTGATCCATGCACTTTGTTCTAGCTATGCCCCCCAACCCCGTGCTAGCCATCAACACACGAGGAAAAATGCTCACTTTGTCTACCCTATCTAATCCTCTGATTATCTTGTATGTCTGTATTGCATCACCTCGAAATCTTCTCTCCAACAAAGACAGCTTCAAGTCCCTCAGCATTCCCTCATAATTCCTTCCCTCCATACCAAGCAACATCCTGCAAATTTTCCTCTCCAACCTTTCCAATGCCTCCACATCCTTCCTTTAAGATGGCGACCGAACTGTATGCAATACGCATAATTGGGCTGCACCAGAGGTTTGCACAGCTGACCTCATGACTTCAATATTCAATCCCTCCATGAATGAACACTAGCACACCGTATGCCTTCTTAACGACCTTGTCAGGCTGGGTGGCGATTTCCAGAGATCTTTGCACGTCCACACGATCAAGAATTTTACCATTAGCCCAGCACTCTTTACTCCGTTTACTTCTTCCAAAATGAATTATCTCTCACATTTCCGCATTTATTTTGATTTACCACTTCTCAGCCCAGCTCTGCAGCTTTTCTATATCCCGCAGCAAGCATAAAAATCCTTCTGCACTATTCACAACTCCAAGACTTCAGCATCATCCACGAATTTACTCACCACCCTTCACCACCCTCATATAGGTCATTTATTTTTTAAAAAGACAAACAGCAATGGCCCCAAAACAGATCCTTGTGGTACACCACGAGTAAGTGAATTGGAGAATGAATATTTCCCATCAATCACCACTCTCTGTCTTCTTAAAGGTACCCTTTTCCAATCCAAACACCTTCAATGTCATGTCTCTGTATTTTCTGCATTAGCCGACAGTGGAGAACCTCACCGAACTCTTCACTGAAACCGAAATACACCGCAGTAACTGCTTCTCGTCATTCATTTGTTTGGTCACTTTCTCAAATAACCCAATAACGTTTGTCAGGCGCGAGCTAACATTCACAAAGCCATTGACTATCTCAAGTTAAAGTATTACTTTCTGGATTATTATAAA
Source organism: Chiloscyllium punctatum (assembly GCF_047496795.1). NCBI lineage: Eukaryota > Metazoa > Chordata > Chondrichthyes > Orectolobiformes > Hemiscylliidae > Chiloscyllium > Chiloscyllium punctatum. The sequence continues at coordinate 46,867,795 of NC_092773.1, read as the reverse complement.
TTCTACCTCTTATAATCCTTTCCAATAGTTTGCCCACAACAGAGGTAACGCTCACGGATCTACAATTTCCAGGATTGTCTCTTCTCCTTCTTGAACAAGAGGGCAATATTTGTTTTCCTCCAGTGTCCTAGCAATATTGTTGTAGACAATAACGACATAAACATCAAAGCCAATGGCTCTGCAATCTCAATCCAAGCTTCGCAGAGCATCCTATCCAAAATCTTATCCTGCCCAGGGGACGTATCTATTTGCACACTTTCCAGAATTAGAAACACACTGTCCTTCTGAACATCGATCAAGCCCAGTCTAATAACGTGGATCACAGTACTCTCCGCGACAGCATCGTCTTTTTTCCTGTGTGAATTCTGACAAAAATATTCATTTGGCACTTCTCCTATCTCTTCAGACTTCATGTACAACTTCCCATGATTCTTCTTGCATGACTGTAATCTTACTCTCATCACGAGTGTACTCCTGTTGTCCGTTCAAGTGATAGACCTGTTGTCCATAATTAGCCGTAGTAGGTAAATGCGTGAGGAAAAATCAGGAAAATCCAAGTAATGGTTCAAAAACTGATGGCTGTTCAGAGGATTAGAAAATAAACTGGATGAATAAAGACCAAAAACGAACCAACGATAACTGCATGTAGGATATAGACAGTTTTATATAAGCAGATTCTAAGTGACTTTACTTTTTTCAAAAGGTGAAATAAGAAAAACATTAGCAAGATGATCGTTGACTCGTTGTAATGTGAGAATCGAGAGATAATATTGGCAAGTATGAAAAAGGCATATGAAGAAAATTGTTAGTTTTCTTCCGTCTTCCATGTAAGAGCAAGAAATTCAATCGAAGAAACAAACATAAATCAGTACACAAAGAAATAGCTGAACTGAAAAATGTCTCAAACAACAGTTCAATGGTGCAAAGTAGAAGGTACGTGCGAAATTGGTTATGTGAAGATCCAATTTTTCTTAGAAGGTATTGATTGTACACGGCCGTTCCAAATGGGTGACCCAAAATTGGATGTCAAAGTGCGGTTGGCTCAACACCAGCTGACAAGATCTTCTGACATTTAAAAGTATGTTTGACCGTTTAGATCAGTAGACTAACGGCAAATGTTTGAACGCATATGGCCAAGTGCAGGCAGGTAGGAGTAATTTAGTTTGGGATTATCGTCGACATGGATTGGTTGTGCTGAAGGGTCCTTGACCCTATTGTTTGAATGCCTGACTCGATCAATTGGAGGGATTTTGTTTTTTGCGACGTTTATTTACGTTGTGGCAAAAGGGAATAGGAAGATGGACTTTGATTTCCAGAAGATTTGATCAGGTGTGATAATGTTTTCACAGGTGTGATCATGGCGTCATAATGTTTTACCTAAATTGAACACCCATATGATAGGTACTCATATTTGTCATGGGCAGATGCTTGGTTGGCTTTTGAAACAACTGCCAGAGATAATCGTATATTATTCGTTGTAGCAAGACGCCATGAGTGATTTGTTGCAGGAAAAGGGATCGTAACTGTTTATAACTTATACATAAATAAAGATATGAATAGACCAATAATATAGTCGTCAAATATGCTGTCGACTGAATGTAGATCATGTGAAGAGGGCATTGGGGGAAGTACAACCTATGAAAGCTGCGATTGTCAAATTTAGCAAGAAGAATATAAAGAGCAACAGATTATCTATGTGTCCTGGGAGATGAGTCGCAAAATGTTCAGGTCCGAGTACAACATGTGATTTGGGAGTAATGTTCGGATATCAGTTGCATGGGTCGTGTCTGTTTTTAATAATTTGCGTGTTTGAAAATTATGGTCGAAAGAGACAACGTAATATTTGTTCAAACTAGTGTTTGTAAAATTCTTCAATGGCTACAAGGTTTGTTACTTCGCATGTGAAAAGCTAACCCCTTCAGAGATTGTAATTTAAAAGTGTTGATTTGCAGATTATTTGTATGTGAGGCACAGTAGAGATACAGCTTTTGCTAGAAATAAGAATCCATTGTTTTTTCAAAATGAAGAACAACTTATAAAATGACGAAACACTTATGCTTGTCACTGAATTTGTAATCGATTCTAATGTGATTGGTCAGCATGGAGCTGTGAAGAGATCGCAAAGAAAAGAAGCATTCAGTTGCTCACCAGCTCAGAGATGACATTTTTAATTTCCACTTCCGAAATTCACTAGAAATCTGAAGAAAATAGATTAGTACTTAGGGCAATGATTGCTGTAATCTCTAACCTTTAACTGATGTGGTTGGGGCATTTTATAAGTCCTCCTTACACCGTGTTTATCTTACCAAGCAGTGGAAGTATTCAAAGTTTGGGAGAGATTTGTATCTCGGGTGCTCATTGTTGTGGTTCTGTTCGCCGAGCTGGGAATTTGTGTTGCAAACGTTTCGTCCCCTGTCCAGGTGACATCCTCAGTGCTTGGCAGCCTCCTGTGAGGCTCCGGCATGCTGGAGGAAACATCACAGAAGCGCTTCACAGGAGGCTCCCATGCACTGAGGATGTCACCTCGACAGGAGACGAAACGTTTGCAACACAAATTCCCAGCTCGGAGAACAGAACCGCAACAGTGGAAGTATTAATGGAAAAAAGAGCTGTATAAACACGCTGGCCATCAGAAGAGTCATAAGGGACATCTCAAGAACAGAATGAAGGAAAAACAGCAACTGAACAGCACTTACCGTTGATAATCTATTTCTAAACTATATGCTCCGTTGCGAATGTATTTGTAAATAGACAAGTCATTATTTCGTGGTAACAGTGTTCATTTATTATTTTATATAATGACTGTGTATAATCGCTGACCTGTAACTAACAGCCAATACATAGAACGCATACTGTAGAGATTGAGGCTATGCTGTTCACTGACTGCGCAAAGTGCCTCCTGCAGCATTTTTATAGCTACATCCACATTTACAATACAATACGAGGCAATCTAATGTGGCCACTCCACAGAGCCATCTTTGCAAAGAGAGAGGAAACCAGACACCCATGGCAACACATGTAAATTCCATACAGACAGTCGCATCAGCTTTGAAATGAACCTGCATTCCTTGGTCAGGTATGGCCCAGGATGCCGTGTTTAAAAAATGCTTCCCATTCGCAAGAGAAAGTTGGCTGGTGATTTGTGTCAACCTCACTCTGAAAACCATGCATATTGACAAAATTGTCATGTGTTCTGAAGTATTTAAATCATATATTGGCACTTGGAAAAGGGGAACATGATAGCCAGCGTGATATCCAGTGAACGTACAAATCGAATATTGATTCATATTTTATCATGTTGAAATTTACAATAATACAGAGCATTGATGACACTACAGCAGGAGTACTGGACACATTTTCTCAACTTCTTCTAGGAAGGAGTAAATATAATGAATACAGTCAATTTGATTTATCAGAATTCTGCCTTATATTAGTGGGCTGTTCCTTTTGAACCACTTTCACGCTAAGCTTCTGTTTATTGCAGTACGATACGATGTAACCAATTTAATGTGTTGTTGTAATGGGTGACTTGTTGTTGTAACGGGTGACTTTAACTTTCCCAATATTGATTGGAATCTCCTTCGAGCAGAAGATTTGAATGCAGCTGTTTTCGTAAGGTGTGTTCAGGAGGGTTTCCTAACTCAGTACGTTGACAGGTCGACGAGGGGAGAGGCCATTCTTGACTTAGTGCTCGGAAACGAGCCGGGGCAGGTATCAGATCTCGTGTTGGGAGAGCATTTTGGTGATAGTGACCACAACTGCCTCACATTCTACATAGCTATGGAGAAGGAGAGGATTAGGCAAAATGGGAGAATATTCAATTGGGGAAGAGGAAACTATGATGCGATTAGACATGAGTTAGGAAGCATGGATTGGGAGCAATTGTTCCATGGTAAAGGCATTATGGACATGTGGAGACTTTTTAAGGAACATTTTTTGCAAGTGATGAATAAATATGTCCCTCTGAGACAGGCAAGAAGTGGTAAAATAAAGGAACCTTGGATGACGAGAGCGGTGGAGGTTCTCGTCAAAAGGAAAAAGGCAGTGTACATAAGATGGAGTAAGCTAGGGTCAAGCTCAGCTCTACAGGATTACAGGCAGGCGAGGAAGGAACTTTAAATTGTCTGAGGCGATCCAGGAGGGGGCACGAGAAAGGCTCGGCAGAATGCATTAAGGAGAACACAAACGCATTTTACACTTACGTGAGGAATAAGAGAATGGTCAAGGAAAGAGTAGGGACGATTAAGGATAGCATAGGGAATTTGTGTGTCGAGTCTGAGGAGGGTTACCCGTTGTTTAGGAAGCCCTAAATGAGTCTTTTGCTTCTGTCTTTACGAAAGAAACGAGCTTTGCATTGAATGAAACTTTTGAAGAGCAGGTGTGCAAGCTGAAATGGATAGAGATGGAGGAAGCGGATGTGCTGAAAGTTTTGTCAAACTTTAAGATTGTCAAGTCGCCAGGTCCGGAACAGATTTGTTCTCGCTGCTTTGGGAAGCAAGAAATGCAATTGCTTCGCAACTTGCAAAGATCTTTTCATCCTCACTCTCCAATGGAGTCGTACCTGAGGACTGGAGAGACAAATGGAATTCCTCTCTTCAAGAAAGGAAATAGGGAAATCCCCGGCAATTACAGACCAGTAAGTCTCACGTCTGTCGTCTGCAAGGTGTTAGAAAGAACTCTGAGGGATAGAACTTATGACAGTCTGGAAGAGCATGGCTTGATTAAATGCAGTCAACACGGATTTGTGAGGAGCAGGTCATGCCTCGCAAAACTTATAGAGTTCTTTGAGGATGTGACTAGAAACGTTGATGAGGGTCGAGCTGAGGATGTGGTGAATATGGACATCAGCAAGGTATTTGATAAGGTTCCCCTTGGTAGGCTCATTCAGAAGGTCAGGAGGAATGGGATTCAGGGGAACATAGCTGTCTGGATACAGTCTTGGCTGGCCAGCAGAAGACAGCGAGTGGTAGTAGAATGAAAATATTCTGCCTGGAAGTATGTGGTGAGTGGTGTTCCACAGGGCTCTGTCCTTGGGCCTCTATTGCATGCAATTTGTATTAATGACTTGGATGAGGGGTTTGAACGATAGGTCAGCAAGTTTAAAGATGTCACAAAGGTTGGAGGTGTCATTGACAGTATAGAGGGCTGTTGTAGGCTGCAGCGGAATATTGACAGGATGCAGAGATGGGCTGAGAGGTGGCAGATGGAGTTCGATCTGGATAAATGCGAGATTATGCATTTTGGAAGGTCGAATTTGAATGCTGAGTACAGGATAAAGGACAGGATTCTTGGCAGTGTGGAGGAACAGAGGGATCTTGGGGAGCAGGTACATACATCCCTTAAAATGGCCACCCAAGTGGACAGGGTTGTTAAGAAAGCATATGGTGGTTTGAATTTCAATTTCAGGGGGATTGAGTTTAAGAGTGGTGAGATCTTGTTGCAGCTCTCTAAAACTTTGGTTGGACCGCACTTGGAACACTGCGTCCAGTTCGGGTCACCCTATTATGAGAAAGATGTGGATGCTTTGGAGCGGGTTCAGAGGACGTTTACCAGGATGCTGCCTGGACTGGAGGGCTTATCTTATGAGGAGAGGTTGATTGAGATCGGACTTTTTCCTTGGAGAAAAGGAGGAGAAGAGGGAACCTAATTGAGTTATACAAGACAATATGAGGCATAGACAGAGTCGATAGCCAGAGACTATTTCCCAGGGCAGAAATGACTAACGCGAGCAGTCATAGTTTTAAGCTGGTTGGAGGTGAGTATAGAGAGGATGTCAGAGGCGGGTTCTTTACACAGAGAGTTGTGAGAGCATGGAATGCGTTGCCAGCAGCAGTTGTGGAGGCAGGGTCATTGGGGACATTTAAGAGACTCCTGGACATGCATATGATCAAAGACATTTGAGGGTGCATACATGAGGATCATTGGTCGGCACAACATCGTGGGCTGAAGGGCCTGTTATGTGCTGTACTATTCTATGTTCCACTTACGACATTAAGGTGTTGTCATTGAAACATGTACTACCCTGAAGGCAGTTTAAAAGAGTAAAGATTTAAATAATGTTTTCACTGATAGATGCATCCATAAACGCGTGATATGGTTTTAAAAATCAGGTTTTAAACTACTTAAAGAAAAATGCATTTTAAACCTCTTCAGCCGTGAATATCTGGATTTCACTTTCTGAAGATATAGTCAAATCTAATTCCTTAACTATTTCTAATGTCGTTGTGGATAAATTCTAGTTAAGCACGCGGAGTCAGGATGGTGGCTTTGACTTACAATTGTATCAGACAAACACTGAATCAATGAGAGAGAAGCCTCTGCAACCTGAATGCAATGCTCGTGATACTAATGCACATATCTATAACTTCCAAGGGATAAGTTGAAACATACATCTTCGGATCAAAGTACAATTTAACGGAATATCTTATGTTCAAATGTGAATGCCTTTTATCCTCTCCTTGTGGAAATTCGTTGGCAATGCAGACAGGTTATTTCATTTTCTGTCTGTTTTAAGCATTGTTTAAAGTTTTTTGAAATATGCGTCTATTTTGATAATGTGGCTTTGCGTTTCATTTTTTTACTGTTTGTGGAAATTGCGAAGGATTTGTCGCAATTCCTTGCAGAACAGAACATTGTTTCTTCTTTCAAGCTGTTCAGATACATTTAATATCATTTAAGTACGTTTTGCTTTCGTATCAGTAATTAGCCCATTTCTATCTTATCTCTTCTTTTGCATAATTTTGTTGTACCTCATGAGGTTTACGAAAGTCAAAATAAGCTTCAATTACTTCATTGCTACTGTTTAGAAATTATTGTCAAATATACGATTAAGTGTGAACTGCCGCTTCTACAAGCTCTCAGCCTATCGCCAAAAATGTCCCTAACCATGAGCAGTTCAGCTTTCAACGACTGAGCCTGGTACATTATGAATTGACCATTTGAAACTGTTTTAATGTATTCGGTTGATTCATGATTGCTGCTGGTATCTTCTTCACCAGAATTTTTAAAAGTATCTACGTTGTGATTAACTAACGTCAAGTGTTGATGCTGCATAGTTGTGACATTGAATGACTTATCAGGTATTTCTCTTGTTTCTCTTTCTCCCTAACAGTTAATTTAGTGGCGTTATTGATCCTGACTCATGGGAACTGCGGCCTTTCTGCTTCAACCACTCTCTATCTGCTGGCTATGTCGATGGCGGATCTTCTATTCCTCATTGCAGAGGTCATACTGTGGCGGATAACGTATTATTATTTCCCAAAAAGCTTCTTTCTGATCACACCTGTATGTAGTGTTATCCATGCTCTGCGACGAGCTGCCACGGAATGTTCAGTCTGGTTCACCGTTAATTTCACCTTTGATCGATATGTGGCCATTTGTTGTCAATGTCTGAGGGCAAAATATTGCACTAAGAGAACCGCCGTTGTTGTTCTAGCAACGACCAGTGTTTTCTTCTGTTTGAAAAACATACCTCAGTACTTTGTACAGGAACCTGCATATGTAATTAACAGTGTTCCTTGGTTCTGTTATGTAAAGCCAAGTTACTACACTAATCCCGCATGGATTTTCTTTGATTATGTTGACATGATTTCAACGCCATTGCTCCCATTCGTTTCAATTTTGTTGCTGAACGCTCTGACAATTAAACATATTTTAGTAAGCAGTCAAATCCGTAAGAGACTCAGACGTCAGAACATTGCAAGTGTCTGTAAGGATGCAGAAATAGAGAGTCGGAGGAGGTCTGTGATTTTACTCTTCAGCATATCCGGCACCTTCATTCTTCTGTGGTTGTTGCATGTTATAGATTTCTTATGTTATAATATTACAGGAGCAAATACAAGGGATTATAACAATTCTGAATTCATGTTACAGAGAATTGGATTTATGCTGCGCAATCTGAGTTGTTGCACGAATACATTTATTTATGCAGCGACACAGTCTAAGTTCAGAGGGCAACTCAAGAGTGCAATGCAATATCCGTTCAAGTCACTGCTTCATCTGATAAAGAAACGTGACAACTGACAGCAGCCTGGAAACATATCCCAATGTCTTTAGGTCATTCCCATCCAATACATCACAAATTCCGAAGTCAATTCATGACAAGTAACTGTAGAAATCCACCAAACCATGATTGTCAACTTGTCAACACCTATCTAACCCGTCTCTTACCTCTTCTGAAAACTCAATTAACTTTGAAGATACACATTTCATTTTGGAAATCCATGCAGTATCTTTCTAACCAAACTCCCATTTTCCATGTTACTAACAATCCTGCATGATAATTTATTTACATTTCTAAAGATTGATAGCCTATCTGTTTGGTTTTAGAGTTACAACCTTTATGGACGAAGGCAGTTCCTATATTTCAGACTTCTGGCACCGACCCAACTTCTGGTGAATATCAAAGTTTGTGTCCAGCACTCCCTTCAATTTACTTGTTTCTTTTTCCAAACGCATTAAATGAATCTTTCCTGGAGCAATCTTTTGTCAACTTTCCGCACAGCTTTCTATTCAACAATTCATTGTCATCAAATTTTAGCCGTTCACGATAGATTGTTGCCTCCAGTCACCATGGTTTCGTTAGCATCCCAGTCTTTCATAAGTCGTCGCTGGACACTTCATGCAGCATGAAAGAAAGGTGTCCTTCATTACAATCAAACATAACAATTCAAAATATGCAACCAGTATGTCACGTAAAGGATCACTTCAGTTACATGCTGAACACTATACCTACCTTTAAAAAGAGTTGCATGTTCTTGTGAAAGCTTAAATCAATCCTTGACCAAAACCCGCGGTAAATTAAACAAATATTCGAACTGTAACTGAAAATCCGAGTTGACCCGCAAATCAGCTTTAATACAAATTGAATTCCTGTTTATAAATCTAATGTTAAATTTGATTATTAAAACTAAGCCAAAAATACAAATGTATTTCTTATTTTATCCAAATTCCAAATCTAGGAACTCGCACAACTATTTTGAGTGCTCAAATGTTTCTCTAACTGGGAATTTTAAATCGATGTCAAATGTTTGATTAAATTTTACCATAGCTCAATCCCCAACTTTTCCTCTTAACCCATTTATGTCTTTGTGAATGCTAATTGGAACCAGAAAATATCACGAGAAGTTGAACGTAAACATTACCATGCTTTCACCAAACGTGAGCTTATCTCTTAAGCCATCGAACTTTAGGCCTGATTCTTAACATCAAAATTAGATTTTTGGACAATATTCGCTCTGACGAGGTATTGAATCACTGCCATTCAGGTTAAACCTGAAAGGTTCCCTCATCCAGTTGCCATATGTTTGCTGAGGAAGTGTAGAAAGGGGTGATGACTGCAGGGGCTGTGGGCAGATAACTGGAGAAAGTACATGCTGTCTAGGTTTCACTTTACGTACATTACACACCCTGCTTCCTCACTGCCACCACACAGGTTAGTTGGTTCACTATCTTCAGGAATGACAATATTTTGCATGTATTGCTACATGGTTCCTTTGATAGATGAAGTAACTGAGATGAAGTCTTAGCTTTGGGACGCTGCTTTTACATCAGGTGGTTATAGACACAACCACGTGATGAAAGAGCAGTGCTTAGTAAGCTAGTGTTTCCAAATAAACCTGCTGAACTATAACCTGTTGTGTCATTTATAAGTTTCTACTACCCTGTCCAACATCAGGACCACGAAATCAAGATGTGAATTCCATGTGCGTAAAACGATGATGAGGGTGTAAATGAGTGTCAGTTCTAATGTAAAATGGAACAGCTGCTGGATGTTGAAGGAAAGAGCAGACAGAGAGCTTGAAGGCGAGAGAGAGAGCTTTTTTGCCAGTAGCCGAATTAGATTGAGTTTTAACTTGAATGCCAGAGAGTCGGTTGTTTAAGCAATGCATCTCCTTACTATGGCAAATATATTTACACTGGGAGAAAGATGAGTGAAAATTTAACGGTTCCCCTATTTCTGGTCTGGTCATGTGATCATATCTGTCTTATGAAATATGTAGTGTCCTGTATATTTAAGAGAATAAAAAGCTCACCGAATTACTGTACAGCACCAAGTGTTCTGAATAATATACAATGTAACATGTGGTCTGGCAGATTGGGTAGCAGGTTGTGTGGAGACTAAGATAAATTTGAATTAGACAAATAAGGTGAAATTATACTCCCCAAAATACCAAACTCCACAAAAGTTTGAATTGAGAATATTAAAAGCCAATGTCACAATCCGACGTTTGGGGTCATAATAGTGGGGAAAATAATCAACAGCTGAGGGAGAACTGCCAAAAGTCGAACAGATCTAAGCTGCTAGCCAGAAGTCTCTAAACTGTACCTGTCAAGAGAAGAAGTTTGCACGAGATAAATAACATCAGAAACAACCCTAGAAATCAACTCTACAGAGGAAGATGTAGAGAATTTAACCGCTGGTCGGTATCAAAATTTTGATTTATCAATAAGTCTTAAGCAGGTGTTCGTTGGACAAGTATTATAGAAGGGAAAGTAAAAGTCATGTTCGAAGAAGGAGCTGAAAATAAATGGTAGTGATTTATTCACTTCACTAGTTTAGAGAAGATTTGAAGCTCAGGTTGAGGTTCTGGATGTCGGGTTGCTCGCTGAGTTGGAAGGTTCATTTTCTGACGTTTTGTCACCATACTAGGTAACATCTTCAGTGAGCCGACAGACGAGGCACTCCTTATGATACCTGCTTTCTATTTATGTGCTTCGGTTTATTTGAGCTGTGACATAGTTTCTTGTGGTGATGCCATTTCCTATGGTGATGGCATTTCCTGTTCTTTTTCGTAGTGGGTAGTAAATGGAGTCCAAGTCAATGTGTGTGCTGATAGAGTCACCGTTGCATTGCTATGTGTCTAGGAAGTTTCGTGCATGTCTCTGTTTGGCTTGTCCGAGGATGGATGTATTGTCCCCTTCAAGTGATGTCCTTCCTTATCTGTATGTAAGTATACAAATGAAAGAGTGTTATGTTGTTTTGTGGTTATTTGATGTTCAAAATATTGCTAAACCAAAATCTAATACAACTGCGACGTGACCTGCCAACTCTTATACTCAATACCCCGTCCGAAGCAGGAAACCTTGCCTTCTGTCTTACTGACCACTCTACTGACTTTGTTGACACGTTCAGGGAACAGTGGAGGTGAACATGCAGATCCCTCTGTTCATCAATTTTCTTCAGGACTTATCCATTTACGGTGTCACCTCACATTTGCCCGCATTGAAGTCCATCTGCTATTCCACTGCCCAATTCTCCAATTTGTCCATATTCTACTGTGTTATCTGACAGTCCGCTTCCCGATCTGCTACTCCACTAATATTGGCATAATCTGCAAACTTTCAAATCAGGTAATCTACACATTCGTACAGATCATTTATGTATATCTTAAACAACAGCGGTTCCAGCACGGATCTCTGTGGAAAACCAACGGTCACAGTAATCTATTTGAAGAAACTCCTTTCCACTCCTACTTTCTGTCTCCTGTTGCCCAGCCATTTTTTTCTATCCATCTATCTAGAACAACCTGTTCCTCATGCGAATTTAACTTCTCCATCAATGTACCATGGAGACCCTTATACAACGCATCACAAAAGTCCATTTACATGACACCGATATCCGATCCTTCATCAATCAATTCTGTCGCCTCCTCATACTATATTAAGTTTTTGAGATATGATATTCCCTTGACAAACGATCTTGCCTCTCACTGATAAAATCATGTCCTTCCAAATGGCAATGTCTCCTCACCCTCAGTTCCTTCTCCAATAGCTTCCCTAACATTAACGGCAGGCTCACAGATCTGTAATTATATGGATAATCTCTGCTAACCTTAAACAAGAGGACCACGTTAGCAATTTTCCAGATCTCCGGGGTCTCACCTGTCTTCAATGATCCTGCAAAGATATCTGTTAACGACCCAGCAATTTCCTTTCTTGCTTCCGTCAGTAACGTGGGATAGATCCCATCGAGACTTATCCACCTTAATGTCTTTTCAAATACCGAAAACCCCCCTCCTCATTACGAAGTGACCTTCAGTAATCAAAGATCTATCATAAAAGTCAACATACGTCACATTCCTATCCTCGCTGAATACCGACTCAAAGTACTCATTCTGAATCTCACCCAATTTCTCTGACTCCACGCATCACTTTCCTCCTTTGTCATTGAGTGGGCCAACCTTTACTCTGAGTACCCTTGGATGTGAGCAAAATGTTTTGGGACTTTCCTTAACCTTGTTTGCTCCTGATGTCTCATGACCCATCTTCGGTGTTTTAATTCCTCCTTTTAGATTGGTACAACATTCCCCATACTATTGAGAAGCTTTTCCTGCCTTCAGCCGCTTAGTCCTTATGTGCGTGTCATTTTTACTTTCAGTTCGTCTCACAATTTCTTCTGTCATTCATGGTTCCCTAATCTTGACATTGCCATCCCTTAATTTCACTGGAACATATCTCTCATATAGTCTAATCAAACTCTGCTTAAAAGCCTTCCACGTAATGAATGTTGATTTACTTTCAAACAGATGTTCTCAATCTACATTCGCCAGAATTACGTAATGTTGGTACAATTGAAATTCCCCCAATATTGCACTCCTCCTTTAGGACCACTCTCACCTTTGTCTATGATATTCTTTAGCTTATGGAACTGTTGTCATTATTCCAAATATAATCGCCGACTGAAGCTTCAACCACCTGGCCGGGGTCAATTCCCAACGCCAGATCCAGTATGGACCCTGTATCGAATTGGATTACATTCATACTTCTCTAGAAAGCCCTCCTGGATGGTTGTTACAAAATCTGCTTCAAAATTCCTCGAACACGAAGTGAAACCCATTGAATGTTCGGAAAATTAAATCTCCTGTCGCTATTGCCCTGTTGCTCCTGAAGCTTTCCATGATTTGTTTACCTTCATCTCACTTTTTGTTTTGGGAATCATGTAAGTCCCGCACACTTCCTATTTCTGAGCTCTGTACATATTGCCTCACTGCTCGAGTCTTCCGTCGTGCCTTCGTTCAGCACAGCTGTGATATATTCCTTGATCAGTAATGCAACTGCTCCACTGATTTTAGCTTCCTCTCTGTCCAGCCTGAAGAATCGATATTCTGGCACATTTTGTTGCCAATCATTCCGTTCCCGCAACCCAATCTCTGTAATACCTGTAACCTCATACTTACAGGTACTAATCCACAAACGAAGTTCTTCTGCTTTACCTGCTACACTTCTTGCATTAAAACAAAAGCATATCAGACAAACCTTCCTTTCTGCTCATTGACAGCTCCCTGCCTACTCGTCGCTCAGTCACGCTGACTTCATTATTTAGCGACTTACTGGCTTCAGTTACTACCACTTGAATGTAAGTTTGCTCACAGAGCTGGAAACTTTGTGTGCAGACACTTGTTCACCATCCGAGGTAGCATCATCAGCGTGTCTCCGGTGAAGCACTCGTGTTACTGAGACGGTTTCGATTTATGTTTTTGGGATTCCTCAGATTGGTGGAATCATTTCCTGTCCTGATATCATTTCCCGTGATGCTGCTATTTTCTCTCATTTTCTAAGAGGGTTCTAAATGGCGCCCAAGTTAATGTGTTTGTTGACAGAGTTCCGGTTGGAATGCGATGCTTCCAGCAAATGTTGTGCATGAGTCTGTTTGGCTCGTCCGAGGATGACTATGTTGTCCCATTCCTCGTGATGTCCTTCATCTTCTGTCTGTAAGTATTCTACTGAAAGAGGGTTATGTCTTTCTTTTGCTAGAAGATGTTCATGTGTAATTGTGGCTAGTTTTCTGCCTGTTTGTCCAACGTAGTGTTTGTTACACTTCTTGCAAGGTATTTTGTAAATGACATTAGTTTTGCTCGTAGTCTGTAAAAGGTCTTTAACGTCCATCAGCTGCTGTTTTCGAGCTACCACGATGCTAAACGGACTGAGAAGTCTGGTAGTTATTTAGGAGCTGTGTTTGATGTAGGGGAGAGTGGCCAGCTTTTGTGGACGCGTTCTATTCGATTGTTCAGTTAAATTGAGTTTCGTGCAACATCTCTATTTCTTTCTGAGAAATTGGCAGACTGTAGGTTTGAATACAATTCAATAGAAGGGCGAGGGAGAGTAACACCGAGGGGACTCAGTGTGATAGTGTGACAGTGAGAGTGATGGAATGAGAGTGAATTGAGGTAATCATTGTAACAGTGAAGTATTTCGACACCGACTGAATGAAAGTGAACATGAGGGAGTGAGAGTAAGAACGAAGAGGTGAGCATGACCACGAGAGTGTGAACGTGACAGGGAGAGCTGAAAAGTGAGTGACACTGAATTAGTAAATGTATCTGTGCGAGTGTGAATTGCTTGTGAGAGAGCGAGTGAGTCTGTGGGTGTGTGAGTGTAACTGTGATTTGGAGGGAGTGACTATGACTATAAGAGGGTCAGAGTGGCAGTAAAGGAGTGTGTGTGACTCTGACTTTTCGAGAGTGATTATGAGAGTGAAAAAATGAGTGTAAGAATGAGGAGTAAACGTGAGAGTGAGAGAGTGTGCAGTGACAACGGAAGAGTGGGCATTCAAACGAGTGAGTGAGCGTGAGAGTAAGGGAGTGAAACGAGGGAATGAGAATGACTTTTCCTCTCAATACCTTCACATTACAGTGTGATAATATTGAGTCATATAACTGCCATCTTGAAGGGACAAAGTCTCACTGGATCAGAAAGATCAGGGAATGGGATGTTAGTGTTTTGCTGAGTCCGTTCACACATCTCTAATGCACGGGACACTTCAACACATTATATTCAATTTGCCAATTAACTGTGCACATCATGAAGCTGTCTGTATCTGTTTACAGCCTCTTAGATTGTTCCCACGGCCTTCAGTGAAACCCACATGATCATATCTGCGAACATGGTTAATATAATACTTGCTTCATTCGTCTGAATCATTGATACGGATTGAACAACCCGTACCATCTCACCAGCCGTTTACTTCTCCACACTGAAGTAATTCAAAAACACTCCAGAATATAGAAGACATTATGATAGTCAGTACGCAACCTGCTTTAACATTACAATGTTATAACATACACTGAAACAGAACAACATAATTTAGCAAGGTAGACATAGTCCCAGACAAAGAGAGTTTTGAGAGAGAGAGAGAGAGAGTGGGAGAGAGAGAGACAGACAGACAAAAACAGAGACAGTGACTGAAAGAGAGTGGCAGAGACAGAGAGAGAGAGAGAGAACAGTGGTAATTTGGGGACAAAGAAAAGCAGAATAACGTTAATTCGAGAGAAAAAGACAGATCGCTGTAACTGCTTACTGAGTTGAAAATCTCTGGAAAATTTCCGAGAATTTACTGCAGGCAGAGCACAGTATGGACATGGAATTTCAAATCTGTGGCCAAGATGCTTTTGATGAGAAAAATGTCGATGTGGTATCTTATTCTAGTTGTCGCACCATGCTGCACCTGCCCCGGGAGCATTAAATGAGGATGGTCTGGGAGAGACTTCCTCTAACTCGAAATCAGGATTGTTCCTTCCTTGTATATACATACAGGATAATGGAGATTTAATATATATCTTTAGCCAACTCTGTTGACAGTATCCCTGAATTTTCAAAGGAGAAAAAACAAATGGAAACGTTTGAGTCCTTGACAGTTCAGATTTAACACAGATTTGGCTCAGATCTCATCTCTTCCTTCCATTCTGAGGGTCCTGTATCACATGCCAGATGGGGAAGGTGGGACCTCTATAAACAGGATGGTCTACACCTGAACCTGAGGGGCATCAGTATCCTTGGGGGGAGGTTTGCTAGTGCTCGTTGGGAGGGTTTAAACTAACTCTGCAGGGGCATGGGAACCTGGAGTGTAGCTTTAGGGTACAGGACCTTGAGTGTAGGGAGGTTAGGAACATGGCATGGATCTCGAAGGAGGGTGCCTGTAAACAGGAAGGTGGCTTGAAGTGTGTATACTTCAATGCTAGAAGTATAAGAAATAAGGTAGGTGAGCTTGCAGCATGGGTTTGTACCTGGGACTTCGATGTTGTGGCCATTACAGAGACGTGGGTAGAACAGGGACAGGAATGGCTGTTGCAGGTTCCAGGGTTTAAATGTTTTAGTAGGTTCAGAGATGGGGTAAAAGAGGGGGAGGTGTGGCATTGCTTGTCAAGGATAGTATTGCAGCAGTAGAAAGTGTGATGGAGGAAGACTTGCCATCTGAGGTCGTGTGGGCGGAGGTTAGAAATAGGAAAGGTGAGGTCACACTGTTAGGAGTTTTCTACAGGCCTCTTAATAGTCCGAGAGAAGTAGAGGAAAGTATTGCGAGGATGATTCAGGAGAAGAGTGAAAGTAGCAGGGTAGTTGTTATGGGGGAATTTAACTTCCCAGATATTGACTGGGAAAGCTATAGCTCGAGTTCGTTAGATGGGTCGGTGTTTGTCCAATGTGTGCAGGAGGGCTTACTGACACAATATGTAGACAGGCCAACAAGAGGTGAGGCCATACTGGATGTGGTTCAAGGTAATGAACCAGGCCAGGTGTTAGACTTGGAGGTAGGTGAACACTTCGGGGGCAGTAACCACAACTCGGTGACTTTTACTCTAGTGATGGAGAGGGATAAGTGTGCACTGCAGGGCAAAAGTTATAGCTGGGGGCAGGGAAATTATGATGCGGTGAGGCATGACTTAGGATGCGTGGATTGGAAAAATAGGCTTCAAGGGAAGAACACAAATGATATGTGGAGATTGTTCAAGGGTGTCCTTGATAACTATGTACCAGTCAGGCAGGGAGTAAAGGGTCTTGTGAGGGTGCCGTGGTTTAATAAGGAATTGGAATCCCTTGTGAAAGGAAAGAGGGCGGCCTCTGAAAAGATGAGGCGTGAAGGTTCAGTTAGGGCGATTGAGAGTTATAAGGTAGCCAGGAAGGATCTAAAGAGAGAGCGAAGAGCAGCGAGAAGGGGACATGGAAAGTCCTTAGTTGGTAGGATTAAGGAAAACCCAAAGGCTTCTATAGGTATGTCAGGAATAAAAGGATGACTAGGGTGCGTATCGGTCCAGTCAAGGATAGTAGTGGGAAGTTGTGCGTGGAGGCGGCGGAGATTGGTGAGACACTAAATCAATACTTTTCGTCAGTATTCACTCAGGAACAGGACACTGTTGCTGATGTGAATATTGAGTCACAAGTGATTAGAATGGATGGCCTTGAGGTACGTAGGGAAGAGGTCTGGGGAATACTGGAAAGGATGAAAATAGATAAGTCCCCTGGATCTGATGGCATTTATCCTCGGATCCTCTGGGAAGCTAGGGAGGAGATAGCGGAGCCATTGGCCTTGATTTTTATGTCGTCGTTGTATACGGGAATAGTGCCTGAAGACTGGAGGAGAGCGAATGTGGTCCCCTTGTTCAAGAAGGAGAGCAGGGATAGCCCGAGTAACTATAGGCCAGTGAGTCTCACTTCTGTAGTGGGCAAAGTCTTAGAGAAAATTGTAAGGGATAGGATTTATGAACATCTGGATAGGAATAATGTGATCAAAGTTAGTCAGCATGGTTTTGTGAAGGGCAGGTCGTGCATCACAAACCTTATTGAATTCTTTGAGAAGGTGACCAAGGAAGTGGACGAGGGTAAAGCAGTAGATGTGTTGTATATGGATTTTAGCAAGGCGTTCGATAAGGTACCCCATGGCAGGCTAATGCAAAAACTACGGAGGTATGGCTTTGAGGGTGCATTAGAGGTTTGGATTAGGAATTGGCTGTTTGGAAGGAGACAGAGGGTAGCAGTTGATGGTATAGGTTCATCTTGGAGCGCAGTTACTAGCGGTGTTCCACAAGGATCTGTTTTGGGACCATTGCTGTTTGTCATTTTTATAAATAACCTGGAGGAGGGGCTTGAAGGCTGGGTGAGAAAGTTTGCGGATGACACGAAAGTCGGTGGAATTGTGGACAGCGAAGAAGGATGTGGCAGGTTACAGCGCGATATAGATAAGTTGCAGAGCTGGGCAGTAAGGTGGCAAATGGAATTCAATGTAGATAAGTGTGAAGTCATTCACTTTGGTAGGAGTAACAAGAAGATGGATTACTGGGCTAATAGTAGACTACTTGGTAATGTGGATGAGCAGAGGGATCTTGGTGTCCATGTACACAGATCTTTGAAAGTTGCCACCCAGGTAAATAGTGCTGTGAAGAAGGCAGATGGTGTACTGGGCTTTATTGGTAGAGGAATTGAGTTCCGGAGTCCTGAGGTCATGTTGCAGTTGTATAAGACTCTGGTGCGGCCTCATCTGGAGTATTGTGTGCAGTGTTGGTCCCCATATTATAGGTAGGATGTGGAGGCATTGGAACGAGTGCAGAGGAGGTTTACCAGGATGTTGCCTGGCATGGTAGGAAGATCGTATGAAGAAAGGCTGAGGCACTTGGTACTTTTCTCATTGGAGAAAAGAAGGTTTAGGGGAGATTTGATAGAGGTGTACAAGATGATTAGGGGTTTAGATAGGGTTGACAGTAAGAACTTTTTTCCGCTTATGGAGTCAGCTGTTACTAGGGGACACAGCTTTAAATTAAGGGGTGGTAGCTACAGGAGAGATGTTAGTGGTAGATGTTTTACTCAGCGGGTTATGAGTTCATGGAATGCCCTGCCAGTAGCAGTGGTGGACTCTCCCTCTTTATGGTCATTTAAGTGAGCATTGGAATAGCATATGGAGGTTATTGGGCTCGTGTAGGTTAGGTCGGCTTCGGTCGGCGCAACATCGAGGGCCGAAGGGCCTGTACCGCGCTGTATTTTTCTATGTTCTATGTTCTGTGTACGTCCTAGGGAGTGTTGCTGAACAAAGAGACGTTGTAGTGCAGGTTCAAAGCACGTTGAAAATGAGTTCACAGGTTGGTAGGATACTGAAGAAGACGTTTGGTTTGCTTGCCTCTCTTTGTCAGAGTATTGAGTACAGTAGTTGGGAGATCATGTAGCGGCTGCACAGGACAATAATGAGGCCACTGCTGGAATATTGCGTGCAATTCCCATCTCCTTCTTATCGTAAAGATGTTGTGAAACTTGAAAGGGTTCAGAAAAGATTCACCTAGCTGTTGCCAGGGTTGGAGGATTAGAGCTATAGGGAGAGGCTGAACAAGCTGGAGCTATTTTCCATGAAGCATAAGAAGCTGAGGGGTGACCTTCTCGAAGTTAACAAAATTTTGAGTGGCATGGATTGCACAAATTATTTTACCTGGGATCGTGGATACCCGAACTAGAAGGCATAGGTTCAGGGTGAGAAAGGAAACATTTGAAAGAGACCAACGGGACAACGTTTTCACGCAGAGGATGCTACGTGCATAGAACAAGCTGCCAGAGCAAGTGGTGGAGGCTAGGACAATTGCAACATTGAAGAAATATTTGGATGGGTTTATGAAGAGGAAGAGTTTGGAGGGATATTGTCTGGGTGCTGGCAGGTGGGACTAGATTGTGTTGGGATATCTTGTGGTCATGGATGGGTTGGACGGAGCAAACTGTTTCCATGCTGTACATCTCTATTCTTCTTTGACGTCCTCTACTGTTATCAGATCGTTCCCGTAGTGTAGTTACCGGAAATGCACACAGTCCCAGCCTGATAAATGCTCTTTGAAATTCCAAACATACCTCTGTTCTCTTATACAATGACACAATTGATGAAGGTAAATATGGTCTATGCCTCATTAACTATTATAATCACGTCGTCTGCTGACTTCGGAAAACTGTGAATGATTACCTGAAGATCCCTATATTCGTCCAAGCTTCCCAGTGCCCTGCTTTTCATTAAATTCTACTCCATCGTTATTCCCTTAATAAGGTTCAGAACCATCTGCAATTGTCCTACCGATCTGATTAACTCTTCCAAGCTGTGCTTCTTATTTTCACACATGACACCAAATTACGTGGTGATGTTTACAGTGAAGAAGGTTATCTCTGAATACGACAGTACCTTGAGTCAGATCGTCTACTGGGTGGTGGAGTGGAAAAATAGAGCTTATCGTAATTACATGTATGGCAATACATTTGGAAAGTCAAATCACCCAGACATGCACACTTCGTAATGAAGGACTATGGCCGAAACGTCCATTCCCCTCCTCCTCGGATGCTGGCTGACCTGATGTGCTTTTCCCGCATCACATTCTCGACTCTGACCTTCAGCATCTTCACTCCGTAGTTTTCTCTATAAACCTAATAGTAGGACCTGGGATGCGTTACTCTGAAAAGAGACCTTGGGGTGTAGATTCGTAGTTCATTGAAAGTGCAGTCGTTGGTAGACAGGATGGTACAGAAGGTGATTTGCATCCCTGCATTTATTTGGCAGAAGAAGACTGGGAGGTTGCAGGTGTTCAATACATTGGCGAGACCACTTTCAAATAATGTTTTGCAATCTGATGTCTTTCCTATCGAAAGGAAACCGTTAAAAATTAAAGTTCAGAAAAGATTGCCTAGAATGTTGAATTTGATGGCGACAAGCTCTCTGAAGCGCAACAGGATGACGGGTGACCTTATAGAGATTTATGAAGTCATGCGGATCATAGTAAAAGCGAGTAACTCAGGTCTTCTTCCCACTGTTGGAGAGTACAAACCCTGAGTGCATAAGGTTAGTGTGAGAGGAGAAAGAACTAAGACGGAAATGAAGTCACATTTTCACCCAAATTGTGATGCAGGTACAGAATGAATTGCCTTGGGAATTATTGGAGGCGAGGACAATTCCAACATTTGAAAGTTATCTGGATGGCTTTCATGAATAGGAATCGCTTATAGAGATATGGCCAAATTCTGGCAAATAGAAGGAGATCTGTTTAGAATATCTGGTCGGCATGGCCATGTTGAGGCAAAGATGTATTTCATGCTATTTAAAGGCTATGGCTCTCTCACTGATAGACTAACATACTCTGTCCTTCTGGTAACCTCAGTGGATTTATTAATTTGAAGTTATCTCACGCCGAACAAAGTCGGACGTCAGAGCGAAATCCACTTGGGAGATTCAATTTTTTATTTCAGCTCATCGTTTTATGCGTGGGTTGCTGCTTAACATTTTAACCAGATGCTGCGAATGCACTTTTCATTAAATAAAAAAAAGATACATTAAAAAAAACAAATACATTATATCTTCCTTTCTGATGTTCACACTAAATTGCTCCAGCAAATGTATGGGTGCTAGCTTTTTATTTTCATTTAAATAAAAAAACAGAGTTTTTTTTAATGTAAATGAAAATAAAAAGCTAGCACCCATACATTTGCTGGAGCAATTTAGTGTGAACATCAGAAAGGAAGATATAATGTATTTGTCCAATCGATAGCCTTACAGAAACTCAGAGACCATGAAGATTAGTCCATATCGATGTGTCATTTATCAATGACAGCTCGCAAGTCTGCAATTCGCCTCCTTTCAGGAAATACTTGCGTTACCACTCGTTGTCATCTTATTCAGGAAATATCTCTACCGAATATTAAAACAACTTCACACTCAGCTCAATCTCACTGAACATGGACCAGAAATGAAAAATCAACCCCGATGTTCTGCCACTGTCAAACCATTTCCTCAACCATCAGAAGGTTAAATATTGAAACTGCATAAAAGAAGAATAAATCAATCAGAGCTTTACCTCTCCGCTGAAACATGTCAGATGCGAAATTCTGCGGACACCCATCCCAATTTTGCGTCTTTGCCATGTTGACCTGAGCATACGATATCAGTGTTAATTTATAAACATCACACACGACACCAGATTATTGTCCAACAGGTTGAAATGGAAGCACTAGACTTTGGAGAGCTGATCCTTCGTCAAGTTGCTATAGTATATAAGATCTGAAGATGTAGCATTTATAACAAAGTTTAAGAGTGATTTAACTGAAATGATATATTGAGAAAGACCTGGATTATTTGTTAACGCTCTTATTTTTTAGAATGCCAATGTTGCTTTCAGTTCTTTCATATGTAAAATCACACAAAATGCTTTAAAGTTACATATTCAAATGAACTTTAGCAATATGTGCCATGTCACTGCAGACAATGCGTTGAAGGTTTGAGGTGCCCTGTGTGAGGCTACCTGTGTCCCGATGTACAGACTGACTGTAATGTTCAAACGGGATTCTTACATGGAATGATGCTGTTTTTGAGCAAAGTACAACATAATTCTTCAAGTACAAATTCACCTCACAAATTAAGATGTGTGTGCCAGAAAATGTGGCTGTGTGTGTTGGGGGGCATAAGTGTATGTGTATATGTGTGAGTTTGAGTGTAAAGTGGTTTTACGGGCGTGAGAGAGTTCGCTGTGGGTGTGAGTATGGGAGTGTATGTGTGATCGTATGAGACAAGGGAGTGTGTGTGTCTGTGCAAGGGAGAGCGAAAGTGTGTGTGTGTGTGTCCGTGAGTACCTTTCGAGTGTGTGTGAGTGTGCGTGTGTGTGTGTGTGTGAGAGAGAGAGAGATGTGTGTGTGTCTGTGTGTGTGTATGTGTGTGAGAGAGAGACAGAGAGAGAGAGACAGAGACAGGGACTGATACAGAGACAGAGAGAGAGAGAGTGAGGCAAAGAGACTGAACTTGGTTCCCAGCCTCTCTCGATTGAAAGCAAAGATTTGGCGATGCCGTTGGACTGGGACTGGGTGAAAGGTAACAAAGTTAAAAACCAGACAACACCACATGACGTTCGAACGGGTTTAATTGGAAGCACATGGTTTTGAAGCGCTCCACCTTCACCAGGTCGTTGTGCAGTAAAAGTTTGCAAAACACAGAATTTACAGCAATATTTTACAGTGTGATGGAAATGGAATTATATATTGAAAACGAACATTTGTAAAAGCCTCTCATCTGTTCTAATGTTATTTTCAGTTCTTCCATCGGTAAATTGCAAAACTTATTTAAAAGTTACATTCTCAAGTGAACTGTAACAATTGGTGTCATGTTGCGGTTAGCACTGCTGCCTCAGAGCACCAGGGCTCCAGGTTCGATTCTGGCCTTGGGCGGCTGTCTGTGTGGTGTTTGTGCATTCGTCACGCGTCTGCGTGGATTTCCTCCGTTTGCTCCATTCTCCTCCCACAATCCAAAGATGTGCAGGTCAAGTGAATTGGTCTTGCTAAATTGCCATAGTGTTAGGTGGATTTGTCAAAGGGAAGTTGGTCTGGTGGATTAATCTTCGGAGGGACGGTGTGGACTTGTTGCTCACATCAAGTACTACGAGTATGAGCTTCCTTGTGTGAGGCTCTCTGTGTCACATTGGTCAGATCCGATTCTGAAATAAAAATGGGCATTTACGGAATAATAAAGCGTGTGAGCCAACTAAAATGTAATTCTGAAAATAAAGATAAACCCTAGATACTTATATTTGTATATGAGTGTGTGTGTGAGTGGTGGGGGAGTAGCCATGTGTGTCAGTGAGTAGGATTGTATGCTTGTGCATGATTTTGAGTGTAAAGAGGTATAAATCTGTGAGAGGGTGCACGTTTGAGTGTGAGAGTGTATGTGTATGTAATGCTCAACGATATTCACCTCCACACGAATGTCACCATACTTCAATGCAAGCTCTCCTGATGGACCCTGTAGCTTAAAACATAGCACACAAATGCAATCAGAGAAACACTTCAGTTTTCATATCTTCCACGGCTCTGTAAAATGAGATGATGAAGTAACTATGTTGAGAGACATTCAGAAAAAAGAAATACATCTCTTCGTTTGAGTGTCAACCACCCACATGTTAAAGGACTTTCCAAAATCCATCACTGTCAGTTCAGGATGGGAATTTTCAAAATGTTTGAGGAATCAAGTATTTTAATGCCAAGGTTATGTTGTCGAGAGGGTTTAAGAGATGTGATCGATGCATGCAATTTGACTTGTCTATTTACCCACCAATTTTGTTTTCTAAAGATTAGTTGGAAGCAGAAGGTTCAAATGCAGGAAAGAGAAAATTAGTAATGAATATATTCAACATACTGCAACAATTGGATTCAATGGCTGGGTAAGTACCCAGCCTTCCACGCCGTGAGACTGTCCTCTGTACTCACGACAGATGAAGGCGGTCCATTCACATGCTTTCTTTATCTCCGTGGTAAATGAGAGAGATGCACTTTTCCAGATGCTAAGGCTGTAGAGGAAGGAGAGAGGGATTCAGGCCGACAGCATTTAAAAACGATTCCAGCGAAAAGCGTGCACCTTCCAAAATAACTAGTGGGTAATTGTTTTGCAGTTCAGGGTTGAACAGCCACCAGTTGGGCTGAGGTTCTGGACGCATGCGCGGGCGGAACGGTGACATCCTCGTACAGGGAGGGACCTGAGGCTGATTCATGCAAATGCTGAAAATCTGAGACGAAGACAGAAAGGGATCGAGGAGGTCAGCGGTTCTGGCAGTATAGATGGACAGAGAAACATAGTTAACAATTTTAGTACTGTGTGCCTTTTGTTCAGAATCCATTTCCTTGGTTGTTCACTGTTCTAGGTGATAGCGTTTTTAGCAGCTTAAGACACAAATGGTATTTGTCACAAATACAACAGTATACTTGAATCTCTGGATTTTACTGCAGGTGACATTTTTAATCAATCTGTTCACACATGTCATGATACACTTGTGAATCCGGTGGTGCTTGAAAATCCACACCTTCCTTGCCAGAGTGGAGTTAAAATTGTTCGAGAGTGTGGAGCTGGAAAAGCAGAGCAGGTCATGCAGCATTGGAGGGGCAGGAGAATCGACGTTTCAGTCAGAAGAAGACCTTAATCAGGAATAAGGGCTCATGGCCGAAACGTCGATTTTCCTGCTCCTCCGATGCTGGCTGACATTCCACGCCTTTCCAGCAACACACTCTGGACTCTGATTTCCAAAATCTGAAACTCCACATTTTCCCTTTAGAGTTCGTTTTGGTCGGGGCTTTGGCCCAATCATCTTCACTTGCTTTATCAATGACTTTCCCTTCAGAGGTGGGAATGTTGGTTGACGATTGGACAGCATTCAGTATCATTTTCAACTGCTCAGATACTGAAGTCACGCATATGCATATGTTCAGGTTGTAAGTTTTGTGAGCTGAGATGGTAGATTTTCTTTCTCATTGAGAACAACTTTACAACCGAAATCTCAACCTGCGATTAAAGAAAATCACAAATATCATACATTATGTAACTAAACCTGGAGAGCATACAAAATCTGCACAAGTGGCAAGAAACAGTCATATCACATATATGCCTGGCAATGACCATCTTCAATAAGGTCCAATCTGAGTATCCCGTTTTGATATTCAACACCAAATTTATTCTTGAATCCTCCACAAGCAGCATTCTGGGGTGTACTCTTGAATAGAAAGAGAGGAGGACTTACCATACACATGCAGTTGATACATGATCAGGGCAGAGGTTAAAAAATCTTGCAGTGCTCAACTCACTTCCTGACTGCCCATTATTTATCACAGACAACTTAGTTGTGTTATGGAATATTCTTCGCTTGCCTGGTTGAATGCTACTTCAATAACTAAAGCTTAAACACTTCACCATCACCTTCACCTTCGATGTACAGTAGCAGCAAAGGGTATCATCTCCTATGTAACATCCTTCTGCAAAGGGAGCTTGTGCAGTCCAGCAAATGGCGACGTATGTCCAACAGCAAGTTGACACCTCAGGACGTACAATGTCTCATAGATGTTGGAAACAACAACTTGATTTGTGTTTGCTAGTGCTTTTTGCATCTATCAGTGTGATCGGATCATTTGTTTTGGAGGGGGTGCGCAATAGTGGAAATACTACTTACTGTAATTGGATTTGTTTGTCTTAGATTTTACCCTGTATGGACAGAGATAATATTTCACAGAGGAATAGATTCAAAGAATTAAAGAAGAGTGAGTGAAATTCAGCTTGATATAAAGATCCAAGATCCAACAGAGCCACTAAATTCAGCAGGACATGAAGGCTACATATTTATTTGATATGTTTGTGGAAAAAGATTTTAAGCGACAATATGAGTGTAAGGCGCTAATACACACACACGCGTGCACTGTTCAGTCTGAGTGTTCCAGTGCATTGACTGCAGAAAGTATTTCATATTATCCAATTAACATTCTTTAAAACATCTGCAGAGAAGCCATACCTATGCGGTGGTTATGTGCAGGGATTCAACAGATTATTCAACTTGGAGATATGTAAGGAGATCAGCAACATGGAAATGACCGGATTGTGGGAAGAATTACAACTGCTCAGAGCAGGTCATCGACACAGATATTCTGAGGAGAGACTGTTTACTTGCTCCATGTGTGGAAAGGGATTTACTCTGTCATACAGCCTCGTGTAGCATCTGTGGATTTACACTGACAAGAGACCTTATATCTCATTATGGGGAAAAAACATCTTGATGATTTACACAGGTCTTACATTCAGAGATTTGAATTCAACATCAATTTATTCACATGGGCAACAATTCTTTCAGCTGTTCTATGAGTGGAAATGTATTCACTTGGGGATCCGGCCTAATGTCACACAAGCGTCTTCATCACTGGGAGAGAAGCTTTTCTGCTCCGTTAGGTCAGGAATAACCTTCACAGTCCACCCCAATGTCACCGAGTCGCATTGAAACTGGACAGTGAACATTTGTCTGCTCTGTGCCTGAGAAGGGATTTATTAAATCAGGAAAGCTTCAGACACACATGGTTGACCGCACTGTATGGAGACTATACGCGTCCACTGAGTGTCGGAAGCGATTCACTTTGTCTTCTGTACTAAGTGAGCTCCAGCATATTCACATGAGTGACAAACACCTACTTTCTTCTTGTGTGGAAGGGGATTCACTTGGATCTCCAATCTCAGCATATATGGGCTTGCTCATACCAGTGAGAGAAAATGTAAATGCTCTGACTGTGAGAAGAGCTTCAGGAGTAACAATGCTTTGATGAAACACCAGCAAACGCATTTTGAGGAGAGGCCGTTCATTTACACTGTATGTAGTAAGGGATTCAATAATTCATCTGCGCATGTTACACGGCTGTGAGGAGGTATTGGATTAGCTCAGTTGGCTGTGTTGTTGGTTTGAAAATTAGTATGATGCTAACAGCTTGGGTCCTGTTCCCAACACCGGGTTAAGAATGGCATGAGCAACTGTCCTTCTCGCCCTCTTCACATGCCTGAGATCTTGTAGCCCACTGGTTAAATCACCACCAGTCACTTCCCTTTCTAATGAAGGGAGCAGCTCCTGTGGTCTGGAAAATCAATGGTGGCACACCCATTCCAGTTAAGTAAAAAGTGATTGTATCCTGCTTTTATTGCATCCATAATTGATCTATGTTCATTCTGTCAACCGGCGTTTTCTTCATTGGATGTGAACAGCCTCTTTAATTGAACTATATTCTAATTGCTCAAGTATCAATCACATGAAATATGCAGTTTCCCCTAAGTCCTCTCCGATGAGAGGAGACTGGTGGATTTGCATTTCCACTCTGCTCTTGTGCCTTTTCTTTATTGTTCAAGCTTGGTATGTATTTATAAATTTGTTTTCACACATTCTGATTACTGATTGTGTTTCACAGCAACGGAAGTCCTTGAGAAGTCTAGTTATTGCTCGAGAAGATGCAGCAGCCAAATTGTTTCGATGCACAGTGGGAAGTCAGTCCCACAGTGAGAGCAGGCGAATGGTTTCTCAGAAGAGTGAAGACGTTGATGGGACTTCAGTTCATGGAAACTTATAAAACACTTCCCATACTACAGACACTTAAACGATTTATTTTCACTTGTAACCCGTTGGTGTACTAGCAGAATGGACGACTTAAATGCATTCTTTCCCAAAAATGAGACATGTAAATCGCCTCTCGCCAATGTGAATTCGCTGGTGTCGCAGCATGTGTGTTAATGGAATGAATCCTTCCCCGCATTCAGAGATGGTGAATGTCCTTTCTCCAGTGTGAACTCGCTTGTATGGTAGTAGGTTGCTGAAATCAATTAATTTCTTTGCTCACACAACAGACGAATGGTCTTTCCTCTGTGTGAAACTGCTGGTGTCTCAGCTGACTGCATGTTCGAGTGAATTCTTTGCCATATTTAGGGCAGGTAAACGGTCTCTCTCCAGTGAATTCGCAGATGAAACCTGAGATCAGATAACGCCCTGGCCCCATTCCCACTGTTAGAATATTCAAATGATTTCTCATCAGTGTGAATACATTGGTGATACGTCAGTTCCGAAGAACTTATTTTAAAGCATTGCCCACATTCTGGAAAATTAAACAGTCTATCCTCAGTGTGAATGCAGCAGTTCGTTAACTGCGCAAAGCATTTCCCACAGTTACTTTTCCCCAGAGTGGCCGGATGAATTTTCATGGCATTCGAATAATTGAATACTTTTCACAGTTGCCACATTTCCAAAGGTTCCCTCCAGCGTCCCTCCATTTATGTCTTGACAATCCAGATGATTGGCTGATGCCCCTCCCCTACACCCCGCAGACAATACACGTGAATGGTTTCATGCGACTCTCAATATTGGTTTCTTCTTTCATATTCAAAGTCCGATGAGTTCAGGCTACATTAAACTGAACAACTCCATCAGATACTGATGTGAAGCTTCGTTTCAATTTCCCAATGCAAATCTTCAGTTTTAATACTTCTGAAGAGAGAACTTTTTTAAAACACCAAAGCATTTAATTGTCATTCTTTTTTCAGATGTGGATATTGTAGATAGGACTAGCATTTATTGCTCATTCCTTATTTGACTGGGCAAGGTGATAATGTGCTGCCTTCTGGAACATTTATTTTCCATGGGCTATCACTATACCAACATTATAAGGTAGGGAAATTCCGAATTTTGACACAGTGACAGGGGAGGAATGGCAAAATATTTCCAGGTCAGACTGGAAACTGGTTTGTCAGGTTTTCCGACGTACCTGATGCCATTTTCCTTTGAGATGGAAGAGTTTGTGAATGTGAAAGGTACTGTTTAAGGAGGCTTTGTGAGTTTCTGCATTGCATGTTGTGGATAGAACAACCTGCGTGTCTGAGTGTTTGGTGGTGGAGGAAGTAGTTCTTTGTCGATGTTGTGTCAGTCATGCTGTGCTGATCAATTTGGTTGCACTGTTCTGGGTGGTGTTGAAATTTGCCTTATTGTTGGAACTGCACTGAGGAGCCCTGAAGAAGGTCCTGACGGAAATGTCTCTTGCTACTTGGATGCTGCCTTATCTGCTGTGCTTCCCCTGCGCCCTGTTTTCTCAATACTGCACTTATTCAGGCAAATGCGGAATTTTCCATCATGTTTCTTACTTTTGTCTTGTAAAGGAATAAACGATAGTTGGGGAAAGAACCCAAAGGTGGAGAAGAACAGTTGGACAAAGGAGTGGATAAGGATCTGCTAGGAGAGTGCAAATCGATTAATGGAGACTGTTCGTGAATTTTGATTGCGAGCAGCAGCTAAGGTAAGACTGTTTGTTTTAAAAGTACTTACCGGTAGCGGACAGCGGTGTTTTTTTTCACTCTCTTCACAGAAAGAGCGGGAGCAGCAGGGGGAAGTGACGACGACCAGAGAGGCAGCCGGGAAGGAAAGCAGTGAGTATAAAGACTCACCCTTCGATGCTAACGGTCATTTTGATTGCGAGCAGCAGCTAAGGTAAGACTGTTTGTTTTAAAAGTACTTACCGGTAGCGGGCAGCGGTGTTTTTTTTCACTCTCTTCACAGAAAGAGCGGGAGCAGCAGGGGGAAGTGACGACGACCGGAGAGGCAGCCGGGAAGGAAAGCAGTGAGTATAAATACTCACCCTTCGACACTAACGGTCATTTTGATTGCGAGCAGCAGCTAAGGTAAGACTGTTTGTTTTAAAAGTATTTACCGGAAGCGGGCAGCGGAGTTTTTTTTCACTCTCTTCACAGAAAGAGCGGGAGCAGCAGGGGGAAGTGACGACGACCAGAGAGGCAGCCGGGAAGGAAAGCAGTGAGTATAAATACTCACCCTTCGACGCTAACGGTCATTTTGATTGCGAGCAGCAGCTAAGGTAAGACTGTTTGTTTTAAAAGTACTTACCGGAAGCGGACAGCGGTGTTTTTTTTCACTCTCTTCACAGAAAGAGCGGGAGCAGCAGGGGGAAGTGACGACGACCAGAGAGGCAGCCGGGAAGGAAAGCAGTGAGTATAAATACTCACCCTTCGACGCTAACGGTCATTTTGATTGCGAGCAGCAGCTAAGGTAAGACTGTTTGTTTTAAAAGTACTTACCGGTAGCGGGCAGCGGTGTTTTTTTTCACTCTCTTCACAGAAAGAGCGGGAGCAGCAGGGGGAAGTGACGACGACCAGAGAGGCAGCCGGGAAGGAAAGCAGTGAGTATAAATACTCACCCTTCGACACTAACGGTCATTTTGATTGCGAGCAGCGGCTAAGGTAAGACTGTTTGTTTTAAAAGTACTTACCGGAAGCGGGCAGCGGAGTTTTTTTTCACTCTCTTCACAGAAAGAGCGGGAGCAGCAGGGGGAAGTGACGACGACCAGAGAGGCAGCCGGGAAGGAAAGCAGTGAGTATAAATACTCACCCTTCGACGCTAACGGTCATTTTGATTGCGAGCAGCAGCTAAGGTAAGACTGTTTGTTTTAAAAGTACTTACCGGAAGCGGACAGCGGTGTTTTTTTTCACTCTCTTCACAGAAAGAGCGGGAGCAGCAGGGGGAAGTGACGACGACCAGAGAGGCAGCCGGGAAGGAAAGCAGTGAGTATAAATACTCACCCTTCGACGCTAACGGTCATTGTGATTGCGAGCAGCAGCTAAGGTAAGACTGTTTGTTTTAAAAGTACTTACCGGTAGCGGGCAGCGGTGTTTTTTTTCACTCTCTTCACAGAAAGAGCGGGAGCAGCTGGGGGAAGTGACGACGACCAGAGAGGCAGCCGAGACCCGGAAGCAGGTAGGGCGTAAGCTTACCTGGGTAGGTTTGTTTCCCTTTTAAAAGCGCGCGAGCTATAGGGAAGTAGTAACTCCAAAGATGGCAGATAGATGGGTGACAGTGAGGTGGACTGGGAGGAAGCAGCCAGTGCAGGGACCCCCTGTGGTCGTTTCCCACAAGAACAAGTATACCGTTTTGGATACTTGTCGGGGGGACGACTTACCAGGGGTAAGTAACGGGGCTCAGGCCTCTGGCACGGAGCCTGTCCCCGCTACTAAGAAGGGAAGGGTGAAGAAGAGCAGAGCAATAATAATTGGGGACTCGATAGTTCGGGGCACAGATAGGCGGTTTTGTGGGAACGAGAGAGACTCACGTTTGGTATGTTGCCTACCAGGTGCAAGGGTACGTGATGTCTCTGATCATGTTTTCCGGGTCCTTAAGGGGGAGGGGGAGCAGCCTGAAGTCGTGGTCCATATTGGCACCAATGACATAGGTAGGAGGAGTGCTGAGGATGTTAGACAGGCTTTTAGGGAGCTAGGATGGAAGCTCAGAGTTAGAACGAACAGAGTTGTTGTCTCTGGTTTGTTACCCGTGCCACGTGATAGAGAGTCGAGGAATAGGGAGAGAGAAGAGTTAAATGCGTGGCTACAGGGATGGTGCAGGAGGGAGGGATTTCGGTACTTGGATAACTGGGGTTCTTTCTGGGGAAGGTGGGACCTCTATAAACAGGATGGTCTGCACCTGAACCTGAGGGGCACCAGTATCCTTGGGGGGAGGTTTGCTAGTGCTCTTGGCGGGGGGGGGGGGGGGGGGGGGGGGGTTAAACTAACTCTGCAGGGGCATGGGAACCCAGACTGTAGCTTTAGGGTGCAGGACCTGGAGTGTAGGGCGGTTAGGAATATGGCATCAATCTTAAAGGAGGGTGCCTGTAAACAGAAGAGTGGCTTGAAGTGTGTATACTTTAATGCCAGAAGTATACGAAATAAGGTAGGTGAACTCGCAGCGTGGGTTTGTACCTGGGACTTCGATGTTGTGGCTATTACGGAGACATGGCTAGATCAGGGACAGGATTGGCTGTTGCAGGTTCCAGGGTTTAAATGTTTTAGTAGGGTCAGAGGTGGGGGCAAAAGAGGGGGGGGGGGTGTGGCTTTGCTTGTCAAAGATAGTATTACAGGGTGGAAAGGAAGATGGACGAAGATTTGCCATCTGAGGTAGTTTGGGTTGAGGTTAGGAATAGGAGAGGTGAGGTCACCCTGTTAGGAGTCTTTTACAGGCCTCCTAATAGTCCTAGAATCGTTGAAGAAAGGATTGCGAAGATGATTCAGGAGAAGAGTGACAGTAATAGGGTGATTGTTATGGGAGACTTTAACTTTCCTGATATTGATTGGGAAAGCTATAGCTCAAGTTCGTTAGATGGGTCAGTGTTTGTGCAATGTGTGCAGGAGAGTTTCCTGACACAATATGTAGATAAGCCAACAAGAGGTGAGGCCATACTGGATTTGGTTCTGGGTAACGAACCAGGCCAGGTATTAGAACTAGAGGTAGGTGAGCACTTTGGGGACAGTGACCACAATTCGGTGATTTTTACTCTAGTGATGGAGAGGGATAAGTGTGTACTACAGGGCAAGAGTTATAGCGGGGGGCAGGGAAATTATGATGCGTTGAGGCATGACTTAGGATGTGTGGATTGGAAAAGTAGATTCCAAGGCAAGAGCGTAATTGATATGTGGAACTTGTTCAAGGAGCAACTATTGAGTGTCCTTGATAAGTACGTACCTATCAGGCAGGGAGGAAAGGGTCGTGTGAGGGAGCCGTGGTTTAATAAGGAGTTGGAATCCCTTGTTAAATGGAAGAGGGCGGCCTTTGTAAAGATGAGGCGTGAAGGTTCAATAGGGGCAATTGAGAGTTATAAGGTAACCCGGAAGGACCTGAAGAGAGAGCTAAGAGCAGCAAGGAGGGGACATGAAAGGTCCTTAGTTAGTAGGATTAGGGAAAACCTTAAGGCTTTCTATAGGTATGTTAGGAGTAAAAGAATACTAGGGAAGGAATAGGTCCAATCAAGGATAGTAATGGGAAGTTGCGTGTGGAGGCTGAAGAGATTGGGGAGGCGCTGAATGAATACTTTTCGTCAGTATTCACTCAGGAACAGGACATTGTTGTCGATATGAATACTGAGGCACGAATAAGTAGAATGGATGGCTTTGAGATATGTAGAGAAGAGGTGTTGGAAATTCTGGCAAGGGTGAAAATAGATAAGTCCCCTGGGCCTGATGGCATTTATCCTAGGATTCTCTGGGAAGCAAGGGAGGAGATTGCAGAGCCATTGGCCTTGATTTTTGTGTCCTCTTTGTTGACAGGAGTAGTGCCAGAGGACTGGAGGCTAGCAAACGTGGTTCCCTTGTTCAAGAAGGGGAGTAGGGATAATCCTAGTAACTATAGGCCAGTGAGTCTCACTTCTGTTGTGGGCAAAGTCTTAGAGAGAATTGTAAGGGATAGGATTTATGCACATCTGGATAAGAATGATGTGATCAAGGATAGTCAGCATGGTTTTGTGAAGGGCAGGTCGTGCCTCACAAACCTTCTTGAATTCTTTGAGAAGGTGACTAAGGAGGTAGATGAGGGGAAAGCGGTAGATGTGGTATATATGGATTTTAGTAAGGCGTTTGATAAGGTCCCCCATGGTAGGCTACTGCAGAAAATACAGAGATATGGCATTGAGGGTGAGTTGGAGGTTTGGATTAGGAATTGGCTCTCTGGAAGAAGACAGAGGGTAGTAGTTGATGGCAAAGGTTCATCTTGGAGTGCCGTCACTAGCGGTGTTCCGCAAGGATCTGTTTTGGGACCATTGCTGTTTGTCATTTTTATAAATGACCTGGAGGAAGGGTTAGAAGGTTGGGTGAGCAAGTTTGCGGATGATACGAAAGTCGGAGGAGTTGTAGACAGTGAGGAAGGATATGGCAGGTTACAGCGGGATAGAGAGAAGCTGCAGAGCTGGGCAGAAAGGTGGCAAATGGAGTTCAATGTAGCTAAGTGTGAAGTGATTCACTTTGGTAAGAGTAATAAAAAGATGGATTACTGGGCTAATGGTAGACTACTTGGTAGTGTGGAAGAGCAGAGGGATCTTGGTGTCCATGTACACAGATCTCTGAAAGTTGCCACCCAGGTAAATAGTGCAGTGAAGAAGGCATATGGCGTACTGGCTTTTATTGGTAGAGGAATTGAGTTCCGGAGTCCTGAGGTCATGCTGCAGTTGTATAAGACTCTGGTGCGGCCGCATCTGGAATATT
This sequence comes from Chiloscyllium punctatum, assembly GCF_047496795.1. Classification (NCBI taxonomy): domain Eukaryota; kingdom Metazoa; phylum Chordata; class Chondrichthyes; order Orectolobiformes; family Hemiscylliidae; genus Chiloscyllium; species Chiloscyllium punctatum. The sequence goes on along the minus strand of NC_092773.1, from coordinate 46,833,726 downwards.
GTGTGCAGTTTTGGTCGCCATACTATAGGAAGGATGTGGAGGCACTGGAACGGGTGCAGAGGAAGTTTACCAGGATGTTGCCTGGGATGGTAGGAAAATCCTATGAGGAAAGGCTGAGGCACTTGGGGTTGTTTTAATTGGAGAAAAGAAGGTTTAGGGGTGATTTGATAGAGGTGTACAAGATGATTAGGGGGTTAGATAGGGTTGACAGTGAGAACCTTTTTCCACGTATGGAGTCAGCTATTACAAGGGGGCATAGCTTTAAATTAAGGGGGGGGAAGATATAGGACTGATGTTAGGGGTAGGTTCTTCACTCAGCGAGTCGTAAGTTCATGGAATGCCCTGCCAGTAGCAGTAGTGGACTCTCCCTCTTTAGGGGTATTTAAGCGGGCATTGGATAGGTATATGGAGGATAGTGGGTTAGTGTAGGTTAGGTGGGCTTTGATCGGCGCAACATCGAGGGCTGAAGGGCCTGTACTGCGCTGTATTCTTCTATGTTCTATGTTCTATGTTCTATTCATTGGTGCTGTGTAATGGCAGGCAATCTGTTAGATAGCCTTAAGGGAATAAAGAATAGTATTATTTGCTGTAGTAATCCCAGACTCTGACCTGATATTGATTGCACAAAAGGCTGGTGCAATTGATTTCTCTTAGAGACTGGGACTTTTACAGAAATGTGAGAGCCAATGTCGGGCATCAAACGCCTATATACGCGCATCCCACTTTCCAGCCCATGCTGAGTAGCTTTCTGTGCTGTGGTGCTTCACGTGATCATCGATTTTATTTTAATTACACCAGCTCCAGCCAAATGCCATCACCACAGATATATTCGTCTCAGCTCCCTTCTCTGCCTTCCGCACAGAAGTTTCCCTCTTGGACACACTGGTGCATTCTGCCTTCATTCTAAACACCACCCCACATAACACCATGGAATCTGCCCCTGCAATTGCTGAAGATGTGAAACATGCATACGTACAATATTAGAATTATGAGCAAGAATATGACACGTTCGTGCCTGCTCCCCCATTCAATATGTTCATGGCTGATCATTTAAATTAGATTAGATAACATTAGTGTGGAAACAGGCCCTTCGGCCCAACAAGTCCACACCGACCCGCCACCCACCTACATTTACGCCTTACCTAACACTACGAGCAATTTAGCACGGCTAATTCACCTGACCTGCACAGCTTTGGACTGTGGGAGGAAACCCACGCAGGGACGGGGAGAACGTGCAAACTCCACACAGTCAGTCGCCTGAGGCGGGGATTGAATCTGGATCTCAGGTGCTGTGAGGCAGCAGTGCTAACCACCGTGCCACTGTGCGCTCAGATCCATTTACCCGTCATTTCAGTCTATCCCTTATTTCCTTTATTGTTCAAAAGTAAGTTTTTAGCCATAAAAACGTTTACTGAAGTGGTGTAAACTACGTCGCTGGGAACAATTCCAACTTTGAAAGTGAGATCCGCAGATGTTGGCGATTGGAGCTAAGAGCACTGTGCTGCAAAGCGCGCATTAGGTCAGACATCATTCGATGAACATAAATATTTGTCATTTTGGGCAAAAGCCCTACATCAGGAATCAAATTCCAAATAGTAACACTTCTTTGGTTAAAAAAGTTCCTTCTCAATTCAGTGCTGAATCTGCTCCCTCTAATCTTGAGGCTATGCCCTCTTGTCCAATTTTCACCCGTTAGTGGAAGCATTCTTCCCACTTTTATCTTACCTATTCCCTTCAAAATTGTGCATATTTCTATAAGATCTCTCCTTATTCTTCTGAATTGTAATGAACATAATCCCAATTTACTCAGTCTCTCCCAAAACCAGAGCCCCTCAACTCTGGCATTATCCCAGTGAACCTCTTCTGCGCCCATTCCACTGCCAGTCCATTCCTTCTCATGTAAGGAGATCAAACCTGCTCACAGTACTCCAATTATGTCGCCACCAGCACCCTGTACAAAACCACTCTTCTTGTAAACTCAATCCCTTTAGTAAGGAAAGACAACATTCCATTTGCCTACCTAATTACACATGATACCTGCAGACTAACCCTTTGAGAGTCATGTACAAGCACAGCCAGTTCCCTGTGCACAGTAGCCCGCTTCAACATTTCAATAGACAAGTAATGACGCTTTTTTCTCTAATTTCTACCAAAATTTAAGTCATCACATTTCTTCTGCCAGACTTTTGCCCACTCACTCAATGTATCCATATTCCTCTAAAACATTTCACATTCCTCTACTCACTGTCCTCAGCCATTCATCGTCATATCATGTGTAAATTTGGACGTGCTATACGTTGCCCCCCCGACTCCAAATTATCAATATAAATTGCAAATAATTGCAGTCCCAAAACCCATTACTGAGGCACACCACTACTCACTGATTTCCAGCCAGAATAGTATTCATTAATCGCCACATTTTGCTTCCTGTTAGTTAACCAAACCTCTATACATGCTTTTACTCGACTACTAACACCATGCATCCTTACCTTATGCATCAGCCTCTTGTGCGGCACCTTGTCGAAGTTTTGATTTGGAAATCTTGGTACACCACATCCTCTGAGTACCCATTGCCAAACATACTTGACATGTCTTCATAGAATACCAAAAGATGTTTCAAGCATAACCTGCCCTTCATGAATCCATGCTGTGTCTGTTCAATCTAACTGGTCTATAACCCCCTGTCTTATCCGCCTTCCGATTTATAAATAGTGACGTCATATTTACTGCATTCCAATCTTCTCGAATTGCCCCAGAGTCCAGAGAATTCGAAAAATTACTGCCAGTGCACCTGTCATTTCCACCACCAACTCTTTTATCAGCCTGGAATACCTTCCATGAGACATTCGATCCTTCGCTGCATTACTTTTCCCAAATAACGATTGTTTGATTAGATTGCTTACAATGTGGAAACAGGCGCTTCGGCCCAACAAGCCCACACCGACACGCCGAAGCTTACCCACCCAGACCCATTCCCCTACATTTACCCTTTCACCCACACTACGGGCAATTTAGCATGGCCAATTAAACTAACCTGCACGTAATTTTTTTGGATTGTGGAAGGAAACCGGAGCACCCCCACCTAGACACGGGGAGAATGTGCAAACTCCACACAGAGAGTCGCCTGAGGCAGGAATTGAACCCGGGTCTCTGGCGCTGTGAGGGAGCAGTGCTAACCACTGTGCCACCGTGCCGCCCCAATAGCTTCCATTTATTTGTCAATTACTGGCATGTATTAGTGTCTTCCACTGTGAAGAACGATAAAAAATACCTGTTAAATTCCTCAGACATTTCATCACCTCCCATAACTAAATGGCTAAAGGACCAACGTTTACTTTCACCACTCTTTTTCAGTTCTTGTTAAATCTTCTGCTAAACGTCTTTATATTTTGTGCTAGAAATTTTTTCTCATATTCTTTCTTACGGTTCTTTACAGCACATTTTGTAGCTTACTTTTGACACTGAAAGCTTTCCAAATCATCCAGTTTCATGGTGATTTTGACCATTTTGTATGCCTTCTCTTTCAATTTGATAGTGTTGCCTATTTCTTGAGAAACACATGGCAGATTACCTCTTTTCTTACAGTCATCCTTTTCACTGGAATATTATTTTGCTGAGTACTTTGAAAACTTTATTTGGAAGTTCTGCTCATCAGGTGTACTACCATAAAATTTTTGTTTTCAGTCTATTTTAGCCAGGCCATTCCCGTTCTATTGTAGACCCCCTTGTACATGCACAGGGATCTGCATTAGATTGTACATTCACACTCTCCATCTGCATTCTAAATTCAACCATACTGTGATCACTCCTTCAAAGAGGATCCTTAACGATGAGGTCATTAATTGTTCCTGTCCGACGACAGAGGGCCAGATCGAAAATAGCTTGATTCTTCGTCGTTTCTCTGACATACTTTTCAAGAAAACCATCACGATTAAATCCAACAAAGTCCTCCTCAAGGCAACACTGAGTCCTGTAGTTCAACCAAGCTCCATGTCGATTCACATCCCCAATGATAATAGCCGGACAATTTTCAATGGCATTACTTATTTCTTTGTTGATTGACCTCCCCCATGTAATCGTTTATTTGGTTGTCTACACACTACGCATACCAGTCAACGTTTCTTCATAGAATTTCTAATTTCCAACAAAATGGAATCAAATTCATTCTCGATCGAACCCATACCATCTCACAGTACCGCTTTGAAGTCGTCCTTGAATATCAGACTCAACTAATTGTCCTTCCAAATAGTCTGAAAGTCATGGAGATTTAACTCCCACTCATGACCATCTTGTAACCATGTCTCCATAATGGCTACTAAAGCATATTCATTCGTGATGATTTGTGCCTTTAAATCATCAACCTAGTGCCAATTGCAAAGATCATTTTGGTAAACTGTCTTCATGATAGCTTTCTTACCCTTATGATTACCAACGTCTCTCATAATAACTCCTGAATAATCCTTCCTTTGTGCATCTTGTTTCTGCTTTCCTGTCCATTTACGTCCTCCCTCCTCTGTATCCAAGGGCCCGACCACAACTTCAAGGTTTTAGATGCTCGATTTTGGACGCTAATATTAAGGCTTTGCCGACTTGCACTCGTTTTACTTGTCATTGGAAATTTCCATTCTGAATCTATGTTATTTTTTCCCTTCATAATGTGACGTGTTTCTTTGGCAACTCGCAATCCCCCATTCTTCGGAATTCCAATTAAGATAATCTGAGTTCACTTCATCTCTCCTGAAAGATCAATCCACTCAACTCCGGAACCAACCTAGGGAACATCTTCTGCACACCCGTCGAGTGCCACTACATCCTTCCTCAACTAAAGAGACCAAACCTCCACCCAATATGCCAGGTGTGGCCTCACCAGCACCCTGTACAGCTGCAGCATAACCTGCCTGCATTTAATGTGGTGGAAGATCCAGAAAATCTCCGAGAAACGGGAAGTGGTCATGGGACTGTCGTAAATGAAGAGGAAAATTATTAATATCAGTAACAACGTACCACTTTAAAAAGGAGCTGCATCGGGCATTGATCGGTCTGAAGGGCCAGATATACTTAGCACCATAGAGTCATATAACACGAACTGGCCCCAACTGGTCGATGCTGAGCGATATGTTCACTCATGTTCACCAGTTTTGCCTCCATTTGGCCCATATCCTTAAAAACGTTTCTATATTTTATTTGTCCAAATGTATTTTAATTGTTATTTAATATAACCACATCGACTGCAACAGCTAGAAGTTGATTCTGTATGGGTATCATGGTCTGTGCGAAAACCTTGCATCCCAGGTTCCCTTTTATTCTTTTCCCTCTGATCTGAAATTGACACCTCCTGTCCTCGATTCCCCAAACCTGGGAAGAGGTGAGTGAAGTCACCTTCTCCACACCTCTCATAATTTTATACATTTGTATAAGATTTCCACCTCGCTCTTCTACACTGTCAAGAGCTTTTCATATCGCTCCCTACGAAGCACACCATTGGTTTCTGTCAACATCGTTGTAAGTTTATTTTGTACTCTTTCCAATTTAGTAAGATCTTTCATCTAACAATGTCCCAAAAATGCAAATAATACCTCAAGGGCGGCAATGGCAACATCGTGTACAACTGCAATATAACTTCCCAGTTTAATACTCAATGCCCTGAATGAGGAGGACCAGCCTGCCAAAAGCCTTTTTTCACTCCCCTGTGTAGTCGTGATTCCCCTTTCAGAGAACTGTTCAATCTTACACCAAAGTCCCTCTGCTGTACTTCAGTCCTTCAGGCGCTACCATTCACCAGGAAATTCCTGCCTTGACTTTCCAAAACACAGACGTTCACGCTTCGCTAAGCTCAACTTCATTGCCCATTTTCTTGGCCATTTCTGCAGGTGGTCAAGGTCTCATTGCATTTTCTGATAAACTTCCTCATTATGCACAGCACCACCTATTTTAATGTCATCTCCAGAACTATGAATCATGCCTTGAGCTGTGGCACTGAAAGTATTGATTCAGATAAGCAAGAGCAATGGACCCAGATCCCCCGAGCGACACCAGCGTTCACAGGCTTCCAGACCAACAAGCATATACTCTGCTTCCTACCTTCAAGCCAATTGTGTATCTAATTTGCCACTCCCTCTGGATTCCAGAGCAACTTACATGTAAACCTTCTCTTCGGCCACACTGAAATTCATGTACACTGTAAAAACAATGACTGAAGATGCTGAAAACCAAATACTGGATTAGTGGTGCTGGAAGAGCACAGCAGTTCAGGCAGCATCCACCGAGCAGCGAAATCGACGTTTCGGGCAAAAGCCCTTCATCAGGAATAAAGGCAGTGAGCCTGAAGCATGGAGAGATAAGCTAGAGGAGGGTGGGGGTGGGAAAAGAGTAGCATAGAGTACAATGGATGAGTGGGGGAGGAGATGAAGGTGATAGGTCAAGGAGGAGAGGGTGGAGTGGATAGGTGGAAAAGAAGATAGGCAGGTCGGACAAGTCAAGGAGACAGTAACTGAGCTGGAAGTTTGAAACTAGGATGAGGTGGGGGAAGGGGAAATGAGGAAGCTGTTGAAGTCCACAATGATGCCCTGGGGTTGAAGTGTTCCGAGGCGGAAGATGAGGCGTTCTTCCTCCAGGCGTCTGGTGGTGAGGGAGCGGCGGTGAAGGAGGCCCAGGATCTTCATGTCCTCGGCAGAGTGGGAGGGGGAGTTGAAATATTGGGCCACGGGGCTGTTTGGTTGATTGGTGCGGGTGTCTCGGAGATGTTCCCTAAAGCGCTCTGCTAGGAGGCGCCCAGTCTCCCCAATGTAGAGGAGACCACATCGGGAGCAACGGATACAATAAATGATGTTGGTGGATGTGCTAGTAAACTTTGATGGATGTGGAGGGCTCATTTAGGGCCTTGGATAGAGGTGAGGGAGGAGGTGTGGGCACAGGTTTTACAGTTCCTGCGTTGGCAGGGGAAAGTGTCAGAATGGGAGGGTGGGTCGTAGGGGAGTGTGGACCTGACCAGGTAGTCACGGAGGGAACGGTCTTTGCGGAAGGCGGAAAGGGGTGGGGAGGGAAATATATCCCTGGTGGTGGGGTCTTTTTGGAGGTGGCGGAAATGTTGGTGGATGATTTGGTTGATGCGAAGGTTTGTAGGGTGGAAGGTGAGCACCAGGGGCGTTCTGTCCTTGTTACGGTTGGAGGGGTGGGGTCTGAGGGCGGAGGTGCGGGATGTGGACGAGATGCGTTGGAGGGCATCTTTTACCACGTGGGAAGGGAAATTGCGGTCTCTAAAGAAGGAGGCCATCTGGTGTGTCCTATGGTGGAACTGGTCCTCCTGGGAGCAGATACGGCGGAGGCGGAGAAATTGGGAATACGGGATGGCATTTTTGCAAGAGATAGGGTGGGAAGAGGTGTAATCTAGGTAGCTATGGGAGTCAGTGGGTTTGTAAAAGATGTCAGTCTCAAGTCGGTCGTCACTAATGGAGATGGAGAGGTCCAGGAAGGGGAGCGAGGTGTCAGAGATAGTCCAGGGAAAGTTAAGGTCAGGGTGGAATGTGTTGGTGAAGTTGATGAATTGCTCAACCTTCTCGCGGGAGCACGAGGTGGCGCCAATGCAGTCATCAATGTAGCGGAGGAAGAGGTGGGGAGTGGCGCCGGTGTAATTACGGAAGATCAACTGTTCTACATAGCCAACAAAGAGACAGGCATAGCTGGGGCCCATACGTGTGCCCATGGCTACGCCTTTGGTCTGGAGGAAGTGGGAGGATTCAAAGGAGAAATTGTTAAGGGTGAGGACCAGTTCGGCCAAACGAATGAGAGTGTCAGTGGAAGGGTACTGTTGGGGACGTCTGGAGAGGAAGAAACGGAGGGCTTGGAGCTCTGGTCATGGCGAATGGAGGTGTAGAGGGATTGGATATCCATGGTGAAGATAAGGCGTTGGGGGCCGGGGAAACGGAAGTCTTGGAGGAGGTGGAGGGCGTGGGTGGTGTATCGAACGTATGTGGGGAGTTCCTGGACTGGGGGGATAGCACAGTGTCAAGGTAGGTAGAGATGAGTTCAGTGGGGCAGGAGCATGCTGAGACAATGGGTCGACCAGGGTGGTCAGGCTTGTGGATCTTGGGAAGGAGGTAGAACCGGGCAGTGCGGGTTTCCCGGACTATGAGGTTGGAAGCTGTGGGTGGGAGATCTCCTGAGGTGATGAGGTTCTGTATGGTCTGGGAGATGATGGTTTGAACATCATCACCTCAGGAGATCTCCCACCCACAGCTTCCAACCTCATAGTCCGGGAAACCCGCACTGCCCGGTTCTACCTCCTTCCCAAGATCCACAAGCCTGACCACCCTGGCCGACCCATTGTCTCAGCATGCTCCTGCCCCACTGAACTCATCTCTATCTACCTTGACACTGTCCTATCCCCACTAGTCCGGGAACTCCCCACACACGTTCGAGACACCACCCACGCCCTCCACCTCCTCCAATACTTCCGTTTCCCCGGCCCCCAACGCCTTATCTTCACCATGGATACCCAATCCCTCTACACCTCCATTCGCCATGACCAGGGCCACCAAGCCCTCCGTTGTTTCCTCTCCAGACGTCCCCAACACTACCCTTCCACTGACACTCTCATTCGTTTGGCCGAACTGGTCCTCACCCTTAACAATTTCTCCTTTGAATCCTCCCACTTCCTCCAGACCAAAGGCGTAGCCATGGGCACACGTATGGGCCCCAGCTATGCCTGTCTCTTTGTTGGCTATGTAGAACAGTTGATCTTCCGTAATTACACTGGCGCCACTCCCCACCTCTTCCTCCGCTACATTGATGACTGCATTGGCGCCACCTCGTGCTCCCGCGAGGAGGTTGAGCAATTCATCAACTTCACCAACACATTCCACCCTGACCTTAAATTTCCCTGGACTATCTCTGACACCTCGCTCCCCTTCCTGGACCTCTCCATCTCCATTAGTGACGACCGACTTGAGACTGACATCTTTTACAAACCCACTGACTCCCATAGCTACCTAGATTACACCTCTTCCCACCCTATCTCTTGCAAAAATGCCATCCCGTATTCCCAATTTCTCCGCCTCCGCCGTATCTGCTCCCAGGAGGACCAGTTCCACCATAGGACACACCAGATGGCCTCCTTCTTTAGAGACCGCAATTTCCCTTCCCACGTGGTAAAAGATGCCCTCCAACGCATCTCGTCCACATCCCGCACCTCCGCCCTCAGACCCCACCCCTCCAACCGTAACAAGGACAGAACGCCCCTGGTGCTCACCTTCCACCCTACAAACCTTCGCATCAACCAAATCATCCACCGACATTTCCGCCACCTCCAAAAAGATCCCACCACCAAGGATATATTTCCCTCCCCACCCCTTTCCGCCTTCAGCAAAGACCGTTCCCTCCGTGACTACCTGGTCAGGTCCACACTCCCCTACGACCCACCCTCCCATTCTGGCACTTTCCCCTGCCACCGCAGGAACTGTAAAACCTGTGCCCACACCTCCTCCCTCACCTCTATCCAAGGCCCTAAAGGAGCCTTCCACATTCATCAAAGTATCACCTGCACATTCACCAATATCATTTATTGTATCCGTTGCTCCCGATGTGGTCTCCTCTACATTGGGGAGACTGGGCGCCTCCTAGCAGAGCGCTTTAGGGAACATCTCCGAGACACCCGCACCAATCAACCAAACCGCCCCGTGGCCCAACATTTCAACTCCCCCTCTCACTCTTCCGAGGACATGGAGGTCCTGGGCCTCCTTCACCGCCGCTCCCTCACCACCAGACGCCTGGAGGAAGAACGTCTCATCTTCCGCCTCGGAACACTTCAACCCCAGGGCATCAATGTGGACTTCAACAGCTTCCTCATTTCCCCTTCCCCCCACCTCATTCTAGTTTCAAACTTCCAGCTCAGTTACTGTCTCCTTGACTTGTCTGACCTGCCTATCTTCTTTTCCACCTATCCACTCCACCCTCTCCTCCTTGACCTACCACCTTCATCTCCTCCCCCACTCACCCATTGTACTCTATTCTACTCTCTCCCCCCCCCCCACCCTCCTCTAGCTTATCTGTCCATGCTTCAGGCTCACTGCCTTTATTCCTGATGAAGGGCTTTTGCCCGAAACGTCGATTTCACTGCTCGTTGGATGCTGCCTGAACTGCTGTGCTCTTCCAGCCCCACTAATCCAGTATTCATGTATCCAGTGCCTACCCTCATCAAGCTTCCTGGTCATTTCATGAAAGAATTCTAACAAAGTTGTGAGACATGATTTTACATGCACAACACCATGCTTACTACTCCGAAACAAACCCTGTCTTTCGAACTGTATCTACATCCTATCCTTAAGAATCTTAAGTAAGTAACCTGTGTCCGACAGATGTTAGGCTCACTAACCCAAAGTCCCCAGGATTTTTTCGCAGCTTATCTTGAACTTTATTCCCTGAATTTCGGAAAAAGCAGCAATTAAGATTTGATAACTTTTGTGATCAATATGCTATTTTCCAATTCACTTTTCAAGGCAGGAAGTCATTTTCATAACAGGAATGTTGCTAACGCAACCCGAACTTGAAATGAAGGAAGACGAGAACGTGTGGCAAAGTACAAAATCAGTTAAACTTGTCATCATCTTTGGGGAGTCTTTTGGAATCTTGTCTTAAGAACGTAATGTTTGACCTTTGGGAATTAACAGCAAAATTGAGGGACATAATAATTGAATTATGGGATGGAAATCAGAACTACCATTTCTATTGTAACTTTTGAAGGTATTTCTTGTAGCCAGATTTAAATGAGACTGGAAAGGCAGGAGGCTGGAACAACACAGCAGGCCAGGCTGCTTGAGGAGGTGAGGAAAACGATGGTTCATGAGTAATACAATCACAGATGTGGAGGTGGGTTTAGTTCGGAGTACCAGATGCAGGGAGAGTTGGAGCATAGTGGGGAAGCGCAGACAGGTGAAGGTTGCCACCTTGTTGGTCATGGGGAGGAATGCATCCGTTTGATGGCAGGGAGCACGGGAAGGCTTTGGGAGGGGCTGACAAGATATTTGGGGAAAGGGGAGGGAGATTCTTTGAAATTGGACAACTCAATGTTGTGTCCTACGGGCTGTAGAGTGCCCCGGCGGAAGATGAGGCATTGTTTTTCAATAATTGAGAAGCAGTAAATGTGGTACAGTTGAATACTCAGATGGAATTTTGAGAAACTCACATAGTGAAGTCGTGAATAAAATTAAACAAAGGTTATTCAGAAGGTCATACATAAATAGAAAAGTAAAAGTAAGTTTTCCCTACATTTGAACGGAATTGGAAGGTGGAGTGCAAGGAGTTTTGGTGAGACTGTACCTGGAATATTGCAGACAGTTGAGATGTCCTAACCTGAGGAAAAATTATAACGAACAAAGAAAGAGCGTGATGGGAATTTTCCAGATTAATCTCTCACGAAGGCAACGTTTTCTGATGAAGAAACTTGATCTGTGATATGTAGTGTTTCAAAGTATGACTTAAAGCGCCCATTTATTAATGTTACAAACTTATTTCAAAGTATAGCAATGAAATCGAGAAAATACACACGGAGGTGACAGACCACCGAGGGGCGCAGACAACGCAGCAGTCAGGTTAAGGGATAATCCCAAAATTTTCTACATGTTCGTCGAGCTGAACTTCATAACCAGGGAACAGTCAGGGCAAGATAGTGAAGTGACAGTTATCCTGTGAAGATGAAGAACATTTATCGATTGTTACATGAATCCTTCACATTTCCTTTCGTCGTTGCATTAAATTTTCAGTGGTAGAATTCTCGCCTGCCATGTGCGACGCCCAGATTCTTTCCAGATCAATGCATTGCTTACTTCAATCTTTTGGGCAGCACACGGCTCAGAAGTTAGCACAACTGTCTCACAGCACCAGTGACTGGGAACTGATTTCAGCCTTAGGCGACTGTGTGTGTGGAGTTTGCACATTCTCTCTGAGTGATTCCCTCTGGAAGCTCTGGTTTCCCTGCACATGCTGGTTCGGTGAAATGACCATCATAAATTGTCCATTGTATTCAAGGAGTTGTACAATAGCTCAATAGTTCAATAGTTCAAGGAGTCAATGGAAATGAAGCACAATAGTGATGCCGTGTGGGGTTGATGTGGAATTGTTGGGCAGAATGGCCCGTTTCCACACTATTGGGTTTCTTTGCTTCTATAAATGAGGATGCCGATATAGAATACCAGAAGATGGTCTGTTAACAGCTTGAGCAGAATGATAGAAGATGCGGGCACGAATCGATTGCTCGGGTGAACATAAAATTGGACAATCTCCAAGCGCACTTGAGTTATATCTCAGTTGTGATGGGGAGTCAAAGGCGGAAAGTCCCTGACCCCAATTTTCTTTTCATAGAATATGGTTATATGGGAGGTGCTACAGAACTGGAGACAAGCTCATGTGGTTCCATTTTACAGGAAGGATGGTGCACACATACTCTGAAAATACAGACGATAGTATCAGAGCAGTTGTATGGAAACTGATGGCGAATATAAGACGCATGAATGTATGTTGAGTAAATGTGTTGCGTTCTACCCACCCTGTCCATGATTCTAGTGATGTTATTTACAAAAAATATGCCCCATCAGCCTTCTCATGTCCCAAGCAAACGATTCCGAGCAATCCTATGTCTCTTAATTACTAATATGCTTCTTTCAAAGAACATCATGATGAAGCTCCATTGCACATTCTTCGGCGTGATTCGCTCCCTCTTGTAATGTGGCGTCCATATTGGCTTAATCAAAGAACTATACAGTTCATACAATCTTTGGCTCGACTCATAAACGTATGTCCATGTCTATGGTCTGTACAGTAGTACACTGGAAATGCGCAGCAGGTCAGGCAGCATCCAACGGTGGAGAATCGACGTTTCGGGCATAAGCCCTTCTTTAGGAATGAGGGAGATGTGCCAATCAGGTTAAGATAAAACGTAGGGAGGAAGGACTTGGTTGAGGGGCGTTGGGAATGCGATAGATGGAATGAGGTTAAGGTGAGGGTGATAGTCCGCAGGGGGGGCGTAGTCGTCAGGAAGAAGATTGCAGGTCAAGAAGACGGTGCTGAGTCCGAGGGTTGGGATTAAGATGAGGTGGAGTGAGGGGAAGTGAGGAAGCTGGAGAAATCTGCATTCATCCCTTGTGCTTGGACGGTTCCTGGGCAGAAGATGAGGTGCTCTTTCTCCACGCGTCGTGTTGCCCTGGTCTGGCGATTTAGGAGGCCAAGGATCTGCATGTCCTTGGCGGAGTGGGAGGGGGAGTTAAAGTCTTCCGCCATGGGGCAGTTCGGTTGGTTGTCCCAGAGGTGTTCTCTGAAACATTCTGCAAGTAGGCGGCCTGTCTCCACTATGAAGAGGAGGCCACGTCGGGTGCAGCGGATGCAGTAAATGATGTGTGTGGAGGTGCAGGTGAATTTGTGATGGATATGGAAGGATCATTTGGTGCCTTGGAGGGAAGTGAGGGGGGAGGTATGGGAGCAAGGTTTACATTTCTTGCGGTTGCAGGGGAAGGTTCCGGGAGTGGAGGTTGGGTTGGTGTGGGGTGTGGACCTGACGAGGGAGTTGTGGAAGGAGTGGCCTTTCCGGAATGCTGATAATGGAGGGGAGGGAAATATTTCCTTGGTGGTGGGGTCTGTTTGGAGGTGGCAGAAATGACGAAGGATGATACAATGTATCTGGACGGATTGGAAGGATCCCTTGGGGCGCATCATCCTCCACACACATCATTTACTGCATCTGCTGCACCCAATGTGGCCTCCTCTACATTGGGATGACAGGCCGCACACATGTGGAATGTTTCTGAGAACATCTCTGGGGCACCCACACCAAGCAACACAACTGTCCCATGGCGGAATACTTTACCTCCCTCTCCCACTTCGCCAAGGACATGCAGATTCTTGGCATATCCCATCACCAGACCATGGCACACGACGCCTGGAGGAAGAATGCCTCATCTTCCGCCGAGGAACCCTCCAACCACAAGGGATGAATGCAGATTTCTCCAGCTTCCTCATTTCCCCTCCCCCAAACCTAATCTCAGTCCCAACCCTCGGACTCAGCATCGCCATCTTGACCTGCAATCTTCTTCCCGACCTCTCCGCCCCACCCCCTCTCTGGCCTATCACCAGCACCCTAACCTTGTTCCACCTATCGCATTCCCAAAGTTCCTCCTACCGACTTTTTATCTTAGCCTACTTGGCACACATTCCTCATTAATGAAGAAGGGCTTATACCCGAATCGTCGAATCTTCTGCTCCTTGGATGCTGCCTGACCTGCTGCGCTTTTCCAGCAGCACATTTTTGAGCTCTGATCTCCAGCATCTGCAGTCCTCACTTTCTCCTACAGTAGTATCCTGTCCAGTCGCATTCAGGGGTCTTTGGAGAAGCACTCTCTTAGCTTTCGAGTGTGCTGCCATTCATTAAGTCCTCGATTGTATGGTTCCTTCTTCCAAAATGCAATACCTCATATTTATTAGAGTTAAATTCCATCTGCCATTCATCTGCTCATCTGTCCATTCTACCAATATTTTCATGTAACAGAAAATCTTCCTTCTCACTGCCAACCCCGCACAGTATCTGTGTCAACCACAACGTTATCTATCAAAATCACCCCACCCAGCTCACATTCACTCATACGTGAGTCAGTGAAAACAATAATACCGGAGAAGAATGACAGTTGGGAACATACACGATGTGTTGTAATGTTGCCTTACTGCAACTGTACGGGCCTTGTGGAGACCTCATCGTGAACATTGAGCAGTATTTAGTGCAGGTTTGGTCTCTTTATCTCATAAAGGATAAACCTGACAGTGAAGGAGTGCAGTGAACGATGATAAGACTGTTATCTCGGCTGATATGCTTGTTGTGAGGGCAGTGCTTAGTTCAGCTGGGCCTGTATCACATGGAGTTTAAATGGACATGAAAATAAATGGACATCTCATTGAAATACATAAGACTCTGGCAGAGTGGCAGATTGGAAGCAGGCATGATCAGACTGGTACATCTAAAACAACGGGCCACAGTATTAACGACAGGGAGGCTAATGTGCATTGAGATATTACTTTTGTTTCCGCTCGGAGACTGGTGATCCTGGGCAACCATGTGCCACTTCAGGATGTGGAGACGAAAATGTAGAATAACATCAAGAATTTTTGCATTGTCGGAGAGCAGGAGTATGGTGCAGAGTTAATAGGATCAGCCATCATTATATTGATAGTGAGAACAAAACAATGGACCAAAGGTTTATCTGTTGTTCCTATTCTGTATTTCCTTGATTGTTAGTCGCATGAAGATATGTGTACATTATATGGAAAAAAGGTGCATTGAAGCGATATTCGATCATGAAAAAAGAATGCGGGGGTGGGAAAGGGGGAAGCATCGATAGATTGATGAACCAACTCTGACACTTTTTTTGTAACCTGTGGGAAAGCTGTGTAAATGTTGTTATAAATTCTCGGATTTTGGAAAAGAGGTCTCTGCAGTTCGATAGAACTACGTCTCATGTTCTTTTTTCTAATACTTAGGCTTGTAGAGAGTTAATCTGGTTTAACTGTTTAAAAATTTGGTGTGGTTTGATGCAATTGACTGTCTTACTTGTCCATTTCAGAGACCATTGAAGAGTCTATCATATATCTGTGTTTCTGGAGTCAATTTTTGGTCAGACCTGGAAAGCTGGGCTGATTTGCGTCCTGAAAGGGCATTGCTCAAGCAAAGAGGAGGCGATGGCCGTGTTGTAGTATCGCTAGGTTTTTTTATATATGGGGATAAAGGCAACGTTACGGGGCCGCAGGTTCGATACTGCACCAACATTGATGATTGAGTCTGAATTTTATTTTTAAAAATCGGAAGACCACCAAATCATTGTGAACTGTCGGGAAACACGCATCTGGGTAATTGTTGTAAGTATTTGGTTAACACTCAATGGCCATACTAAAAGGCCCAGCAAGTCATTCAGTTATTTCAATCGTTACAAATTCTCAAAACAATGAAGCCAGACAGATCACGGGACATCGATCTTGGCATTGTGAAAGAATGGCTGGACGTGTCCTGTAGACACGACGAAGTCTTCTGCACAAACACAATTGAAAGAGCTGCCTCATGAATAACTCAAGCAACAACAGAAATGTCACAATCACGCCATCATACCTGACAGAAAATATATTCACAGACAGCAAGGTCAACAAACCTAGACCTTTCCTGTCTGAACAGCAGAGTTGGCGACACAGTGATATGCTGTCGGGAGGGAAGTGTTTGGGGAATTTTCAATATTGATGCTGGAACGCATGAGCTGTCATGGATTCAGTTTAAACATGAGCAAGGATAGATCGAACTGATTACCAAATTGTGTCCTCACTCCAACTAAAGAATCAGTACTTCTTCATGTTAAGAAACAGTAAGCAATGTTTACAAAATTGTAAGCAATGGCATCCGGTTTAGATGTGTCGAATGCTTCCACTCTTTTGAAAACCTATCAACTATTACCAGACAATAAATATTTCCTTCGCTGGGCGTGAGTTCAATGAAATTCATCTTAAAATGTTGAAAAGGTTTTTGGGGATGGGTGTGTGCTGCCTGGCTCATCTGTATTCCCCTCCCCGCATTATTAATGACACTATATTCACAAGATTTCTCGTAATAATGAGTAAATCCCTTACTGTATCAGTGTGCCGAAATACTGTCATACATCCCCCCTTTTGACACATTGTCCTCACCGTGGCATAGAATGGAAATAATGATGGTGAAAGACAGGGTTTACCATTGGGGCTACACCATAAGCCTTCCATGACACTGCATCTTGCTTTCGTCCACTCACACTTTTCTTCCTGCGTGGCCAGTGACTGTAACTCCTGTACGTCTGCGGTTGGGGTACAATTTATTTTTTCATACACATGGCAATCTGCTCACTTATTGGTTGCAGGGTTACTGTTTTCACTGCTGAGTCTGCCCTTGCATTGTCTTGAGAAATAAAATCATTATTTTTTATTATGTGGGCTTCACCCAGTGATTGATTTCGGCAACAGGACTGCCTCCAGGAGGTCAGAAATCAGATCACAGTGTGTGATGGGCTTTCTCGTGGAGGTCAAGTAGCCCTTGTGTTTTCACAGCGTTCTAAAATCATGGACATCCCGAATGTATATCTGCTATCAGTGTAAATATTCACTGTCTTTCCCTCAGCCAACTTTTAGGCTTCAGTCAAGGCAATCAGCTCCACTGCTTACACTGACAGATGAGAAGGGAGTAATCCCGCTTTGACTATATCGTCGGTCATTCCCAACACTTTCCTGATCCGTCTCCTTGCTCCTGAATGCTGACTCGTCCGCAAAAACTCCATATCTGGATTCTGAAGTGGTAAATTCTACACATCTAATCTGGGGCTGCAAATTTCATTAGTTACAGTGACACAATCATGTGGGTCCACGTCTCCTTCTGTGGCGGGACGGCATTGCAGGGTGAAGGACGTTAAATCGCTTTATTGTAATGTTAGGCATCTCCAAGAGGACAGGAGTATATCTGAGCTAACATGCTGCTGCCATGTGTCCGGTCCTTTGTTCAGAAAGCAGCAAGGATAATGCATATGGGACCAGAAGGGTTAATTCATCGTAGCCAGCTATATCCCTGGACGCTACAACTGCTTTGTCAGCTGCATCCACGGCGCGCAGGCATTTTGGCAATCCTGCCGCAACGGGGTCGAGTTTAACTGCAAAACAGCGACCCACCTCAACCTTCCCCCATGATTCTGCAACAGCACAGATGTCACGCAGCCACACTTCCTATCCATCGTTTGTACAAAAGGTTTGTTTGAATTCGGAATTCTCAGCATAGGTGAAATATTGAGAGCCCTTTTTAATTCGACAAAGGCACTCTCGGCCTCTGGGGTATACAGCAACGGACTGTGGTTCTGCAATCCTTAGCCATGGGCTATGTCACTTCGGGGCACCTCAAGGTTTGCGTAATGTGGGATCAACGTTCTACAGTAGGAGCACATGCCCAGAAATGGTTAGTAACTGTTTCTAAGTGTGAGGCTTTGGAATTTTCTGGATTGCTTGAACTCTGTCTTGACCAATGGCCTTGCCTTGTTCAAATATTAATTGACCTAAGAACTTCACCTGTTGTTGCACAGATTGTAGCTTTGCGAGACTGGTTTTCTGTAGTTCCCTTGCTATATGGCAGATCAACGCAAGGGTATCCTTCTCACATTGTTACTTTGATGGTGCCGCTATCAAGCAATCATCTACATACTGCAAAAGCACTGACTTCGAAGTTACAGCAAGAGTCTCCAGACTCCTGCGTAGAGCCTCATTATATAAGGTGGGGTCTCAGAGTAACCTTGACAAAGTTGTGTAAAGGTATATGACTTCGCTTTTAATGAAATAGCGAACCAGAATTGACTATCTGGGTGCACAGGTACACTAATGAAGTTATTTGCTAAACCCACAACAGAGAACCATTTATGGTACGGTGGAATTTGAGACAATATAGTATAGGGTTTGGGAACATTTCGGGCGTGCGGGATAATAGAGCTATTGACTGCCTGCGGGTCTTGAACAAGCCTCCATTCTCCGGTTCACTGGGAATGTATGCCTTTTTGACCGGAAAAATGGGGGATCTCACCGGTGAGTTTTCAGAGGGATTTATCACTCTAGCCTTTAGGAGGGATTCAAATAATGGAATAATTCCATCTATGGCTTTGGGTTTTAGTTGGTATTCCGCTCACTCGGCACCATTTATAATCTTGGGTCTGAGACTTCTATCTTAGCGTAACACCAGGCTATCCCCCTAGGCTTTACAGGGTTAGTGGGCGTGACCAGGACTGTCCTATCTGCCTGAGTTAGCCAAGTTTGTTTCATCTTATATATCCGCACATCTGCATTGAACAAGATATCCACATCGTCCCTGAAGACCCAACCTTTCGTTCTTTGTGCCTTTAGTACCCATGGTCCCAAATCCTGCCACCTGCCACCAGACACCTTCCCCAGTGACATATGAGGAGGGGAAACTTCCACATTAAAAATATAGGCTCTGCTTGCTGTTACAGATACCTTAGATAAGTTCACACTGGCTGCAAATGTGATCAATTCAATAAGAATCGCACAACAACTAATCGGGTTTAACCATTCTCCTGAACCAATCCTTCTCATATAGTTCGTCTTGGCCGTCACGTTGTATGTGTGTTGTGCAACATATCGTATGTCCAGCAAAAAAATCGTCGTTAATAGGATTAACATGGTTGCTTGCTTCCAGTGTGAGTGAATCGCTCACTGAATGTATCACCTCTTTGGCTTATTCGCAAGTCATGTATACACACACAAACACACACACACATATATATATATATCATTTCCAGCCTTTACTGGTAAATGTTCTCGTTGTATTACCTGGAAGCTCGTCGGAGTACAACGAAAGTCCAACCCCATTCTCCCTCTGAGATCCTAACCCATCATGTTCAAAGGACAAAATTCCGAAAACAAGAAGGAGAATTGGAATGTTTCCCCATTACGAGTTTTGCACAGTAGGGGTGCGGAAAATCTCTCCTGCACCTCGACTCCTGATGCACCCATTCTGTTCACGAATTTTTCACTCATCTTTATTTACGTATATTGTATAAACTTGCTTAATTTAAGGACTGAGTAAGTTGCCCCTGTATCTGCCAAAAAGGTAACTGATGTACATTCCACATATAACATAGAGGTACACATCGACTTAGACGCATTATTGTGATTATGAACAGACTGTCCACATTTCGAAATCTCAGCGCTCAACACAGAGGTTGGACATGTCTCAGTGCCCGTCAGATTAGTAGAAGAGTTTAGTGTAAGCGAGTCCTCATTGCCAACCAGAAGGGAAAGGGGCTTACCTGTACCTGGTTGGCTGCCCACCTTCACCTAAGCATTTCCCTGTCAGTCACCCTGCTGTCCAGCCTCCAGGACCGATTGAAGCATTCTGTGTGGGTATTGTCACGCCCAGTGATGCATTGCTCTGCAAACAAAGGACCCGGCAGATCTATCTCTGCCCGCGCCTCTTCCACGACCTCTTCCACTTCATCTTCACCGACCTCCACCACTGCCTCTCTCTCTTCCTGCAGTACCTCCCTCCAACGGCTGGGTGTAAATTTGCATCATAGTAAGCTTAGATTTATGTGGTTGCAATTCCATCTTTAGTTTCCACTTATCCCTGTCTTGGATAAGCAATTTTTCAGCGTGTATCGCACGTTGTTCTATCGAATTCAGCGTTCCCGTGTCCCAGGTAGTACATGTGTCTTTTACCTTTTTTCGTTCTTTTGTCCTTCATTCCATTGATGAAACTCTTCCTCAAGTTGGCCTCATATGGCATGATTTCTGCCGCCATTACGTCGTCGGGTGATCTCAGTCCACTATGGGCATTATGGATTTCAGTGAGGTGCGTAAGTTACTGGGACACTGTCTCACCTTTCCGTTGTTGACAAATTGCTATTTTGGTCATGTTCATTCGTACTGGAAATGCCTCCCAACAGGCGGTTGCCAGTGCTGCAACGAAAGCATTGAAGTCTCCGTTCTGCTCCGCTTGCGAGTTGGCTACTCTGACATTGACATTTGCAGCTGGGTTTCGTGACATTGGCGCCTAGTTTTCATCCCAGGAGACGTCTCATCTCATGCGACGTGGGATGGAACTCAGGGCAGAACTTTGTCACTTCTTTGGCAAACTGATTACTTCCAATCTCGCATGAGTCAGCCAAATGCCCATAGGCACTTCCAGATCCTTCATGGTCCATGGCCGGTGGACCAACACTGCATACCCTTCTTGACCTTAACTTCGACCATTGGGGCTGAAACAGAACTACCTGGTTGGATGGTTATACGCCAGTACCCTCACTGTCTGAATCATGATCTGTCGGAGGTGTTTGCGAACAGGCCCTGTTCGCGATCACCTCCTCCTTTTGGGCTTCTTGCTTCAATTGGTTGTGGGTGCGGCGTGCGATGGTTGATTCCGCAGTCCCTGAGGTGGCGGCCGTTGACCTGGAAAGTTCGCCAGGTGTATCTCGTCGGAGGGGGGGGGGGTATTGGTCTCAGAGCGCAGTCATCAAGGACGGAATCAGAAACATACTTAAGACACTGTACAGCGTCGTTAGTGTGTTTTGCGCGTGCGTCTGCATGTGTGCTCGTTTTTGTTCGTGTATTTGGTCTATCGCTTAGTTGACATTTCCTTTATCTGATGTCAGCCTTAGCCTTACACATAGTCTAAGCACTCCAAGTGGCAGATTCTATTTTTCCCTTCATTTTCTCCTTCTTTCTCTCTCCAACATCGACCCGGATAATTTTATCTGACTTCTATTAATACTTCCTCCCTCAAATAAACCACACTCCTTTATCCACAATTCTAACGGCTTTACAGACTCTGGGCCGTAATTATTTAGCATGTATTGTATTTTTGGTTGGCCATTTCAAGTACTGTGTGGACTCTCCTTTTGTTTGCTCTTGCCGGAGTCCTTTTTTAATGTAACTGCCAGTGTTCAACTCTCTCTCTCTCATGTGGTACCGTTATAGAACATAGAGCATAGAACATTACAGCGCAGTACAGGCCCTTCGTCCCTCGATGTTGCGCCGTCGTGTCATACTAATCTGAAGCCCATCCCCGTTACACTGTTCCATGTACGTCCATATGCCTGTCCAATGACGACTTAAGTGAATTTAAACTTGGCGAATCTACTGCCGTTGCAGGCAAAGCTTTCCATACCCTTACTACTCTCTGAATAAAGAACCTACCTCCGACATCTGTCTTAAACCTCTCTTCCCTCACTTTAAAGTTGCGTCCCCACGTGTTTGACGTTCCCATACTTGGAAGAAGGCTCTCCCTGTCCACCCTTTTTAACGCTCTGATGTCTCTATTAAGTCACCTCTCAACCTTCTTCTTTCTAACGAGAACAGCCTCAAGGCCCGCACCCTTTCCTCGTAAGACATTCCTTCCATACCAGGCAACATCCTAGTAAATCTCCTTTGCACCCTTTCCAAAGCTTCCACATCCTTCTTATATTGCTGTGACCAAAACTGTACACAATACTCCAAGTGTAGGCCGGACCAGAGCTTTGTACAGATGCAGCATAACCTCCTGATTGCGGTACTCAATCCCTGTATGAATAAAGGCTAAAGCACTGTATGCCTTCTTAACAACCCTGTCAATCTGGGTCGAAACTTGCATGGATCTGTGTACATGGACAACGAGATCTCTCTGCTCAGCTGCACACCCAAGAATCCTACCATTAGCCCAGTACTTTGCATTCCGAATATTCCGCCCAAAGTGTATCACCTCACACTTGTCCACATTAAACTCCATTTGCCACTTCTCAGCCCAGCTCTGCATCCTATCTATGTCTCTCAGCAACCGAGGACATCCTTCGTCACTATCCACAACACCACCGACCTTAGCCTCATCCACAAACTTACTAACCCACCCTTCTAAGCCCTCAATCAGGTCATTTTTAAAAATGACGTACAGCCGTGAACCCAACACCGACCCTTGCGGAACGCCGCTCGTAACTGGACACCAAAATGAACATGGTCCATCAACTACAACCGTCAGTTTTCTTTCAGCAAGCTACTTACTGATCCAGACTACGATGTCTTCCACAATCCCATTCCTCTGCATTTTGTGTAATATCCTACTCTGGGGAACCCGATCGAACGCCTTGCAGAAATTCATCACACCACATCAACCGGTTTACTCTCATCTACCTGTTTGGTCACTTTGTCAAAAAAACTCAATAAGATTCGTCGAGCACGACCTACCCTTCACAAAGCCGTGCTGACTGTCCCTGATCAGACTATTCTTTTCTAGATGGTTATAAATCCAATCTATTATAACCGTTTCCAACACTTTACCAACAACTGAAGTGAGACTCACTGGTGTGTAATGACCAGGGTTGTCTCTACTACCCTTTTTGAACAAGGGAACCACATTTGCTATCCTCCAGTCCTCAAGCACTGTTCCTGTAGACAATGATAATTTGAAGATCAATGCCAAAGGCTCGGAAATCACTTCCCTTACTTCCCAGAGGATCCTAGGATAGATACCATCCAGCCCAGGGACTTGTTTATTTTCACACTCTGCATTATTTCTAATACCTCTTCCTTGTGAACCTCAATCTCATCTAGACTAGATGCAAATATATCTGTATCTTCCTCGCCAACATTTTCATTTTCTATGGTGAACATGGTCGAAAAATATTTATTTAATGCTTCCCCTATCTCCTCTGACTCCACACACATTTTCCCACTATTATCCTTGATTGACCCGAATTTAACTCTCGTCATTTTTTTATTCCTTACATACGTATGGAAATCCTTAGGGTTAACAGTGACCCTATCCGCCAATTACTTCTCATTACCCATTACCAGCCATCTGGATACAAATTGTCTGAATGGTAGAAGGCAGAGAGTGGTGGTGTAGGGTTGCTATTCTGACTGGAGGCCTGTGACCAGTGGAGAGCCAAAAGGATTAGTGCTGGGCCCTCTACTTTTCGTCGGTTACATAAATGAATTGGAAATGAGCATAAGAGGCATAGTCAATAAGTTTGCAGATGACACCAAAATTGGAGGTGTAGTGGACAGCAAAGAAGGTAACCACAGAATCTTGATCGGATGAGCCAATGGGCTGAGAAGTGGCAAGCGGAGATTAATTCCAATACATGCGTGGTGCTGCATTTTGGGAAAGCAAAGCTCAGCAGGACTTTTCCACTTAACGGTCAGGTCATAGGGAGTGTTGCTGAACAAAGGGACCATGGAGTGCAGGTTCATCGCTCCTTGCAAGTGGAGTCGCTGGTAGATTGGATAGTGAAGAAGGCGTTTGGCATGCTTTCATTTATTGGTCACAATATTGCGTCCATTTACTTGCTGTCCAGGACCTTGTTTAGGCTGCTTTCGGAATATTGCATGCAATTCTGGTCTCCTCGGAAAGAAGTTGTGAAACATTAAAAGGTCTAGAAAAGATTTACAAGAACGTTGCCAGCGTTGGACGATTTGAGCTTTCGGGTGAGGCTGAACAGGTTGGGGATGTTTTACATCGAGCGTCGGAGGCTGGGGGTGACGTTATGGAGTTTTATAAAGTTATGAGGGACATGGATAGGAAAAGTAGCCAAAATATTTTCCTGGTTGTGTGTGAGCCCACAATTAGAGGTCATAGCTTTAGGGTGAGAGGTGAAGGATATAAGAGAGATCTAAGAGACAACTGTTTCACACAGAGTGTTGTACGTGGATGGAATGACCTGCCAGAGCAAGTGGTGGAGGCTGGTACAATTGCAACACGTAAAATGCACTTGGAAGAGAATATGAACAGGAAGGGTGAGGATGGATATGGGCTGGGTGCTGGTAGGTGGGTCTACATTGGGTTGGGATATCTGGTCGGCCTCGACGGCTTGGGCCGAAGGGCTAGTTTCCTTGCTGGACCTCTCGATGACTGTATGACTACCACAGATCACACCAGATGGCCGAATTTCCAAAGACCGCAATTTCCCCTCCCACGTGGTTTGTGAAGCCCTCCCATGCATCCCATCCATTTCCTGTACCTTCACACTCGAAACACACCCCTCCAACCCCAAAACGGGCAGAGCCTCTCTGGTTATCACCCTCCACCTCAGCTACCTCTGCATACAACGTCCAGCCTTCGCCATGTATCCCACCTACAAACAGAACCCAACATCAGAGATATATTAGTCTGCTCACTCTTAACCGTTTGAAAGGAAGTCCATTACTCCCGCTACTCTCTTCGTCAGGACCACTTTTACACCAATCCACCCAACCATCCTAGCGGCTTCTTTTGCCACGGCAGGAATTGCAAAACCTGGGCCCACACATCCCACCAACCAGGGTCCAAAGCCACAAAGCAACCTTCCACATCCATCAGAGGTTTACCTCAATTTCCATACATGTCAGTAACTGTATCCATTGCTCCCGATGCAGTCTCCTCTACATTTAGAAGACAGGATGCTGACTCGAAGAGAGCTTCAGTGAACACCTGCAGGACACCTGCACCGACCACCTCATTGCCAAAAACTTCGATTTGCCTCCCACTCCACCGAGAACATGCCGGTCCTGGGCCTCCTCCATCGCCACTCCCTTCCCCCCCCCTTTGCAGAAATCACACCTCATCTTCAGCCACGGGTACCACCAGCCCCATGGCATCAATGTGGATTTCACCAGTTTCCCCATGTCCCCTCCCCCAACTAATCCCCATTCCAAACTTTCATCTCAGCACGGCGCTCATGGCTTGTCTTACCTGTCCATCCTGCTTCCCATTTATCCGCCCACTCTTCCTTCTGACCTGTCACCATTCCCCCACTTGCATCCACCGTTTACACTCTCAGGTGCCTTTCCCAAGCCCCACGCAACTGCCATTTAATCTCTCCAACGCCGAGGCTGAAACCCTCAACCCGAATGAAGGGCATTTGCTGAAATGTCGATTTTCCTGCTCCTCCGAAAACTTCTAACCTTTTCGAGCAACACACTCTCAACTCCAGGATCTGCACTTCTCCTTTTTCCTACGTAAATGAAGCTGTGTTTTGAGTGTCAGCTTCATTCTATTTGTGTATTGCACGCTCTGTGCGCCCACAAATCTCAGGCAAGATATCTGACCTTGTTCTTGACTGCAGATGCTGCTTTTCATACACTTTTTAAATTCTGACATTTTCAATGTTTTACTTTATTCTCGATTCTGTACCTTCATTCTCAGGGTGATGACCGATCAACTGTGCATTAGCAGAAATTAGGTGCACTTTCCCACGTAACAAAGAATCATCACATTACTTTTGATTCCTACAAGACTTCACTGTGCAGGAAAGAGAAAAGAACACCTTTCGTAACTTAAGATCAGTTGAGTTGAAGAATGCCCATCTTTAACTGCTGCGGCCAGATCGACTAGACCGTCCTTCTCCTGAGGAGTGCTGTGAGTTTATATAAAATAATCATACACAGATGCATTAGTTTCAAGCAACAGATCAAATATTGGTGTGAAATTTTCCACCCTTTTTATTCACTTGTGTCCGAATTGTGGACAGTTCTTAATCATTCCAATCAAAGTGTGCAGACACTTCCTAATGACCCTCGCTGCATTGCTGCCCATTCCCTGTGAGAATAAATTCTCTCCTGACTGGTTAAAGGTCGTTCCCTACGGGAGAGAGTGTCACTGTATCGATGATGTCAAAATGCAGCCCGATTCTCCGGGACACTTAAATCGTTTCATGTCCGGCTGTTCCTCAAAGAGTAACATGTATTTAGGACCCACTCCAGTGCAGGTTCACAATGATTTCACACGTTGTTTATTTCACATGTAACACATCATATCAGCACTTTTACTGAAAGCTAAACATCGTGGTTGTAAACGAAATTCCAGGTGCATTTATTAAAAGGAATGTCTGCCACACCATCTGTCTACGTGATCCTGGTCTGATTGGTCGTGAAGAGATTATCAAATGTAACTTCCCAAAACACAATTTATTGGCGAGCAATCGAAATATCTCCTAAGAATGAAATCAACTTGTTAAAATCATCTCAACTTGCTAGACTTTAACTGTAACCTGGGTGGATACTACATTCGAAGGTTCTCCTGAAGTACATAAGAAACGAATTATTTCATTTTGATTGTCACTCTGAACAACTATTTCAAAACGTTATTTCTAAAACTAAAAGCTCCTTGGTAGATTTTAACTTGCTTGTTTACTGGGATTGATCAGCGCCTGATACTTGTTCTAAACGCAGCCAATATGACCCAAGATTCCTCTGTTCCTACACACTTTCAGGAATCCTTTAACCCTGTATTCTGCATTGAAATTCGCACTTCCAAAATGAACGACTTCACACTTGTTCGGGTTTAACTCTATATGCCACATATCAGCCCAGTTCTGCAACCTCGCAATGTTCCATTGCAATCCACAACAGCCGAATACACTATCGACAATTCCACCAACCTTAATGTCATCGGCAAAATTACTACCTCACCTCTCTTCTACCTCATCTAACTCATTTATAAAAATCGCAAAGAGCAGAGCTCCCCTAACCAATTCCGAAGGACGTTCACTGGACACCGACCTCCACGATGCCCGATCCAATAATCTTCAGTGTCCACTAGATGTCACTGTTATTGAGGAATTTTTTATGTAACGTATTACGTCTGCTAACGTTAACGTTAACAGACGAAAATGAACTGAGTATCCTGCATTACTTTGCCGCTTTCTAAAGTTCAGGAAATACTCCTGTCTCTAATTTATTATCCTGTATTAAAGCAAAAAGGCTTTCATGGTGAAGGAAGAAACGGAAATCAATTTTTACATCGTTTTGATTTAGTGAAGGATTGTAGGATTTCATATCTGTCCCTCCTGACTCTGCCAGTTCATGGCTCGTTATATATTCTCCACTCACTAATACGTTTACTCATCATTGGATAAAATTAATATATGTTGTCAGTGTTACTAAAACATTTATCATCTGCGCGGCTGCCAAGATGTCTCAGCAGGTCGGATGATTGTTTGAATCACTTCCAACACGAGGATTGAATGAATGGCTTCTCCCCGATGTGAACCCACAGGTGCCTCAGCAGCTTGAACGCCTGAGAGTATCCTTTCCCACACACGCAGCATTATTCATAGAGAGTGGTGCAAGTATAGAATAAGTTGCCAGACGGAGAGGTAGAGGTTGGTGGAAGGACAAAGTTTATAATGCATCTGGATTGGTAAATAAATAGGAAGAGTTGAGAGAGTTATGTGTCAAATGCTGACAGATGAGATGAGAGTTATAAATGATATATTGTCAGCGTGGATAAGTTGGACTGAAGCATCTGATTCTGTGCTTTCAATTTCTATGATTCTCTCTCTCTCACTCTCTCTCTCTGTCATGTCTCTCTGCGATCTGCCCTCTGTTCAGACAAAGAGCTGGGATTGGGGCTGGATCTGTGGAAAGTGGATAGCTCCCACTTCTCATCATTTTTACCCAATCATATCCCTGGGAATGGATAAACTGAAGTCTACTCCAGTACTGGCAGACTTCGAGTTTGTTCTATGCAATGGAGGTGTGTTTGACGAAGACATGGAGGGTGTGTGAGACTCAGAGTGGGAGAATGTTGGTGAAAAACATTGTGAGGCTGTGTGAGACGAAAAAAGGAATGATGTATGTGACCCGACAGGCAGCGTATGTGTGACAAAGATAGGCAGGATGCGTGTGTCCTCAAACATGAGAGAGGTTTTAGATAATGTATTTATGTTCGGACTTGCCATTGAATGATTTGATAGACTGTTTGCATATCTAGCTGACATTTAATGTTTTTTTTCTGGAAGTATTAGCATGAAATATTTCATTTACAATCCCTCAGCACTGTCACTCCGACAGCACTCACTGCCCCACACTGAACGGGCGACGATGGTACTTACTCAGCACTGACCCTGTGACAGTACCCTCTCGCTCAGTACTGACACTCCAACAGTACCTGCTCCCTCTACACTAACCCTCTGACAGTGCCCACTCCCTCAGCATTGATCCTGTTACAGTAACCGGTTCTTCAGCACTAACCATCTGAGAGTATCTGCATCCTCAGCACTGATGATCTGACAGAGTCAGCTCCCACAGCACTGACCCTCCAAAAGCGCCGCTCTTTCAGCACTAACCTTTTGTATTGTAAAGGGAAAGCACCGTTCCGTCAGTTCTGGCTCTCCGACAATGCATACTGTCTTTCTCTCTCATTGGAGCCTGGTCCTGGTGCACTATTTTACTCACTTGCACAGTGTTCAGAAGATTTGAAGTAACCAAAGATATCTTCGGAGAATTCCTGCGCCAAATGATAATAATCTCCTGCGAGTTAAGGAAACAGAGGAAGATGAGCTGAAAAACTATTTGTCCCTATCAACTTTGATGAATTCCTGTCTCATCCTCGACACAGATCCAAAACCTACGGCCAGATGCCTCTTACTAACAGTCACCGGCAATATTGGATTTGGTATCAGGTAATGGATAGGCCAGGCGTTACATTTGGATGTAGGTGAGCAATTTCGTGATCGCAAAACCAATTCGGTTACGTTCACTTAAGCAATAGAAAGGGATAGTTCCATACTGCAGGGAAAGTCTTATGGCGGACGGAGAGGCAATTATCATGCGATTTGGCAAGATTTAATATTCACAGGATGTGGAAGGAAACGGATGGGATGACCACAATTGAAATGTGGAACTTACTAAAGGAACTACTATTGCACGTACTTGATGAGTATGTACCTGTCAGGCATGAAGAAGTTTTTGAGCGAAGCAGCCGTCGTTTACTAAAGAAGTTGAAGCTCATGTCAAGAGAAAGAAGAAGGCTTATTTTAGGGTTTGACGTGAAGGTTCAGTTGGGGCGATTGAGAGTTACAAGTTAGTTAGGAAAGACCTGAACAGAGAGTCCAGCAGAACCAGGGGAGGATATGAGAAGTTGTTTGTGGATAGAATCTTAGAAAAACCTAAGTATTTCTACGTGAATATGGAGAATAAAAGAATGACGACAGTATGATTAGGACCAATCAAATATAGTAGTGAGGAATTGTGTGTGGAGTCAGAGGAAATAGGAAGGGGCCAAATGAATAACTTTCGTTAGTATTCATACTGAATTAGATCAACGTTGTCGAGGAGAATCTGAGATACAGGCTACTAGACTAGATGTGACTGAGCTTTGCAAGGAGGACCTGTAAACAATTCTGGAAGGTGTAAAAATCAGTAAGTCCCCTGGGTCAGATGAGACCTATTCAAGGATTTCCTGGGAAGCCAGGGAGGAGATTGTAGAGCCTTTGCCTTTGATCTTTATTTCGTTATTGTCAACAGGAATATCACTCGATGATTGGAGAAAAGCAGAAGTTGTTCCCTTGTTCAAGAAGGGTAATACAGACGACCCAAGTAATCATATACCAATAAGCCTTCCATCTGTTGGATGAACAAATTATGTAAATGATTATGAGAGATAGGATTGACAATCATTCAGCAAGCAACAATTTGATTTCAGATGGTCAACATGGTTTCGTGAGTTTTTTGAGAAGGTGCCCAAACATGTGGATCAGGGTATGGCACTTGACGTGGTGTACATGGACGTCTGTAAAACCTTTGATAAGATTCCACATGTTAGACTGTTGGAGGAAATGCGGAGGCATGGGATTGACGATGATTTCGCAGTTTGGATTAGAAACTGGCTTTCTGTTAGAAGGCAGCAAGTGGTGGCTAGTGGAAAATATTCAGACTGGAGTTCGGTTACGTATGGTGCGGCACAAAGATCGATTTTGAGACCACTGTTGTTTGTCATTTTCATAAATGACTAAAACGCAGGCATAAGTGGATGGGTTAGCAAGCTTGTAGATAACACTAAAGTTGGTGGAGCAGTGGACAGTGTGGAAAAATGTTGCAGTTTGCTAGGGAGCTCGAATAAACTGCAGAATTGGTCTTAGAGGACGGAAATAAAGTTCAATGCATCTACATTTGAGGTGATTCACTTTGGGAACCTCAGCAGGAAGGCTGAGTTAATGGTAAGATTCTTGGTAATGTGGATGTACATAGGGATCTTGGAGTCCATGTACAGAGATTCCTGAAAGTTACAAGCCAGGTAGATAGTGCTGTTAATAAGGCATACGTTGTGTTAGGTTTATTTGGTAGAGGATTGAGTTCCTGAGCCAAAACGCCATGCTGCAACTATACAAAGCACATGCGTGGCTCCACTTGAAATATTTTGTACTGCCTGGTCGCCCCATTCCAGGAAGGATGTGGAAGCATTGGAAAAGTTGCAGACGAGATTTAACAGGATATTGCCTGTTCTGGAGGGAAAGTCCTATGAGGAAAATCTGAGAGACTTGGGTCTGTTCTCATTGGAAAGAAGAATGCTAATAATGGATTTGACACAGAGTTCCAAGATGATAAGAGGATTCGATAGGATGGACAGTGGAAGATTTTTTTTCGGATGATGATGTATGACTGTATGGGTGGTCATAAATACAAATTGAGGGGTTCGAGATTTAAGCTAGATGTCAGAGGCAGGTTCTTTGCTCAGAGAGTAGTATGGGCGTGGAATGCCCTGCCTGTCGATGTAGTTAGCTCAGCCACATTAGGGAGATGTAAACAATTCTCGGATAAGCACATGGATAATGATGGGATAGTATGGGGGATGAGCTGAGATTAGTTCACAGGTCAGCGCAACATCGAAAGCCGAAGGGCCTGTGCTGCGCTGTATTATTCTATATTCTGAAGCCAAATATCCACTTCTGGAACCTCCAACCCCATGGCATCAATTGGGATTTCACCAGTTTCCACATTTCCCCTCCCCCACCTTACCCCACTTCACAAATTCCAGCTCAGCACCGTCCATATGAGCTGTCGCATTTGTCTCATTTCCTTCCCACCCATGTAGATCACCCTCCCCTCCAAACTATCAAAATTACACCCTCCCCCGTGCACCTATTGGTATCTCAGCTACCTTCAGCCCAGCTCCATCATCTCACATGTATCTCTCCACACTCGAGGCTTCCAACCAAATTCCTGATGTATGGCGTTTGCATGAATTGTGGTTTTCCTGCTCCTCAGAGACTGCCTGACATGCTTTGATTTTCCAGCACCACATTCTTGACTCTAATCGCCAGCATCTGTACTACTCACTTTCCCCTATTAAACATGGGTGTCCTTAACTTCCACTCTCCCTCTCCTGACTCCATTTTCAATAAAGTTTAGAGACCTGTAAACAATACATCAGCTATGTCCCAAGAACAGCACGAGACATATCTTGGTTTTCGATTAATTTGCAGGCTCCTTCGTTTCAGTCATTCGCTGCGATAATATCACTTTCATTGTGAGCATTACGAAAGGACATTCTTTTTAGGAGAGAAAAAGAATCAGTCTGTCACTAACCTTTGTTGTTTCATGCACGAGGGCACCCAGACTCTTCCGAAACGCACTTTTTTGGAATTTCTTTTGATTTTAATTGCAATCAGTCTTTTGACTCTTCCTACCAAATGCATGACCTCAAACGCCCGACATGAAATTGCACCTTCAAGGATTTTGCCCACCCACTGAACCTGTGTCTATCCATTTCCAGATTCCGCTGTCCTCATCACAACATGCCCTTCCATCTATTATGTATCGTCACTAAAACTGAACACATTTCACTCAGCCAATTCATACCAGTCATTAATGCAGACATAAATCATTGAAGTCCTATGACTGAGCTTTCCAGCACTTGAGTAATTACACCTTTGCAACTTAAAAAAATACCCAATAATCAAGATTTTGTGTCATCCATTAAGTAAACAATGGACAAGCCTGGCCTTTGTTTTTACTCAACACCGTGAATTCCTACCTTGTGTAATGGCTTTTGATGTGGTCTCTTATGGAATGCCGACCAAGATTGATCAACTCGGCATGTCATATTACCAAAGAACTCTGACAAAGTTGCCAAGGGTGTTTTTCCTTTCAAATAATGATGTTGACTCAGTTTGTCTCCAATCAACTTTTCTCAACGTCCTGCTATTTCTTTCTTCACAATGGTCTTTCGCAGTTTCCAAGTGACAGACAAGACATTGGAACAGATGGAAGTTATTCGGACCATCAGGTCGTCTCTACCTTTTAATGAGGTCATGTCTGACTTGGTTAATTTTCAATTGCAAAGTTCCGCCTTATCCCCGTTTCCCTTTATTCCCCAAGTGACTAATTGGCTCGCCATCTCAGCCTTGATCAAACCCAGCCTTGACAGCTCTCTATTGTAATGAATTCTGCAGATTTGCTACCCTCTGAAAGACAGAAAATTCTTCTCATCTGTGTGTCAAGTGATTAAGAGCTCACCTGAGATTAGGCTCGATATATTCTACACAAATGTCGTTTTTCAGTAAATATCTTCAGTCCCAGTCCTCTGGAAACTGACCCTAATCGGTGGCAACATTTCCTGCAGAACATCAACCCGCCCATCCGCAATGCGCCCTTCCCCATCATTATTAACAGACCACGGTTACAGAATCACGAGAAAACTCGGGAACAATCAAGTTACGAAAAACGCTCGAAGAGAGCCAGACTGCTGTTGTAGAAAAGTTGGTTCCTGTGACATGGATGTGTTTGCAGAGGGTGCAGAACTGTTGCCATGTCATTACAGTGAATGCCCCAGGATTTATTTTGGAAAAATAAAACTGATTGAGGACAACAATCGCTTCGGGAAGGGCAGGCTGAAGTTTGAATTCGTGAAAAGCCTGTTTCATGGATCGTGCAACGAGTCAGCCCACCCGTCTTTGTTGCGTAATTGGTCAACACGTTCATCCATTAACCGAACAGTTGGTGGTTTGGGACCACCCAGGGTCGGATCTCTCATGGCTCATACTTCATTGGTTTTCGTTCCTGCACAGCTCCGGGTTTTTAATGTGGTCAGGAAAATGTTCCCCAAACAGGAATCTAAACCGGAACCAGAAAGGATTTTTTAAAAATTGTCTTAATGGCTAATGTAAAGGAATTTGGATTTTCAGAACCTGAAACAAAAATCGTAAATGCTGGTGTTAGCCATACTACTGGGAGAAAGCGGAGTTCGAATAACCTCTGACGAAGTTCTGAAACGTTGAATCGCCCTTTCCCAGCCCAGACCCTGCTCGACCTGCTGAGTATTTTCCTGCAATTTCCGCCTTCTTTTAAGCTGAATATCGATTCCACCTATCGGGGTGGAACACCCAGACCCACTTTGTCCCGACATTTCATCGATTTGAAAGCTGTGGTTTTTGAATTCAAATGAACCAAAGAATGATTCGGAACTGCTGAGCTCCCCAGAGACAGAGACCTGGAAATGACTAATTCAACAGTCAGAGCAGGCCGTTGTGTCGTTGTGGCCGAGTGGTTAAGGCGATGGGCTTGAAATCCATTGGGGTATTCTCACGCAGGTTCGAATCCTGTCAACTACGATAGAGGGCGGTGTTTCATTTGGACTTCATTTTTTGGGATTCAGATCACGGCGGAGAGAATCACTTCATTCAGGTCATGAATGGTGCAAATCTCCAGTGCACTCAAAGAACGACACAGATGTACACTTGCATTGTCAAATTTGTTTAGACTCGTTACAACATAGGGTAAACCCTCCTGCTTAATATAAAACACAGAAACGATTTATGCCGTACAGTCAACTGCAAAAATTCGATTGGCCAAAAACTGCACAAAGTAAAAATTAAGAACTTTATTTCTACATTAAAAGAGTAATAAATTATCAAACCACGACTGACAATGTATTTCTATTACCAATTTTTACTTCCCTTTCAAAAATACTATTCAGATAAAGCTCCCAATTAAAGTTTACAAAACAGCTCTACTTTTCTCAAAACCAGGCAGCTGTAGGTTCTTTTCTTGGGATCTTCCTGTGTCTTCTTTTTCCTTGTTAGGAATTTCTGTGTCACACGTCACCGATCGAAAAGTTATTTTTCAGAGATATCTTTTTTCAAGAAGATTGTTACATACAAGGACGTGGCAGTCCTCCTCTCAACTGTTCAATGACCCCGTATCATACCTCAGAGCATCTGATTGTGTCATTTCTTTTTAAGATTTTCAATAGACACAATTCAAATTTAAATTGAAATTAATATTTTATTCTGTATAAAATTTAAACTGAGCGGTCAACTCTAAATGTTTATGTCTCTGGGAAATGAACTAATTGAGTTGTTCGACCCAGTATTACGTTGTTGTATTCTTGATAACACTTGTTGCAGTGTCTGGTTATTCTACTGCTTTTAACACTCTTAACCGTGCACCAATATGTTTAAAACATCTCACCTCTTCAGGAAAAATGAACCATTATAATGAAGATATGTTTTCACTTTAATTTTTAAATACTTTACCCTGACATACTGATAAATTTCGTATAATATTGCCTTAACCTTTTCCTATATATACACATAAAACCTTAAATAAAGACAAATCTCATCGAAACACCATAAGTTGAATCTGCGATAACCTGTCTGGGAATACATTCCACAGACACGCAACATATACGATTTAGAAATTGAAAGTCTCTACCATAAGAAGCCAACGAAAAAGTATTATATTCTTATATCGAAAACGTTTTAGCGGATTGTGGTGAGTGTACATAACCGTTTCTGAACCATTGTTCGGGCATATACATTAAATTTGTAAGGCCAGTACCAAACCCAATAGTTCTTTTCCGATTGTGGAGCATTTCCTCTGGTAGATGTGGATGTTCTTTGAAAAGTAACCAACTGGCAGTTCAATCCCAGGCTTATTTTTCCTGTTGACGTACAGGTCCAACTCAATCGTCACTACCATCAATGGCGACTTTTAACGTTTTTGAGAAGTTTGGTGTAGGTTCTGGTTTGGTGGTTAATATCGACTTCAAATGGTCGAATGTCTCCTGGTATGGTACTGTTCACTGAAATGTTCTGTTCTTATTCAGCAAATCGGGTAACGGTGCCACTAAACGAATATAGTTTGGAACTGACTTCTGGCAGACTCCGCTGAGTCTGAAGAATTGAAGAAACTCTTTCTTCGAAGTTGATCATGGAAATTCCTCTGTCGCCTTCGTCTTTACGCTCCGGGGGACATCGACCTTCCATGAGCGCTGTTACATCCCAAGAACGTCACCTCTGCTTTCGTGAATTATGTTTTATTTATGTTTAGCATCAATTCTGGTTCTCGTGGTCGTTCAAAGAGCTCTGCCAACAGTCTTTTGTGATCATTCCTTGAATTGCTAAAGATCACAACATCGTCCAAATACACTGCACAGTTTGTCAACCCAGCCACAACTCTGTACATGTGTGTTTCGAGTGTGGCGGGCTTGTTCTTCAGTCGGGGAGAAAGTGAGGACTGCAGATGCTGGAGATCAGAACTCAAAATGTATTGCTGGAAAAGCGCAGCAGGTCAGGCAGCATCCAAGGAACAGGAGAATCGAAGTTTCGGGCATGATTCCTGAAGAAGGGCTTATGCCCGAAACGTCGATTCTCCTGTTCCTTGGATGCTGCCTGAACTGTTGTTCTTCAGTCGAACGTGCATCACTTTAAACGGATATTGCCTGTATGGAATTACAAACGCAAAAATCTGTTCACCAACTTTGATAATAGTATCTGCCCGTGCCTACGCATTATGCTCGCATGATGGCCCATCTGATCAAGATCCTGCTGTAATCTGTGGTAACCTTCTTTGCTGTCCACTCATCCTCCAATTTTGGTGTCATCTGCAAACTTACTGACTATGCCTCTTATCCTCAAATCCAAATCATTTATATAAAAGAAGAAAAGTAGAGGACCCAGCACCGATCCTTTTGGCAGTCCACTGGTCACAGGCCTCCACTCTGAAATGCAACCCTCCACCACCATCCTCTGCCTTCTACCGTTCAGCGTGTTCTGTATCCAAATGGCCAGTTCTCCCTGTATTCCTTCAGATCTAACCTTGCTTCCCATGGCAAACCTTCTTCAACGCCTGACTGAAGTCCATATAGATGACATCTACCGCTGTGCCCTCATGAATC
This sequence comes from Chiloscyllium punctatum, assembly GCF_047496795.1. Taxonomy (NCBI): domain Eukaryota; kingdom Metazoa; phylum Chordata; class Chondrichthyes; order Orectolobiformes; family Hemiscylliidae; genus Chiloscyllium; species Chiloscyllium punctatum. The sequence goes on along the minus strand of NC_092773.1, from coordinate 46,797,284 downwards.
CTCTTACTGGAATGGAAAATTATCCATTTACAATGAAATTTGAAAGATAATGTTTTTCTAACATTTAATGTTGTGCTGAGCTTTAAAAACAATACTTTGATGAGTTTTACAGTCAGTTTGTCTCTATATCAGTTTGAGAAACAAACAACTCGACCTTCCGACAGTCGAACTCAGTGCAAGCAGAACTGTTATGATAGAAAAACAACTTGTGTTTTCCCAGTCTTTGCAATTAAGTGTGTGATTAAAAAAACAGTATGAAGCAAATATCTGAACAATACTCACATAACCCTTACATTGAGGCATTGAGATGAATGGACCGGGGTCAAATCTGCAGAATTGAAATATAGCTGTTTTCTTTGCTCTTGCTAGTAGTTGAGTCAAGTCGATTTAATTTTCACGACATTGAACTTGGGGACTCGTCCCAGGACCAGGCGTCTGGATGGGATTCTGAAGATTCCCACGAGGCATAGGTGGCAGTGCCTTGAAGGTGTTTCACTTCATATCGAGCGCTGAATTGGCCCTTATGCGTGAGAGCGCTGAGAATCGGTCGATCGCCCAAGCGAATCGAATAGAGTCGGGGTAAGAATCGTGGCTTAAGTAATCCTACATAGAGACTCAATCTAATAGAATAAATACAGCAGGAACATGCTTCAGTAAACTCTCACGTGGTATTAGAGCAAAGCCCAAGGAAAGGGGATTGCCGTTTCTCGAGTGTTTCACAGACAGCACATTTAAGGGTGGTTTTAGATTTGGAGCCACCACTGGCTGACTTGGACTCACCAAAGGTGTACTGGATACTTGGATATTTGGTTTAGGAAAACCAAGGCATTGAGGTGGACGTGTCCAATGTGAGAGGGGTCCTCTGGAGGTAAGTAAGCAAGGCAAAGGGAAATGATAATGGTACCACGTGAGAGAGAGAGAGAGTTGAACACTTTTCCAGTAAAACTAAAATTGGGCTCTGGCAAAAGCAAACAAAAGGAAAGTCCACACAGTACTTGAAATGGCCAACCAAAAATACAATACATGCTCAATAATCACGGCCCAGTGTCTGTGAAGCAGTTAGAATTGTGGATCTAGGAATGTAGTTTTCTAGAGGGAGGAAGTTTTAGTTATAGATAGCTGGAAATATTGAGGTGGAGTTTGGAGGAGATGAAAAGGAGAAAAGGAAGGGAATTTTGAACCTGTGAATTGGAGTGTTTATAACATGTAAGGCTGAGGCTGACATTAGGGAAAGGAAATCTCAAATAAGTGATAGATTAGTCCATGTACAAACACCAGCGCACACGCAGACGTGCACATATAACATACTAATGAAGTTGCCTCAGGGTCTGCTGAATCACCGATTGCACGCCATACCTGAAACCAATTGAAGCAAGAAGCCCAAAAGAAGGCCGATCACTCCAAGAAGGAAAGGGATCCAGGGCCTCTTAGCAATCAATCCCCGACAGATGGTGAGTCAGACAGTGAGGGTACTGGCGAATGATCAACTAACCAGGCAGTTCGGCAAGCCCCAATGGTTGAAGTTGCAGGTCCAGAAGGGTATCCAGTGTTGGTCCACCGGCCATGGACTATGAAGGATCTGGAAAGTGCCTACGGGCAGTCGCTTGACTCAAGCGAGGTTGGAGGTCAAACGTTCGCCAAAGAAGTGACAAAGTTCTATACTGAGTTCCGTCCCATGTCACATGACATCAGACATTTCCTGGGACAAAAACTAGGTGCCGATGACACTAAAATCGAATATAACTGGCCAACCGCAAACATTCATGCCAGAGTAGCCAACACACAACCGGAGCAGAACGGAGACTTTAATGCTTTTGTTGCTGCGCTGGCAACCGCCTTAAAGGAGGCATTCCCAATGCGAATGGAAATCACCAAAATAGCAAAGTGTAAATAACGGGAACGTGAGACAGGGTCCCAGGACCTTAAGCGCCTCACTGAAGTCCATAACGACCGCTGTGGACTGAGACCACCTGACGACATAACAGCGGCAGAAATCATGCCGTATGAGGCACACCTGAATAACTGCTTCATCAATGGAATGAAGGACGAAATAACGAAAACAGGTGAAAAACACGTACTACCTGGGACACGGGAAAGCTGAATTTGATAGAACAACATGTGATACATGCTGAAAAATTGTTTGCACAAGAGAAATATAAGCGGAAGCTAAAGATGGAACAGGAAGCACATAAAGCTCAGCTTACTATGATGCAAATTGTCACCCAGCCGTTGGCGGGAGGTGCTGCAGGAAGAGAGAGAGGCAGAGGTGGAGGTCGCAGAAGATGAAGTGGAAGAGGTCGTGTAAGAGGCGCAGGCAGTTGTAGATCTGGCGGGTCCTTTGTTTGCAGAACAATGGACCAGTGGGCGAGACAGTGCCCACACAGACAGCTTCAACCGGCCCTGGAGGCTGAACAGCATGGTGACTGACAGGGAAAGGCTGAGGTGGAGATGGGCAGCCCAGAAGATAAGCCTCTTTCCTTTATGCTTGGCAACGAGGATTCGCTTCTGCTTCTTTTTTCTACTAATCTTACGGACACTGAGACATGCCCAACCTCTATGTTGAATGGTGACATTGCGAAAAGTGGACACGCTGTTCAAAATCACAATGATGCCTATATGAACATGCCGATCTCTATGTTATATGTGGAAGATACATCAGTTACCTATTTGGTAGATACAGGGGCAACTTACTTAGTCCTTAAATTAAACGAGTTTAGACAATCGATTAAAATAAAGATGAGTGAAAGTTTATTGAACACAATGGGTGCATCAGGAGACGTACTGCAGGAGAAATGTTCCGCACCCTTCTTGTGCAAAACTAGCCATGGCGAAGCATTCCAATTCTCCTTCTTGCTATCAGAATTTTGTTCTTTAAACCTGCTGGGTCCGGGTCTGATAGGGAGACTGGGGTTGGACTTGCTCAGTTCTCAGATGAGCTTGCATGTAATTCAAAGGGAAGATTTACCACTACAGGCTGTAAAATATGTACCACGACACCTGATGTACATCTATGCGTGGCGATTAAGCCAGAGGGTGATAAGTTCAGTGAGCGATTCACACACCCTGGAAGCAAGCAAACATGCTAATCCTATTAACACCGATTTTCTTGCTGGAGATGTGCCGCACAAAACACATACACTGTGACGGCCTGACGACCCATATGAGAAGGATTGGTTCATAAGATTGGTTAAACCAGATCAGTTGTTTTTGTGCGAAGTTTATTGGAGTGATCACAGATGTGCAGTCAGTCTGAACTTATCTAAGGTGTCTGCAACAGCAAGCACACCCTATTTTTTGATGAGGAAGGCTCTGCCCCTCACGTGTCACTGGCAAAGACATCTGGTGACAGGTGGCAGGATTGAGGACCATGGGTGCAAAAGGCACAAAGAACGAAAGGTTCGGTCTTCAGGGACGATGTGGGTGTCTGGTTCAATGCAGATATGCGGATATATAAGAAGAAAATAAATTGGCTAACTCAGGCAGATAGGACAAACCAGGGAACCCCCGCTAGCCCTGAAAAGCCTAAGGGGACAGCCAGGCACTTCCCTAAGATAGAAGTCTCGGAGCCAAGAATAGAAATGGTCCCGATTGAGTTGTTGGCAAAGGACAAAAGTGAGGTGGGGATCATACCGGGCTGTGAACCCATACAGAAAAACCCGAAGTCTGAGTATCATGCTTGCAGAGCACAATACCCGTTAAAACACTAGGCCATAGAATGAATAACTCCAGCCTTTGAATCCCTCCTGAAGGCTGCAGTGATAATCCCCTGTGAAAACTGACTTGGGAGGACCTCTATTTTTTCTGGGCAAAAAGGCATGCATCCCTGGTGAATCGGAGGAATGGAGGTTTGTACAAGACCTGTAACAGTCAATAATGCTTTTGTCACACATGACCATAAAATGGAGATAAAAGATTGTTTACTCTGGATCACGTTGCGATAAGGAGAGATGATGATTTGAGTTGGTGAAGAATATTGACGGAGGCAAAATACCCAGGACTGGCTGGGAGCTATACCAGGATGTTGAGGGAGGCGAAAATTGAAATACCTGGTTACCTGACAGCATTATTGTTGCATCCCTAAACACAAGTGAGGTGTCAGAGGACTAGAGCTAATGGTGTCCTTCTGTACAAGAATGGGAGTAGGGATATTCCAGGTGATGACAGACCAATAAGCCTGAATACAGAGATGGGAAAGTTGCTGGAGAAAATACCGAGGGATAAAACTTGTTTACATTTGGAAAATAATGGGTTGATCAGTAATAGGCAACATGCTTTTGTGCGGGAAGATTGCCCCTTCCTTACTTCGGAGAGTTCAATGAGGGAGTGACCAGGTTAATAGATGAAGGATGGGCTGTAGGTTTCATAAACATGGACTTTCATAAGGTATTTGATAAGGTTCGCGACAGCAAACTAATGGAGGAAGTGACAACACACAGTGTGCAGAGTGTTTTAGGTAGGTGGACAAAAAACTGGTTGAGCAATAGGAAACAGAGAGTTGTAGCTGAAGGGAGTTTATCGAAGTGGAAAAGGTGACCAGTGGTGGTCCACAGCGATCATTGTTAGGCTCACTGTTGTTTGTGAAATATGTCAATGATCTGGAAGTGGGCATTGTGGTCCGATCAGTAAATTTGCAGATGGCACGAAGATTGATGGAGTAGCAGAAGGTATAGAGGATTGGCAAGGTTTGCAGGTGAATATAGATAGACTGGAGAGTTAGGTGGAGTAGTGATGCAATTTAAGAGATCCAAATCGACAGCGAACAATACTGTAAGCGGATAATGCTTGAAAAAAAAAAGGTTGATGAGTGGAGAGATCTGGAAGTTCAGGTCAATTGTACACTGAAGTTGGCTGCACAGGTGGATAGAGTAGTCAAGACTGCATATGGTATGCTTGCCTTCAATGACGGTGTGATGGATATAAGAGGGGGAAGTCATGTTAAACTTGTACGAGACTCCGGTTCAGCTGCATGTCGAATACTGTGTAGAGTTCTTGGCGCCATATTACCAAAATGATGTGGACGATTTGGAAAGGTTTTGGAGAAGGGCTATGAGAGTGATGCCTGGTATTGAAGGTGATCGCTGTGAAGGGAGGTTGAGTAGGTTGAGACTGTTTTCATTCGAAAAAAATGAGAGTGAGAGTGGACCTGATTGAAACCCACAAAATCATGAAAGTTGTAGACAGGGTTTGTAGACATAAGCTGTGTTTTTTTCCCCAGAGAGATGCATTCAACAATGCGAGGTAACCGTTCAAGGTGAGAGATGAAACGTTTGAGAGAGATACACGCAGATAACACTTTACACCGAGGGTGGTAGGTTCCTGCAACTTGTTGTCAGCTGAGATAGTAGAGACAGGCATGGTAGATTCATTGATAAGGCGTCTGGACCGATGCATAAGTAGGTGATTAGCAGAGTGATACAGATCCATAGCCATTAGGCGATAGGATTAGACAGTGGATCTGGATCGGCTCAGGCTTGCAAGGCTAAAGGACCTGTTACTGTGTTGTAAATTTTCTTTGCTCTTCTATGGTTTAGGCGGTATCATAGACAGTCATGAACTTTATCAGAAAAACAATACGTAATTCATCAGTTACAGCAATCATTTATGTTTTCAATCTGCAAATGGTCTGGGAAAAATAGTTCGGTCGTGGATTAGAGGAAAATGAATCTGTGGATTGTCTACGAGATGGTTTTTTGGAACAGGCAACATTGAATTTACTGGTGTGTCTTCAGCAAGATGTGATAAGGGAACTCAAGGTAAATGAATGCTCAGGGCCATTGAATATAATATGATGGAAGTGACAATGTAATTTGGAAAGACGGACATAGACTCAGAGGTCATGTTATTACAGCTGAATAAAGGAAACGATGCAAGCATGAGGGAGGAATTGTGTTAATATAACTGGGAGCGGAAACTAGCAGAAAAAGAAAACAGTGGAATGGCAATGCCTGGATTTTCTGCGATTGATTCAGCAGACATGACAGAGCTTCATCCCGAGAAAAAAGAAGCATGACTCAGGGAGTGACTTGGCTGACTTGGTAAATCAGGGATAGCATTAAATCGAAAAAAGCAAGTGTATAATGTGATGAAAGGCAATCGAATACGAAAGGATTTGGAAGTCTGCAAAGAATAATAGATGACAAAAAAAAGAAATAAAGAGGGAGAAGATTAAATTATGAGAGTAAGCTGGCCAGTAATATAATAGAAGACTGCAAGAGGTTCATTAGATACATAAAGTGCAAGAGCGAGCAAAAGTGGACATCAGGCCGCAGGAAAATAACGCTGGAGAGATTGTAGTAGGAAACAAAGGAATGGCTAAAGAACTGAAAAACAACATCGTGTCAGCCTTCATGGTGGAAGACACGAGTGATATCGAAAATCTTCAAAACTGCCACACTCTGTACTGGCAGAGCTGAGTATGGTTTCAATAACCAAAGAGAAGGCGCTAGAAAAAACTGAATAGCTGTAACGCGGAAAAATTACCTGGAATAGATGCGCTACACACCAGAGTCCTAAGGGAAATTGCTGAACTATTGAGGTAGTGGAATCCTTCGTCGTGATTTTTCCGAACTCTCCAGAATCAGGCAGGATCCCAGAGGAGTAGAAAGTCGCTAACGAGACTCTCCTGTTTAAGAGGTGAGTAAGGCAAAACATGGAATATTACAGACCGATTAGCCTCACCTTGGTCATTGAATCGATTGTGAAGAATGAGGTTTCTGAATACTTGGAAGTGCATGGTTTAATCAAGGGATGTGATGCCTCAAAGCTTCTACAATACTCTGAGGAACCAAGGAGCAGGTTAGACCAATTGCAGTCAATGTATGGATTCAAGAAGTCTTTTTGGCAACGATCCGAAAAGGAGGCCATGACGTAAAATGAAACTCCGTTGGCAGTATAAGTAAATTGCAAGCATGGATAGACGTTTGGCTGTCTGGCAGAGAGCAGAGAGTGGGGATAAAAAGGGTTCTTCTCAGCATGATTGCAGGTGACTGGTGGTGTCCCGCAAGGGTCAGTGTCAATACCACAACTTTTTGCTTGATACATTAACAATCCAGATGAGGCAGCTAATGGCCTTCTGACGATGTTTGCAGAAGAAACAACTTTTAATCACTCAAATCACCTTGAAGTGATTTGCGCAATCGTCTACCTCATCTGATAGAACAAGAGATTTTCAGTCTCATTTCTAATATTCCACACAATGTACATTTTAAACTTTGCTTTTTGAACTGATCCTTGGTCGCTCATTCCAGCGGCAGTGCCATCACATTTAAAGTAATACTTTCTCCTTATCGTTTTGAGTGATGTAGCAGTGCTGATACAATATACTGTATAATCAACACCCACCGCCAATAAGTAGTTTCATTTGTCATTTGGCATGGCATAACGTGCATTGTTAGCAATTTTGGGAACAGCAGCTGAATTGTTGTTTATTTTAAAGTTTGAACACATAGGAAATGGAACTCTGTAGAGGATGAAAATTAACATAACCAGCTAAATTTAAAGTAATAAACAAAAAAGGACATAAGAGCATGATGCAAAATCTGAAGTCAAGGTTTATTGATTTAGTAAAAGTGTTCAAATGGATTAACGAGGCACATGATCAACTTCAAGATATGAAATTAAGTAAATATGCAAACTGAAAAATAAAAATAGTTAGCAAATCTATCTTGTATTGTAATCCAAGCAATCTGCCGCGTTATATTTGACGATGAATGGAGGATCTGCCATTTTGCATTCAAAACGGTGTTAAGGTGACGAACAAGCGAACATATGCAATGGTTAACGTTGGTAAGATATGTATTTACGAATTTGGTGACGTCACATTCCGTCTATAGTTACAGAAAAGCAAATTAATACAATACGCTTCGATCCTTCAAGTGCTATATGTAAATCAAACATTCTGGTGAACGTCTGCTATCAACACTACAGGGAAGCAGCATGCAGGTGTAATGTAGATGTCTCGAGGGAGCAAACGCAGAAAGTTGAATGACAATAGAGAGATTAGCAAATTTTTCATTTACGAGTGGTAAAAGTATGGCTTGGTGGTGAGAGTGATGAATCTGGCGAATGTTCAACAGGCTGTTGCAAACATGTTGCATAAGTCTCTTTCAAACCCTAATCAAGAATTTATCTCTCCCTTACTCGAAGTATGGAGAGTGGGATCTCATTATCAATCGTGGGCCTTTGATAATGGCAACCATCCTTCTGAGGGGCAAAGATGTGCGATGAGCATGTCACGCCACCATGTTGGCAGCAAGCAAGTTTGTCAACGGCGTGGAAGAATCACAAACAACTAAATTGCTCAGAATTGTCAGATCTTCTCAACGAAACTGATGATATCTCACATCTTCTTGAATAGGCAGCACTATAGGAAAGACTGAAGGATAAAATAACAAATTTTTCTAGGGAAACAATGCCTTCTCGAATGAAATTAAAGTCCTAAACAATCAATGGAGAAAAAGCAGAAAAAGATTAATGTCCAGTTATCCTTCCAGAAGGTTGTACGCCAATTCCTTCTGCCATCCAGCCATATGTGTTCATTGATCTGCAGCTCTGTTAAGTCACAGCTGAAACTCAAGACTTTGAACTAACACTAACCTAAAATAAAGGATCAGCCAGTAGCAAAGAGGGACAATGTTCAGCGGTTCGATTGGCTAGCTCACAGGAGGAGAAAATGTTGTCAACTGTTAGTCAAAGTGACGGTCACTCAAGAAAGCTTACCCAAACCTCATCAGCTCTACCATAACCATTTTCGACTAAACTAATAGGAAGAAGTTTTAAAAATCTGCCTTATCCAAAACTCTCAGAAGCGTGAGCAACTCTTACATTTTGGAAGTTTGCGCAATGTATGTCATCATCCGATACTAAACAAAGAGAGAGAGATTAAATGGTTTTGGAGTGAATTTATAGCGAGGACTAAAGACTCATTTGTTTAATTATGGAAATTTAGAAGTGGATGGCACACACGTCAGTTAAGTCTGTGACTTGGAAGTGAATTTGGTGACAAAGTTACCAACAGACACCTGCTGCCAGGAGACTTAAAGCAGGTTCAGTGTTTGATTCGAAATCCCACTTCTGGAACCAACAAAATCATTTTCTCTCTCAATCCCTCTCTCTTTCCCTCCTCTAAAGAACGCCACAAGAAGCATTATCGTTCCGTCCCTGAAGGATATTCGTGGTCCCATCAGACAGCTTTCAGACTTAACTGTTTTATCTCCAGTACTGATAAAAGTGACAGACCTTAAACTGAAATTTCTGTTTTGGCGGGACTTCTTTCATGCAGTTATTTCTCTTTTAGGTCACCTTCACATGGTTTTTGAAGGGAGAAATTTAACATCAGAAAATTCACATCGCACAATATCACATCAGAATCTCATAGTTTCACACATTTCTGGTAACTTTAATATTTTTTTGGATTTTGAACATGGAAATTTAAATCCTCATTTACAGTGGGGTGAAACCTTTTTTTCCCTGTGTGGACAAGACTCTGTCGATGGCCAGACTCAAATGCAGTCATATTCGAGAGTGTGTTGCTGGATAAGCAAAGAGGTCAGGCAGCATCCGGGAAACGGAAGAATCGACATTTCAGGCATATGCCCTTCATCAGGAAGGGCTTGTGCCCGAAGCGTTGATTCCCCTGCCCCTCTGATGCTGCATGACCAACTGTATTTTTCCATTAGCACACACGTGACGCTAATCTGCATTCTGCAGTTCTCACTTTCTCCACATGTTCTGTCGTAGTCGGGTGAAAGTGGGAAAAGTTGTTGGTTGTGGAAAGCAAATCAATACCCATCCGACCTGGACACATATCGGTACAATCACACTGAACAGAGGCAGTTTACCTGCGCAGAACATGAGAAGATTTTCAGTGACTTATCCCATCAGACGTCAAATTAGGAAGTTCACATTATTCATACAGATCAGTCACCCAATCAGAGTGTGTGAAAAGAAGCACTCAAGCAACACACTCACGAAAACACTAGCGAGTTCACACTGGCGAGAGATCATTCATGTGTTCTGAATGTGGCAAGGGATTCATTCAGCCATCCCACCTGCTAAAACACCAACAAGTTCACAGTAATGCAAGAATATTTCCAAGGTGGAATTGTGCGAAATGATAAATATACTGCAAAACTGGTCAGTCATCAACATGTCCACACTGAGGAGAAACCGTTTAGATGCTTTCACTTGGTTTGGGTTCACCAGCAAATCGCACCAGGGACATGCCTTTCAGCTGTACCGAATACAGAAAAAAATAATGCTACTTTCTTTCTAATCTGCGAAACCAGCAGCATATTCACATTAGGGAGAGATCATCTCCTGGTATAAGAGTGGGAAGGTCTTTTCTCAGTCATCAATCTGTTCAGACATAAACAAGTTTAAAAGTAATTACCGTGATTGAGTTTTGTTACACGCAATCTGGATTGAATCATGTTAACCTGGGTTTGTCTCTGCTGATGATTACTGCTTCCAGCCCAGCTATTGGGGCTCACATTCTGGGCAATGGGAAATCAATCCGAATTTTTTTAAAGTCACGCAGATCTTCGAGGCCTGAAAGAAAAACAGCTTGCTGGAGAAACTCAACAGGTCTGTCACATCTGTGGGGAGAGAAAAGTAATAAATGTTTTGAGTATGATCTGAATCTGCTTTGGCACTGAAGTGGAGTGGGAATGATTACTATCTAGGAAAGGAGTAGGAAGAGGATGGGAAATATTGTAATCGTATCCAGAGAGCTAGTGGTGGTACGGAGATGTACAGATTTATAGGCGGTGCGAGAGTTTCAAAAGAGAAATTATTTTAGTTCTGCTGAGAGCAAGCCTAATAACTGGTTAGCACCCAGGTCGAATGGAGTGAGGGGACATCAGTAGTGGGAAGATGCCGAGAGGGATCACTGGAGCAGAGGTCTGTGGGTAACATTAACAGGGTAGTTCCGAATGGAGGACAGAGTTCCTGGTGTTTCGTTTTGAACTCGGTGTTGAGACCTGAAGACTGTTCGTCCAGCTTGTACGTTAACTGTGGAAAATGCAGAGTTTGTTTTTGTATCTCAGATGTCAGTTGGTCTTTTTCAATTGTTCGCCCTCTCTCCACCATCCCCACCAATAACACCAAGAGCGAGGAGCGCATGGACGTTTTCTATCAATGAAATAGGAGCGAACTGATTCAGCTGCCTCCCTCCCATCCAACCATCACTGAACAAGTCTTTAAATTACCTTTAAAAAACACAACGTCCTGTGCAAGTTACCAAGTCCGACAGCATCTGTGGAGTAATACATCTCCAAAGAAAATTCATACTCAACTCAAAATGCTCACACTAATTCTCTATTCAGAGATTCTGGCACACCTACCGAATTTCTCCAGCACTTGTGTTTGCATTTTAGATTAACCCTGTCAGAGCCCATCTTGTACAAATTTATTGATATAGCCTTCTCCCCATGAAACTGCCAATGATCCAATTCCCCCATGTTCACTGTGTCTGCAATTGTCCTCTCTCTGCCGTCTGGTACCGTCCTTCACGCTTATGGATTCACGTTCAGCATCTATCTTCCAAAATAACCGCGTACTCTCTCGACCACACATACTGCTGACACATCTGCAATCCCTCTTTCCACGACTTGTACATTGTGTCACCAAAGGTTAATCTTTGGTTTGACCTATTTCTCCTCAACATGCTTCTATTGTTTGAATCATCCAAAAAAAAGTGATGCTCATTTTCACATTTCCACTGAGAGGACCAAGACATGCGTCACCATCCTCCCTCTCTATTGTGCTACGTCATGAATATATTCTATTTAAAACTCAGCTAACCAAAACCATCTTCTTTGCTGCTGAATGTTCAGTTCCCTGATTGAGAAGACCTCCCCAATCCTGGAAACTGTCTAAAGCTGAATCATTATGTTTGCGATCTTGCTGTTGTATTTTTTTACCAGGATCAGTAAGTGATCATATATTCCAAAGGGGAAAATTGAGGACTGCAGATGCTGAAGATCAGAGTGGAGCACATGGTGCTGGAAAATAACAACAGGGTAGGCTGCATCTAAGGAGCAGGAGTATCGACGGTTCGGGCATAAGCCTGCACTCCTGATGAAGAGTTGTTGCCCGAAACATTGATCTTTCTGCTCCTTGGATGCCGCCTGACCTGCTGTGCATTTGCAGCACAACATTCTCGACACTGTCCCCAATAGCAGACTCAGACCAGAATGCATTCTCTCTCACAGACACTATGGCTCCATTGTCTTATACCCAATTGATGTGGAGTTCAAGAAATTACCCCAAGTAGAGTCACCCTTCCCTATCCATGTGATGCGAGGCGTAGACGGGTGCATACATCTCATGCCGTATCATCCCATTAACCCAACCCTTACAATCCCTGTGTCGGGGAGAATGAGGGATCGATGTCCCATGTTGTATTTTTACATGGTCTTTATGTAACAAGATCCATGGACGGATTTCAATGACAGCACTTACCAAAATTAAAGAAAATTGTGCATCAAATCATGGACTGAGGGGAATGGAGGAGATGCTGTTCTCACATGTTATTGAAGTTAAAATTGGTTTCAAATATTAGGATCAGCATGCCAATCATAAACTGCTCAGAGAACTTTCAAATCAAGGGTCTTAGACTGGAATGGAACTCATATCGAAAATTCCCGAGTTGATGTAGTTGGCAGATAGAACGAGACAATGTTCAATGCAGCAAAGTACGAACACTGAAAGGTAATCTAAAATCGGAGGTACAGTTCTAACGATGGTGCAGAAGTGGAAGAACGTGGGTGTATACATATATCACTGAAGGTGAAAGGGCACTTCGAGAAGTTAATGAAACATCCAGTATGTTCAGCTTTATTTACAGGGGCATAGAGTACAAGTGCAGGGGGTAATGTTGAATTGTTTGCAAGGACTCAGCTGGCGTAGTTGTGGGCATGGCACTATATTATAGAAAATAGGTGAATGCATTGGTTTGAATGCTGAAGTGATTTACAAGAAAGATTCCAGGAATGAGAATGTTCAGTTCCAGTAATAAGATTGAAAAATTAGGAACTGTTTTTCTCAGGCAGAAGAAAGCTGAGTGGAGGTTGAAGGAAATTTTAAATATCAAAAGCGTGCTGAATAGACTCGTTAAGGAGAGACTGTTTTCACGCATCAACGAGAATAAATGAGAAGGAATGGAATTAAAGTAACATGCAAAAGAAGCAAGGGCGATATGTAAAAATGTTTTGGCACAGACGATTAGTAAAGTGTCAAATGTACTGCCTGGAATTGTGGAGGAGGCAGGTTCAATTGAGGATTTGCAAGTGGTCACTTCTTGATTATTTGGATGGCAATGGTGCTGTGGAGAGATGTGGAGAAAAGGCAATAGGTCACGAGAGAAGGGAGGTCATGCAGGCATGATGGAACAATTCGCCTGTTTATGAGCTTTAATAGAACTATGACTATGTAAAGTGAACCTGTAAATTAGAATTATGTTGTGATATGCTCGAATAAAAAAGAAAAAATGTTTTGCTGGAACATCAGGAGAGGGAAATGCACTGAAACTAGTAAATTAGTACAACAGCGATTGTGAGTCCTGAACAGGTCCAGACAGGAGTTCGAACCGTCTGGAATAAGTTGATTTTTTTCTTCACATATGTGTGCTTACAGTCAGGAAGTGTGGCGCTGGAAAAGCACAGCCAGTCTGGCAGCTTCTGAGGAGCATGACAGTCGAAATTTCGAGCATCAGCTCAGCATCATGTCTGTCGAAGAGCTTACTCTCGAAATATAGACACTTTTACTCCTCGAATGCGGACACACTGGCTATGCCTTTCCAGCAGCACACGTTTTGGAAGTGATCTCCAGCATCTACAGTCCTCACTTTCGACATTGTGTGTTTACAGTTGAGCAAGAGAGTAATACTAATTAGGACATCAATTATGAAACTGAAGTGCATGTCGGTTAGAAAGTGCTGGTGCACTGTGTAATACACTATTACACAAGGGAAAGCAAACAAGAAACGGCTGTCATTAAACTCAGGACGAGTGCTGAACATAAACTCAGATTTTAAAAAAGCAAGAAGTTAGAAAATGAAACGACAGTCTCTCTTTGTTTCGCTGGAATAGGAGAATGTCAGGTAAAAAAAAATCAATGAACAGAGAGTAGCTATGTCTGCTGTCTCCAAATCATGCGACGTTAGAGTCATTTGAACTAACACAGTTCAGAGTTCTCCTGTCTCTGCTCTGCCTCCCATATGTGTAAAGAATTATTCGTGTGTGCAGGTACAGTAGATCAGGCCAGAGGACTGACAAAAACAATGATTTGCGTGAGTGATGAAGATCGTCCCACCATGTTCAGTGAAGCTCACAATAGCTCTCAGGTCCTTTCTCCCGCTGACAGTGAGGCTTTGGAAGAAGACAACTGCTGATTTTGGAATCATAAAACGTCAAAGAACTCTCATGGAGAATTCAGGTGTCCTCTCAAACAGATTTCATAGCTGCTGCTGTAAGACCTAAGAGGGGAAAGGCAAGGATGATAATTATGGAGGCTATCTACTAATAATATAAGTGAGCTCCGATCTCACCACCAATAACATCATGGATCCTTACCTTAACTCTAAGAACGACATTCTTGACTAACCTGAGAAAATAGGAGAAAGTGAGGACTGTAGATGTAGGAGATCAGAGTCGAGAGTGTGGTGCTGGAAAGGCACAGCAGGTCATGCTGCATCTAAGGAACAGGAGAAGTGACGTTTCAGATATAAGCCCGTCTACATGAATCGCTGATCAGGAATAATCTGAGAAATTCCCTTATAGTTGAATCAATTAACTGTGAAGCAGGCTGTTACTCACAAACATTAAATAATCACAAAATTGTTTTGAGCTGTCACATCCAAATATTCGAACCAATTGACGTTAAGACTGTGGAACTGCCTCAACTTATTCCGACAGTCTGTTCATTGGAAAACAGTCACCCAGTGTCTATGTATCGGTGTCTTTCCAGTAGAGTGGCACGTAGGCTCAGTGGTTAGCATAGCTGCCACATAGCAAAATGGGTCGTGATACAAATTTGATTGCAGGCGACTCTCCTTGTGGCGATGTCACACAAAATCTTAGCATAACGTGAGATCTTCCAGAGTGTTGCGAGTTATCTATTGTTTTAGTAGAGGATTGACCAAACAACAAAAAGATTGGGAAAATGATTTTTTTTTCTATTCGGCAAAGAATAGGGTGCTAAATTGTTCAGTCCTCAGGCCCACATCGATTTAAAATCTACATCGATGCCTTGTACATTGGGATAGAGCGTACTCTAGCGACATTGGCAGATGAGATTAAAAATAGTTGGGAGAAGTAATTGCAATCCAGACAAAAAGTTGCAAATGTATGTTGGTACGTTGGGTGAACCAGCCAAAATTTGGCAGATGAAGACTAACGCGACTAACTCTGAGTTATTGGTTCAAGGTGATCGCCAAAAAATGGGCAACACCTTCAGTTTACTTTGAAGCAGAACGTTCTCAGTATTCTCGTGCATTAAACACTGAAATTTTGTAATCATATAGAGCAGTTAGTCAGGAAGGCAAACAAAAAATTAGTATTTCTTGCTAACCGAGTCGAGTAAAAGTAGGGAAGTGTTGATGCAAAGGCAAACGGAATTAGTCAGACTTCACCTGCAGTACTGTGTATACATACAATTCCTTCACTTCAGGAGGGATATACTTGGAGGCAGTTCAGAGAAGTTTCAGTGATTTGGATCAGGCAGATGTACAGCACAGAGAGAGACCGTTTGGTCCAACGCCTCTATGCCGACCAGATATCTTAAGCTGATCACGACCCAATTAACGGCATTGGGCCATTGTTCCTCTAAACTCTTCATGTTTATAAACCCGTCTTTTTGCCTTTTATGCGTTGTAATTATATCCTACTCTACCACTTTATCTGGTAGCTCGTTCCATGCTCGTAACGCCCTCCTTGTGAACAGGTTAGCCCCTCAGTTCCATTTTAAAAATTCCATCCTGACATTCAAAATATGCCCTCTATTTCTAGATTCTCCAGCCACCAAAAAAAACCTTAGTTGTCCAAATTGATCATGCCACACATCATTTTGTAAAGCTCTGTAAGGTGACCCCTCAGGCATGTTCCATGAACAGCCATATTTAAAAAAAAGCCCAGCATATTGAGGCATTCCGCGGAGCACAACCCTGCCATGCCCGCCAACATTCTTGACAATCTTTTCTGCATCCTCTCAAGTTTAGGAAGATCTTGCTTGCAACACGTAGACAGGCATGAAACGCAATATTCTGACCATGACACCCCAACTTTCGTCCTCTATGTAGTGACCAGTGCAGCGAAGAGTCCCAATTGCTTTCTTCACCACCGTGTCCACCTGCAAATCCGAATTTCTCGGAAATATGTACCCGCACTCCAGGATCCCTTTGTTTGGTGCTGCAACCCATGTTCCTACCATCATCTGTGAATGTCCTGTCCTGATTTACCTTCCCAGAATATAACACCTCACATGCATCTAAATTAGATTTCATCTGCCACTACTCGGCCCATTGGCCCATGTTATCAAGTTCCCGTTGTTCTCTCAGATAACATTTCTCGCATTGCACTACTCCACCTATTTTGATGTCATTTGTAAACTTACGAACGATACCTCCAATCTTCACATCCAAATCATTTGTATAAGTTATGAAAGTGATGAATCCTGCACTGTCCTTGTAGCTTAGGACTGGTTCCAGGCCGTGAGTCCAAGTCCCAATCCTCCACAACCACCATCTCCATTCTGCCTACAAGCTATTTGTGAATCCAATTTCATTGGTCCCTCTGGATCTCATGAAGTCTGAACTAACTGGTCCACTATGAAGAACCTTATTGATCAGTTTGCTGAAATCAATGCCGACAATGTGTGTAACTATGCCGTTTCAATCAGAATTGTTACCTTTTCCAAAAAGTCAGTCAACTCAAGAAGACGCGATTTCAAAAGGACAAAGCCATGCCGGCAATCCCCAATCAGTCTTTGCCTTTCAAAATGTATGACATTCCTATATCTCAAAACCCTCTCTGACAATTTACCCACTATTGATGTTCGACTCACCGGTTAAACGTTCTGTACCTCTATCTCACTACCTATCACAAATAATAGCATCACATTAGCCAAACTCCAATTCCTGGACGCTCACCAGTGTCTACTGCTTTTAAAAATGTCTCACAAAAGCTTCCAACCATGTCTTCGTTTGTTCGTGCAGAATTAGGAATCATTTTATCAGATAAACTTGGTAGATGCATGGAACTGTTCTTCCCCATTACCATTTTACGTCGACTCAATGTTAATTCAAAATCTGGTGCTGATGGATCTTTGCTAACTTTAGGTATCCGGGGGCATGGGGCACAGATGAGCCTGACAGATCGAGATTTCCACGTCTCAACAACTCTCCCTGTTGGTCGAGAAACATCTGAGCTCAATGTTGAGTCCAAATGTTTAAATTTCTGTGGAGAAAAATGGGCTGATATTATGCCAGCTCTGACTGAGGTTCATTGGAATAATGCTGGAGGTCGAGGATAAACAGGTCAGAGTGAAAGTGCCAGGGATTTAAATGACAAGGAAAGAGAAGCTGAAGCTCTTTCCTGACGAAAGTCTTATGCGTTAAACATCGATTGTGCTGCTCCTGCGTAGCTGCCTGACCTGTTGCTCTTTTCCAGCTAACAATAACCAACATCACCAACATCTGCAGTCCTCACTTTCTCCAAGCTGATTTCAACACGACTGCGAAGCGTCTTCCAAGCATACGTATCTTGAAGGAATTCTCCTCCTCTATCTACTGCGCGATTCCTAATGAAGGGTTTATGCCCGAAACGTCGATTCTCCTTCTCAGTGGATGTTCCCTGACCTACTATAATTTTCTATCATCTCTCTCTCGACCAGAAGCTGTGGGTCACCTTGTAGAATAAATGTAACTTTTCTCCAAAGTGATCTTCAAACCCCTAATTGATCTTCCCAAGGTAGATCATGAGCCTTAAACCTGGTCGCTAAATTACAATAAAATCATGCATTTCTTTCAAATCAAATGTTATGGGTAAACGCCTTAGGAAAGGTAATTTATTTACATGGTGGGTTACATAATGATGTTATAAATTGTTACACTACAGGAATAATATCATACAAGATAAAGAAAAATAATCGTCAAAATGTTGAATTCTGCCAGTTAGTTTTGTTTTATTATCAGCAGAAGAAAGGGTGCAACTCAGTGAGAACTTGATTCAGTCACAGATGTGATTGATAGTAAACTCCAACTCTGCAGTCACTGCAGAACACCACTAGCTTCTCCGTGAGTCGCATGTCTGAATGAACTACATCACAAAATCTCTGAGCAAGCGAAGAGCCTCTCTGCAATGTGAAATCGTTGTTCAATATCCTGGGAATTCTTGTTTTCCCATGGACCAGTTGCTGTCGTCCTTCTGGCAGTTGGGGATCTGGGAGATGGAAAGGCTGCAAAGAACAATCCAAATACTGACAGGTCACTGCATTAACAGTGGGGAGAGGCCGTTGTCCTGCGACTTGTGTCAGAGAGACTTCACCAATTCATCAGACCGACTGATTAACCAGTGGTTTCATACTGGGGAGAAGGAGTTTACTGCTGCATATGCGGAAACGAACATCCTGATTCATCCCACTTTCAGACATGTCAGCATGTTCATACTGATCAGAGACATTTTCCGTGCTCTAACTGTGAGAAGAGACTAATTGTTTTAAAAAAAAACTCTGCTGACACCAGCGAGATTGCGCTGGAGTGAGACCATGCGACTGCTCTGCGTGTGGGAAATTTTTAACACAGTCACCGTCCTGCCTGATACACCAGAGAGTTAACATGTGGTCACAGGGGTTTGCTGCAGTGGCTGTTGTCACTGATCGGCATGTAAAGGATTGAACTCCTTCAATCTTACAGGCTAGGTTCAAATGTATGGATTGTGGATAACTGGAGAACAGAATGGCAATTATTATTTCAAACACATTAATATAAAATTGTAACTCTTCTACCAGAGTGTTAAAAATCACCAGGATGGAGATCAGCAAAGACAATTTGTGGAAGGATCATACACTAAGAACAGAAATTCAGCCTGGTCATACTAGTTAAGTGTAACACTGAGAGGGACAAGCAGCATTTTATGAGGATAAAATGTATGATAGCCATGTGTGCACAATAGATTCTAACGTTGTTCTAATTCAGGCAGCGTGATGTGAAATGATTGAATGGCGAAAACCGGTTTTCCAAATTCTCTGTGAATCAGTATCTGGTTTCTATTCTGTAACCATCAGCCCATTCCAATCTCCATGAAACAGCGGAGCTCCGTCACAGCTGTATTTCTTGGCAAGACGAGTAGATACAATCTGTGAAATCAAAGATTCGTCCAAAGGTCTGCTTTGTTCTTCATGAGAAATCAACAAGTTATCTGAGCAAAATTAGGACAACTGGCCCATCACATCTGGTCCATCATTCAATGGTGGCTGATACGATTCCCAACACCATTCTCCTGCATTCATATAATATATATAATCAAGAAGTATATGTGTCTGCACTGAAGGTCCTGAATGACTTGATGTCTACAGCTTTCTGTGACAGTCAGTTCCACTGATCAATCAGACTCTGACATGTTTTGTTAAGCATCATCTGCGGGTTGCAAAAGATTCCAAATCCTCTGGCATCCCCAAACCGTCACATCTTTTATGTTTTATCTTTTGTTTTATGTTGCCCCGACCTTTCTTGTCGGCCATGGTTTCCTCATCCTGCCATTAGTATACTTATTTTTCGGTGGTATGAATTTCTTCAATATGTCTTCAATTATTGTAGAAACCATCCTATTGATGAGACATTCTCTTCCTTGCTCGGCGCCCCTTGCAATCAACTCTAGTCAGCTCCTTGCTCATGTATACCTATTACGTCTGATTCAATCATTTCTCCCAAACTGCAAGGTGAATTCTGTCATTTTATGGTAACTGCGTCTTCGGACCTCCTGCACCTTTCATTCCCAAATCAAATCAGCCTCTTTCGAGATCAGCAAATCCAGAATTGCGTGTTCACTTGTCAGCTCGAACAAAAGCTGCTCTGAAAATACCACCTCGTGCATATTGTATAAATTCCATTTCCTGAGTTCTAATAAAAACGTAATTTCCTCAATTCACCTGCATTTGAAGATCCTTATAATCATTGGGAAGACGACTCTGCCAGAATTGTCAAAATAAAATGTGCAGCTTTAGCATGGCAATGATTATTTTTGTGAAACTTTTAACACGCTTTTGTGATAGTCCAGCACAACCACCTTTAGCAACCGTCAAAAACTACGTATACAGCACTATTATCAGGAATTAATAACTGGTCAGTGACTGGGATTTCTACAATGAGTAACTTATCTCCAAATCTGCGACATCGACCTTCTAGAAGAGCAATGGCATTAGATGCATGCAACCTCAGCACCTATAAGTTCCACTGCAAAAATTCACCATCCCGAGGTCGAAATGCATTGCCATTCCTTCACTGTTGCTGTGTTGAAATCCCTGGAACTCACTCCCGATCATCCTTGTGAGTGTCAATATGCTGCACAGACTTCAGAAAAACAGCACTTCGTCACACTCTGAAGACCAATTATTGATGGACAATAAATATTGGCTGAACCATAATGCCCAAACCTGGTGAATAATTCAGAAAACTTGAGTAATCAATACACTTAAATCGTCAATTGTAGAGTTCAGAGGATCTGTGAACTCCTGGTATAATTGCTACAAATGTTTGCTTCTAAATAAGACGGGATTTTCACCTTGTTCC
The DNA here is from genome assembly GCF_047496795.1 of Chiloscyllium punctatum. Classification (NCBI taxonomy): domain Eukaryota; kingdom Metazoa; phylum Chordata; class Chondrichthyes; order Orectolobiformes; family Hemiscylliidae; genus Chiloscyllium; species Chiloscyllium punctatum. The sequence continues at coordinate 46,776,499 of NC_092773.1, read as the reverse complement.
GAGGAATTGCCAGTTTCACTGTTGTGTGCGTGTCAGTTACCAATACTTTGCTGTAGTCCTTCTTTACCTTTCAATTTGATCATGACTCCATCGGGAAATTAAAGCAGCTTGCGACTTCCTCATGACTTGTTCAGTCAGCAAATGTTTTCTAGAGTTAACGTGCTATTCTGACATATTTTGTTAATGTTTTATTTCTATTTGCAGTTTTCTGGAAATCTGTCCCAAATGTGAAAATTGCAGTTCTGATTTCTAATTTCCAGACTATTGTAAATTCTTAAGAACAGTGGATTCAGGTTTACTCCACGTAGAACGTCACTTCCTAACATTTAACCGTTTGACTAGCTTCTCTTGACTGCTAATCTATGATTTCTGCATTGTTTCACACTTGCCTCCATCACATTATGACTAACTTGCCGGTTAAATATAATCAGGCGATGTCACCTGAAGAGCCAGACAGAAGATTGTATGGAAAGCTCAATGCAAAATCACAGAATTGTTGCGGTGCTGAAGGAGCCCATTCGGCCCGTTGCATCTGCCTCGCTTTCCAAATCAGCAATATGAAATAGTCATTCTCGTGCCTACCAACCCAGCCTGCACATTGCTCCTGTTCTCATGATTATCTGATCCC